>NC_044021.1:17735000-18055000 GCF_900496995.4 Aquila chrysaetos chrysaetos
ACATGAAATTGTCAGCCAGCTTTCTAAACAGTGCTTTCACCTCACCTTGGCTATGCAAAATTTTTATGACTTAAACAGCAGGAGATGTTACTTATTTGGCTGATTTCTCCTCCTTTCCTCCTGCGGGAGCACTCAAGGACAGAGGACTTATTGGAGACTGGGACAAAACAGTCTTATCTGTAGCACATCACTGCTTAGAGCAAATATTGTTTCTAGCTTCTGATTCCCTTTTTCCCTAAGGTAAGTTTAACTCTCATTTAGTTTAGGCGTTTAGTTTCCCTTTGCTTTTTTCCTTCCCTAAAGGTGCCCAAAAGCAAAAAATATGCTGTGTCCCTGCTCCCTTTTGGTGTAGAAAGATCTCTGCATTTTTATCCAAAAAGAAGAGGAGGAATGAAAAACCTGGTTGATTTTTTGTAGGATTTGTGATTTCTCTCTGTTGTGCTGGAAGACTCAAACCTTGTTTGAGAGGACAACTAGCAGGGATATCATAACAAGGAAAACCTGAACTTCCCCAGGCTCAAGATACACTTGCAATGCAACTGTGTCTTTAACCTTGCTGCCGTTTTTTCCATACAAAAACGTCCATCTGGAGTTTGAACACAGCTTACACATCTACTTAAACAGCTGATTCACTGATATTTTCATCTTGAAACTTTCCATGTCCCTTGCAAGACAATGAGGAGTTTTATGCCTCTGTAGCTGTCATCGTTGTGTTACAATTCTAGTAAGCCTTACTTTGGAAAAGTCCAACAGTCAAATAGGATATTAGGCCCTCATTTCTCACATGTACAGTAAAAAAAAAAAAAAAAAAAAAGGTGCGGGGGAGGCTGTGAATGGGAAAAGAAAGGGAAGGGAAAAAGGAAAATGTATTTGAGCTTGTGTTTCCTGATGATAAAGATGTAAAACTTGGGGCAGGAGTTATTTTTTTAAAGAGATCATTTGTGACAAAGAAGAAGAGAGGGAAAGGATAAGGGAGATCTATATTGTTTTTATTTTTCTGTTAATCTTCAGAATTAGTGTTACTCAATGTATAGGTGGAACGTATTTACCCACATCCAGAATTAATACGTGACCCTACTAATACTCAGTACTTAATTCTTGCACAAAGTATTTTTCTCCATAGCAGTAGATCACACAACAAATTGCAAAGTATGGTAAACAAGTCTCATCCCTTAGTTATGGAAAAGGGAGGTTTTGTTGGTAAAGCAGCAAATATAATCCAGATTTCCTAATTCTCCAGATCAGTGTGGGCAACTCTAGACCATTAAACACTACAAAAATCAATGAACTACATGATGTAATATGGTAGTGGGACTGTCTTACAGCTTGTCCTTGACAGATGTTTGTATTGACAGCAAACAGCCCAAAAGACAAAGCCTGCACCATGACAATTCCACAAAATCCCTTAAAAAACAAAAAGAGTAACAATCCTCAGGGCTCCAAACCTTCCAAATTAAGGAATTAAAATCCCTATAAAATTTCTAACCCCAAAGGCTTTTTACTGTAGAATTATCACTGGTAAATATATAGATTATTTAATTAATCCACTTGGTTTTAGGTTGTCTGCTTTTTTATTTTCCTTCTGTGCCTCACTTGAGGGGGTTTGAGCCCCCTGGCACCTTCAGAAAATGCTGAGAGGTGTCTGGTAGGAAGGATCAGAAGTTCATAGGCACAGGTGGATATGGTCTAAGGGACCTCATCTTGATGTCTCAGTCCCATCTCCACTCAACACTTACCCCTTGGATGCAGCCCTAAGTTCAAAGGTACACCCAAAGTGGCACCCCAATGGTACAGTCTTGCCAGCTTTGCTTTTAATGAGATCAGGGTTTCACTAGGCTCTGGAGTCTGTGATTCAAATGCTCTCCTCACTGTTCAGTTAATGGGATCAGAGTAGCTCCATCTGTAATGTGCGGGTTGTCTCCAGGGTAATCTGCCTCAAGGAGATGGATTGAGAAGCTTACACCTTTAAATATGATGCAGTCAAGGAGAATTATAATTATTGCATGTATTAACACTGTGTACAAGGCCCAAATTACATGGCATAGAAAATATGAAATAAAATGGAATATTGCAATAGCCAATAGTCAGGAAAAAAACCCTCATTGATAGAGCTTTATCTATGCTATTGGAAAACTTTGCTGTAGAGAAAAGAAACAGAAGATATATTCTCCCTGAAACTACTGGAAGTCCTCTAGGGCCGTGAGGCAGATCATCGTACTTAGCTTGTATGTGGGAGTTGGAAGGAACTCCATCAGACTTATCCTGTCATTTCTTCTTCCTCAGGATCAGTCTTTTTCCTTTAAGATCAGAGAACAACTTTTGCCTCTTTTGCTGGCCAGTCTGGTTCATTCATCTAAGCACACTGTTTAGTTAAAATGCTCATTTTCTCAGAGGAATTGTTTCCAAAAGGTGTCCACTCGTTCTCTGCACTGGTAGAATAAGGAAGAGGTTGAGTGGATTTTGGGAAGACCTATTATCTTTGAAGTTAATTATAGGATCTGGGTGCCCAGTTACTTTTCTGTTACTGGGAATTAGGCATATAAATCCCCAAGCTTTTGAAAATCATAGCCTAAAGGCTTGACCTATCGGTCTTAGCCTAAAGGAACGTAAGGTGTCATCAGTTACAAATACAGTTGTTGGCATTTAGCTATCAAACTACTTGATTTGCATATATAAAGATTGTTTTAACCTCCAAATATTAGATCTCCTGCTGTTGCCCGAATTGAATACAGAGCACAAAACTGCACATACAAGATCAGGCTCTGACACCTTAAAGAGCCTTCGGGAAACAGAGCCTTTGCCTACATAGACAAGTTGAAGTCAAAGGCACTGGCAGCTGAAGAGAAATATATTTTAAAATACGGTTCTAAGCCCTATTTATTTGGCCCAATAAATGCTGTTATCTGACATATTAACCCTATTAGAAGTGGGCACTGATTTTAACTGTTTCCATATTTGCTTCTTTTACCATTAGGATGTCTAAATTCAGCACCACATAAGAGACTGACCGAGCCCTCATCAAAGGGATTTTGTTCCCATTATGTGCCATTTAAGAGTCACTGTAATTTCCACAGTAACAGAAACTCCCACTCTCCATACATTTTTCTAATTCTTTCCTCTGTATGAGTTAAAATATAGTAACTGAAACTTGTATTTCTCTGCTTCGGAAATCTGCTCCAAAGAACAGAAACACCATGTTGTATTGCAGGTATGAGTAAGGCATTTTCACTACTTTTGTTGAGGGCTTTCTTCATTCCATATCAAACAATATTTTTTAACCTGATTCTCACCTCATACACTACAAATACCAAAGTCACAATAATAAGTACCTGAAATTACCTAAACCCTTTCCGGTTATTGTAGTTTCAAATGTTTTACTGAGGATCACAAACAAGTACATCAGGGACCCGCTTCAGAAAAGACTCGTGTTTGTAGTGAACCTGAGCATGCTGTGCAGTTTCATTAACATCAGGGGGACAGAAGTAGAATACATCAGGTGTGGATGAAAGTCTTAGCAGTAATGCATTGGTTTTTGAAAGTGACATACTCCATGTTTGTGAAAGGAGAAAACAAGGTCTCACAACTGCAGCTTCCAGATGCAGACTTGTACGAAGTTTTAAAAGCCTGCAGGAGGTTGCATGCTGAGTTAAAGAACTTGATATGGAAGTAATTAGGTAGCAGACAATAAGCGAGATAGAGAAAATAGTGGAATAAGAGCTTTTAAGAAAGTTAAATGACTGCTCAAACCTCTCCTCCCTTTACCATTCCTGACCTCCTTTAAGTTAAGGCAGGCACGATGAAAGATCTACACACTTTCTTCTTCTAATAATTTCCTCAGTAATCAAGAAGCGGAAGTTGTTAAGTGTAGTATGATCGGTTGGAAGAGATTTGCTCCAGCATTTGGTTCTCGTGCCAAGAACATAAAACTGTCTAATAGGAAGTCCTCCACATATGAGCAGGGAATAGAGCTGAAGTAGCAATCAGCAGCTGATTGAGGCTATCTGACCACACCAACCAGCTGTCCGAGCAGAAATTTCAGCAAGTGGTTGCTGAGCTGTTTTAGGCTAGTCCATGCATCAGATCCCACAGGGTCTGATAGTAGCTGTATTCTTTGGGCAAAATTGTGCAACTACTTGCAAGGCTGTACAAGGACTACAGTGCAAGTAGGTTAGGAGGTAGAATGAAAAAAGAGAATTCAGTGTCCCTACAAAAAAAGGTGAAATTTTTGTGAGACCTGTACACTAGGAAATAGAATTGGACATAACTTGGTGGGATAGAAAACTGAGGAAATAGGGATCTTTGCTGCTCATTCTACCATCTTCTTCCACCTCCCACCATGAGCAAAGAGCATTTGGGTGGATAAGTGGATCCTTTGGCTTGGTTTAATGCCAGCAATGAGAACATTTGTGAAGCAAAGCCAAGCATGCTGGCAAACATCCATTGATCATCCTTTCCTTCATTAAAGTCCTCTCACCTTGTGAGAATAAATTGATTACGCTACCATAGGACACGCTTCCTCCAGCACTTCAAAGCCGGCAGAGGTGGAAGCTGGATTTCGGCCATAGTGCCTGGAGCCTTCAGGAGTTAATTAAACATAATAGTAACCTATATATTTACAGGTCCCTTTTTGATGACAGCAACAGAATAGAGGTTAACCCCACTTTTCAGGTTCTCCCTCAGGATTTGTTTGAACTTTGCTCTTGTTCCACTTCTACATCAGGCATGAACTGAGCTCTGCAAGTCAGAGAAATGCGTGCTGAATCTCCAGCTACAGACATGAGCTGCAGGGATGGAAAGACTGAGTGATTTGCTGAAAGTTATACATGAAAACTGTGGAAAGGTACAGTTTTATTATTTCATCCTTTTCTCACAAATTCCCTGCCACCCTCTCTCTTCTATGACCAATACATAAATAAGTATAAATGACACGTAGGCACTGGCTAAAATTCTGCAAAGCACCTTACTGCTGGTGAGGTGGCAAAGAATGAGGAACAGAAATCTTTCAGATTTACCAGTCCTAATGCAAACAGCATTTATTTAAGCTTCCACATAAAGATCAACTAAGCAGCTTTAAAGACATCACTAAAACCTGCAAGCTGCATAACATTGATGAAAAATTGACTCAGAATCGACACGCTGCACTGTACTTACTAGCCCTGACAAGGTGGATAAAAATAGCAAGGAAACAATGGTGATGTCAATCAAAGACTGGGTGAGCCAAAGAATTTTGCAAATACTCCCACATGGAATGAGTCAGAGGTGGAGTGGAGAGTTTGAGAAACCCAAGGCAAGCAAAATCTCTTTAAAAGAAGTTTCACTGTGTGCTCAGAAGCCTTAGACAAGTTGAATTTAAATCAACAGAGAAGTGTTTTTAAAAAAGAGGGGGGAAAAGAGTCTTGAAGATGTTTCAGTCCATTGGCATGGTGACAGGTTCTCTATGATTTTTTTTCCCCAAAAGCTTTCCAAATAAAATAGTAGATGCGATAAATAAAACCAGATCTTTAGGCAGTATAAATTTCCCAGCTGAAGTTTTGGCAATGAGAAACCTGATCCCAATGTCTTCATGTGATGATGTGATCAGCACCCTGCAGGACAGATCTAGTACAGAATACGTCTTCTGTCAGTAAACAGAGACAAGGACAAGCTCAGCAGCTGTTCAACAGGGCATGGCATACCATTATATGGTAGTTTAGGATAGGAAGTAAAGCAGCATATTACAGCCAATTGGAAATTTGGAGGGAATTTTGGGAGGTAGACAGTCATAAAGTTATTTGAATGTTTTCCAGAAACAGCAGAATAAAATAAAATTAAAAAAAACTGCAAGTGAGTATTGTAGCGCTCTAAACATGTCAAGCAACTAAAAATGTCCTAAGGTTTATAGAAGACAGTATTTTTAGATTTAGTACTTTAAGGTCTCATACACATGCCAATGACAAGTCCTTTAATATTTGTGTTTACTTTGGAGAAATATCAAATAATCAAGTTTTGTAAAATCTCTAGTTCTGAAATTCAGCTAGGTGTCTTTTGCAACATCTGAAGACCTAGTCCCTTACAAAAATACTCAGCTGCTTGCCGACACAAGTAAAGATCTCTAGGATTAAAAATTCCAGGAGTAATGTTTAGTTTTTAAGCTCGCAGAATTGCATCCACGAGTTTGATCATCTTGATCCATAGGGCATAGAGGCCCTGCAATTGCATCCACAGTAATCAAAGGAGGTATTTTCCTAACTTCATTAGGCCTGGGACCAAGTTCCTTAGCAACATCAAGAAGTAAATAGCTTTTTTTTTTTTTTTTCCTCCAACAAGAGAGGTGCACGAATATGGTGTAACATGCAGGAGCTCCAAACACCAGCTCATGTCACAGTAAGCATCTTTCTCAAGGTGAGGAGAGAGGTTTCCTTTACAAAGCTTTTTCCTGCTCTCTGATTTTTTCCCCCGAGTCAGGCCTTTTCCCCACAGACCCTTATTTGAGCACCCGGGTTTGCAGCATTTGAAGTTTACACAATGCAGTCAAGTGTCCTGAAAAAAATCCTCCCATAACCACCAATCTCTTTTCCATGTCAGAACTGATACTTTTTTATAATAGCTTCCCAGTCTTTTCTGTAGTTTTGTCCTTTGCTCCAAACAGCAAGAGTTACAGAAATGTGAGAACTGTGGAAAACCTGTGGGCTGAAATCCAAAGGGCCCAAGAATTTTACACCCATTGATAAATGGTCTTTCACCAGAAGCCCCTCTATTCTTGTGCCAAATCTGCATCTCAGTGACCACTTGGGGATTTGGGTCTGAAGCTGGAAATCAGAACACCTGTTAAGGGGACAGCTAAGAGAATTTTTTTTTTTTTTCTGCTAGACATTCTTCATCTTTTTCCTATACTTCTGTGATGTTTCAGTCTTTTGCAATTGTTGAGTAAGGAAGATGAAAAGCTGTTATTGTTTTAGTAAAAATTCAGTGCTCTTTGCCACTCCTTTCCTGTTTTTTAACTGAAAAGCCAGCCAAAACTAAGATACTATCTGTGGGTAGGAAGCATCTGAACTGAAAATGCCATGGTCTCCAATAGTTACGTGGAAAAACAAATATTCCACTATACACACACCTTAATAATTAGCCCTTTTAAAGACAGCAAGTAATCACTTGCAGTGGAAGACCATCCTAATATTATGTATGTAGTCATACACCATATTCTTGAGACTACTTTATAAGACAGAACAATGAGAATTTTAAATTAAGATGGCAAAAGTACTAATATTTCCCCTATTAACTTCTGGAATGAATGTAAAACAATGTTTAATTTTCTTTATGCTAAGATTAGGCCATATGAAATGATTCTATCCTTCCTCTACCAAAATCATAAACTGAAAGCATAACTGCTATTACATGATGATTTTGGAAGCTGAGTTAAGTACCAAACCATAGTTTAAGGAAAGGCATATAGGCCTTATTAACTAATCATGTCAGAACAGCTTTACTGTTTATTGTCACAGGCTTTTGTCTTAACTGAAGGCTTTGGTTGAAGGTGGAAGTTTCATTTTCACCTAGGGATGACCTCTGGTAGATGCAGCAATCTCACAGCAGAAGAATGACTTATCTGCAGTGCTAATGTAAATACCTCAAGACTGTGACACATCAATGTAATACTATGGTGGACATACTCGGGAAATACATCTGCCCCACTTAATAAAGTGATGTGTTAGTCGACAGAGCTTTTGCTGGTGGGAAGTGTCTGTGTAGCTCTTCATGGGAAAAGTCTTACTGTTTATCTAACTATGGAAGATTGAGCTATTATTTTATTCCGTAAGACTGATACCATAATTTAAATGGTGACTGTTGAAGGATTGCTGGGTGAAATCTGACCAATGGTTAGCATGAAGTTCAGTGTTCAAATAAAAATAATTGCACATTTTTAGGCTATTATATGTAAGGATACAGGCTAAATTTGACTGGTTTCTTTTGACAAATCAGAAGTTTACTATTCAGAATAGTCAACCATGTTGTAAACTGTTCGCAGGAGCAGGCCTTTAGGTATTGCAAAGCAAATGTCTATATATAATCTAACTAATGTATGTATTTTGTAAGCAATTACTATCGTTTGTCCTCTGACAGGGCTTTCTGAAACATTACAGAGAAATGAAGAATACTTTTAATTTGTACTGTATTAAATTATACTTGTATTAATTATTAAATAAAGATTATTACTAAAAGTTAATGAAAGAAACTATCATTATTATATCTGCCACAAATAAAAAATCTACCTATTGTATTGTAGAGATGATGCCATCCATTAATTAGTTTATAGGCCCCAAAACCTAAGGGAGTGTCAAGATTTTCCAGGATTTCCCTAAATCTGTCTTGCTAGAACATATATGAGATTTCCAATGCAGTAGAAAGATATGTGCTGGTTGTTAGATTGAATGCTTCTTCCTTTACTATGCTCATGTAATCTCTCTCTCTTTCCAATCACTACTGCATGTTTAAAATTAATGAAAATAAGTTACTGGTTCACTGTACTGTCTTGGGGGATTAGCCCTTGAAAATTCTCAAGGCATGAGAATTTGCCTGATTTTACATTTTGGAGGATAGAAGCAAAATGACTGATTACAAGTTAAGCTCTAATGTTGCTTCTTAGTCTGGCATAACTGAGGTTTGTCCAGTTTCATACGTGCAGAGGAAATTTGTGGGTAAACTTATTCTGGAACTGCATATATATTATGTATATTTCCTTGCTTTCCTAACATAGTATTTTACTCCAGGATAATTTCAACAGATTATTTTTGGTTACTATTCAGGGTGACTGAAGACAGAACAACCTTGGTCTTTGTTACTTTGTTATACTATACATCATTTTGACCCTTGCCCATTTTATAGGAAACCGCTGCTTGGTTGCAAATTTGGCTGGACTCAGTGGAAGAGATATTTTGAATTTCTCTGTATTTTGAAAGAGAAAATGTGTTGTTTGCTGCTTGAGTATGTGTGTGGGGAGTTGGTTTTTTCCTTTGTTCCCCTCTCCCCCACATGCACTATCCATGATATTCTGTGCTATGTAGTAGCTTTACTATCACTGAAGAAGAACCAGAGTACGTTAGGCAGGAGATGCACCGATTGGATTGTCCACAAAGGATGTCTCTGAGGGCATGGAGCCCTCAAGCATAGATCCACTGTGCGGAGAGGGAAAAAAAGCCATTTGCTGAAACCCGCTGGCCTCTATTCCTAAGCTCTACAGTAGTTTTCTTCCACTGGAGGATGGGAGGGTTTTTTATGTGGGCATACCTGCAAAGCTGTGCATTGCTGCCCACAAAACCAGCACAGCCACAGTATCAGCAAGTGCTGACTAAGGGGCTCCCACCAAACTGGGGGAGAAATCCACTGATCTCATCTTTGCTGATCTTTCTTTCTGCCAGTTGCTTCTATTCGTGCTTTGCACAGGCCCCGGGGAATTCACCCTTACTAAAAAACTTCAGAAATGTGCATGTAGGACACACAGCTTTACAATTTTGGTGTATTCAGAAAGCCATGCAAATACTATATAAGTACGTGAGGTACTAGTCAGGGAGACAGCTTCAGTTAAAATAGCTGACATAGGTATCTGGAAAGACAAATGAACTATGCTGGGGTGAAAAGTATAATTGTGCTTTTAGTATTCATGAATGGTATATGGCTATACAGCTCTTTAGGGACAGGACAGTACAGAGCCAGATAAGTTCAGAAAAGTTGGATGTTACTGGACAAACACATGAATGTGACCCTGGAAGCAATGCTTCTCAGGACATTATTTTCTTAGAGGGGTAACGTCCTTGATCTTGAATGACTGCAGGTTTTAAGCGAATAGAGGGTAACAACAGTATGTCAGTACTTTCCACTGAAATCATCGGACGTGACAACTTTAAAATACACAAAACAGATTCTACTGATAAAGAGATGCATAAACTACTGGAGCCCAGAAATAAATACCTGGTAAATAAATATCTAGTAGCACTATATGTGAGTTATATATATGCACACACACACACATACATATAGAGATATATATATAACACTATACACAAATGCATATAGAAAAATAAATATATAAACATATGTATATGCATATTTACATAATATTCCTGCAGATTGTTGATAAGAACAAACTATTCAGGAGGCAGCAGGTTTACTTATAACAAATAAGACATTTTATCACTGTATTTTACTTGCTCTTTTTTTACCATCTTGCCTGTCTCCTTGAAATGTTCCTTCATACTGTGGTAAAAACCAACCTCACATTTCTTAGCTGCTGATTGGAAAATCTAGTAACATGCAGCACTGTTCTGTTTCAAAACATACACAATCTGATCTTGTAAGTCATCATGGTGGGAGCTGCAGGTGCTGAGCTCCTCTGGAAATGCAGACCTAGTGTAAAGAAGCCTAAGTAGAGGTATCTCTGTCTTTAGGTTTTGATATGGTATCTGACACCCGGCTATCAGATCTTGGACATCTGTTTGACAGTTTTGACTTGTAATTATTATGATGAATCCTTAAACAAACAGATCATAGTAGACAGTGGAAAACACTAGAACAAAGTAGAACCTGGTATGTTGCTAGGGCCGATGCGTGTAAGAGCAATCAAACAACAATAATACCTTTTTTTTTTTTAATAAAACAGCAATTTGTTCTACTTTTCTACCTACTGAAAGCATGCAGTACAATGCATTTGGCACTGCCAGTTTACACTGTGAATTATTTGGTAGAGTTACATCTTCAAAGCAAAAGATATTATTATTGCTTTTACTACAATGTATTTACTGTGGCACATACTTGCAAAATGAAGAGCCTAAAGTAATACTCCTAACACCCTATTCAGACACTCAGACATAAGCAGACTGAAATCAAAGCACCAATTGCTCTCCTTTAATTCAATAGGATTTGTGAGGGTACGACATGTTAAGAATATAAGGCCATTTTTACTTTGATTCCTTAATAAATGGACTTAGGCTCCTAACTGGAAAGCTGTAACTTATGTGCATAGCAGGGGGGTTAAGGTGGCACAGGGTTAAGGTGGGAAGGCATCATAAGTCTCTTTGCTGTGTTTCAACCTTCTGATATTTGATGCCATTCACCAGAGGTCTCCTAAGTGTAAAAAGTTTGTCTCCTCTTGTTAAATTGCCACCTGCTCAGGGAAAAGCTAATCCATTAAGGTCAAGCAGTTCTGAGAAGGTGCTGCAGTGCCTGGGGCAGCCTCTTGAGTTTCACTTCTAGCAGCTGCAGGAAGATGAAGTCAGGATGGTCCTTGTTACTGAAATTAGACAGATCAGGAAGTAAACAGAGCTTGCCTTTCATCTGATCTGGCTTTGAGATGGGAAAGGTTGGGGAGGGGGGCAGAGAAGAGGGTGAATTCCTCTTCTAATTACTTTACGGGTCAGTTCGCCAGACTCTATGTCAATGTCAGACATGCATAATCTTTTTTATTTTTAAATGAGAGAAAAGGAAAAAAAATCTCATGAACTACTGAAGATTTTAAGTTTTACTATCATTTCATTCTCAACACCATGACTTTCATGGGGATTATTATATTTTCCTTTGGGAATGAGCAGCCAACAGAGCTAAGACAGGGGAAGAGCCATACTGTCTGCATAAACTTCTTGTCTCCTTTACATATTGAAACCTTCACCTTCTGTGTTCTTTACTTGGCTCCTTTCCTCTGAAGTGGATTTGAGGCTTATGAAAGGTGTTGGACTGACAGTACAGGCTGGAGCCCTCTTTTTTTCCCCACACGTGAGCTGCTGGGGTAGCAGCCCTATGAGACCATCTCCTCCCTAGAGATCTGAAGGGGCAGCCACCCACAATAAAGTCAGATGCCACCTCCATGGCAAAGGCTTCCCGGTTCCCCTCCCATCTCTGCAGCCTGTGCCAAGCCCACCCTGCGTGAACCGCAGCAGCCCTCTGGTGCATCACCTTGCAGAACTCCCTCACTTGTGGACGGTGACTTCGGAAAAGAGAGTGAAAAACTTGAATGATGGAAGATCATTCAGGAGCAATGCATGGGCGTGCTCAGCACGAGCTATAACTCATAGCAGCCGTTCAGATGTGCCGCAGCAAATGAATGAACCAGACTCGATCTTGTTTTGTCTCACAGAGCCAATATTGTCTGGGATCAGCTGGTGCAAAAGCAGACTTTTCAACACCTTTTTTGGGTAACATAGGCTGTGATTATATGAATTCCATAGGCACAGGCAGCCTTATTGCTTCACTCCCCGCTTCTCACACACCCACTTGGAGTCCTATTTTCACAGGGTTTTTAAGAGCTGCTTTAGAGAGCTGTGATAATCCAGGGGATTAGTGAGAGCCAGAGGGGAGCCAGACACATGATGCCCCACAACTGAAACATGCAGATGCTTTGCTTTGATGTGATAAGGCGCAATGAAGCCTTTTAAAACTGAGATGAGGGAGTGTTTTGTAGAGCACTGCAGCATCCTAACTCTACCAGGGCCATCAGAAGCTGAGATGCTGTGAAGACAGCTGGTCAGCTACTTGATTCAATTAATTTTTTGCACCCTTGCTTCAGCTCAGTCAAAGCTCTCTCCTTCACCTTCCCCCACCCCTCTGCTCTCCCTGTTTACAGGGTAACGGTGGTGAGCAAACTGTATTTTACAGTTGGTGTCCCAAGTGAGATGGAAAGATACCCTCCTCCAGTCAGCTATGTCTGTGTTATAGGTAGCCAGAAGGAGCCTTTTGACTGGATGAAAATAGACATGTTCTAAAATCCTCTTTCTTCCTCTGGCTTGCAGCAGGCCTTTCAATCTCCCAGAGCCAATAGATTATTTTGAAACTTTTCTCTCTTCTTCTAAGCTAGGGAAGATACCCAAGCGCCTGCCTTTCCCTCTGTAAATGCTCAACATGTTTCCCCACCAGAGACAAATGCATGTAGCTACATTTCTTTTTGTATAACTGTTTCTCCAAATATATACAGAAAATCTCCAACATGCATGTAGATGCAGATAGGTGCATATTTAATCATATATTTCTCTCTATATATACATACAACTTACTGGGGAATCCGGATGTTCACTTGGCAATTTTCATTCATGCAAGAAATCTATATGCACACAGTTGGTGTCAGTTATGGCATTAGGCTCTAATGAGGATTACATTGTGCTGAGCATTTTATAGAGATCAGAGGAAAAACAATCCCTATGCCAAAGTAATTACAACCTGCATAGCACAAAATAGAAATAGTGGAAGAGGTGATGGAAGATGGAAGAAAACTTTTGTCTAGTTAGAGGATGCTTTTTCTAAGACTATGTTGAAAATTCTTTTCTTACCTGGTGTTAAGAAAGCACAAATACTTAGTTGCACTTAAAAATTTAAGTCAATAGTTCATAAATTCAGCAGCAACTCTCAAAATTGCATTTGAATCTCCAAGGATGCTCCTCATCAGGACTGTTTGAAAGCACGACCCGCTGATTACAGTGAGTCTGCAGACCACAGATCACAAAGTGTGCTCTAAGGTACCACCAAGATGTGTCCTCAAGCCCTGCAGATTGAATTTTTAACTAGAAAATACTAACTTAATTGAAATGTCGGTAAAATACCATCACAGACCCAGATCCTGAAACCAGACGTGTTCACTTAGGTCTTAGAATCTATACAGATTGATTCTGGACAAAGTTATTGAAAACTAACCCTCAGGCTCGTAATGACAGTATGAGACCAGAATGCTTTCAGAAGTCATCACATACTACCAAATCTCAGAGTAATGGATAGGATAGAGGGAGACGTTACTGTCTGCTTCTTTGTGGTACTTTTGCACTGTTTTCTCCTTTTTTCTTTAACACTCTGTACTACTTTTATTTCTCACAACTCCAGTGAGGGTCCTAATTGGCAAGGTAGAGACTACTGTGAACTCATTGCTTGTGTGTGGGTGGGTGTAAAAAATTCCTGAACGTGTTGGTTTCATTCTGTATTGGAATGAAAACAGATCTTGAAACCTCAAAATTTGTCATTAAATAGAATTTGTTGGGTTTTTGGCCAGCCTAACTTTTCTCCACCATCTGCTTGGCAAACCTTCTTGTCTTTGGGATGCAGTTGGAAGAGGCCTATTATGATTAGTATAAATGCTGCTGGAAAATAAACTCTTTATTGGAATTTTTATGTTATTCCATCAGACAAGGAAACTCTTGCTAATTGGATCCTATCCCTCCACTGCCAGTTTCAGTTAAGAAGAAATGTAAGCAGTACGCAGTTGGGATTTTGTCATTGTGATTAAACACATAGTTATTTAAATGCAATCTAGAGCAGATACATCATTCAGTGTACCACTAGGTATACTTCTTTCCTTGGCACAAATGTTTGCCTCTTGTTATCTGGCACAGTCCTGAAATGCATATTTAGTCAAAATGCCAACTGAATTCTAAAAGAGCATCCAGTTAGGACTGGGCACAATCTGAATATTTTAAAAATAATGACAGCAAACCACCAAACAAACCAGAAGCATTGTTGGAATAGATCAATAATTGTAAAGAAACTGTGCCTGACATGAGCCAAGGTCTGTAAAAATGATGTTTCATAATAGCCTCACATCAGCAAATCTCTTCAAGATGCTCTTTTTAATCTGCAGTATCTTGGTTTCAAAATCCCTGCAGAATAAGTGATTATCTCTTTCATTTTAATGTTCCAAAGGTACGGTACCACATATTCTTTCAAAAGTCACTTGACAAAGAGAACAGAAGACATTAGCCCCCTTGCCAAGTGGAAAGCTTTAAAAAGCTCTTATTATTATTCTGCAAAATGCAAACAAAGCTCAGGAGGGGTCCCTGTTAGGAAGCGATTTGCATCTCTTGGAATGATTTAAAACTGACGAAGACGACAACTTGAGTGACTTCTTACCCTCTGTGGACCTCGAAGGCTCTGGCAGAAAAGGAAGTTAAATATTGAAGTTATTTTGCTATTGAAAGACACAAAAACTGATCTGATGTTTAGGCCTTCTGTCCCTGCTGCTGGGCCTTTGGCACTTTATCATCTGTGACCTTGACTCGGGGAGTCACTGATCTCCATTTTATCAACAGCCAGTGGCTGCACGGTCTCTTGCTGATATAGCTGCACATGGTACTGCTTTAAAAAATGGCACTGTCTCACTTCTTGAGAAATTAGCTTCTTTTACAGATTGTTTTATCTACTGTCAACATTAAGGGTTTTTTTGGGGTTTTTTTTACAACAAAGTCCACCTAGCTCTAGGAGAGCAAGCTGGTTTCAGTGACTACCCCCAGTCAACAGAATCATGGGGAAGTAGATAAATAAGTATTTGTGGTCAACTGACTCTGGGGAGTTTAGCACGTGTTAAGATATTTGAAAGAATAGAAGACTTTCCTGAACTGGAAAAACAGTAAATGGGAATCAAAGGCAAATGACAACAAAAAATGCATTCGAAGATTTGTTTTCTTTATAGAAGACCAATGTACCAAATACTAAAACCATAATTTTAAATAAAATTTACTGTATGCCAAAAATAAGATTCTTTTATAGAGAAGCACATCAGAAATGCTAGATAAATATGTGGAGTATCAATAAATGCTTTGATCATTAGATCTGATCCAGTAATATGTAGAGATACAAAGTGATAACCCAGATGCCTTAGCAGGAATTACTGACACTACCAAGTATTTGTTGTATAACACAGTTTGACTGAAATGAACCAAAATTTCTGACATATGATACTCATCTAGAAGACAGGAGTTTGCCTGTGCAGTCTGTGAAGTCAACACAAGCTTCACCATTGACTTCAGCAGGAGCAGAAAAAGGCCGGTAAGGACAGAGAAGAAACAAAATGGGAGCTTAACCAGTCACACAAATGCCAGAGAAACTACCCATCTAAATTATCATGCAAATAATATAGCTTCAAAAGAACCCCAAATCTCGGTTTTCCTTCCTGGATGCAGTTACTGTCATGATGTATGGAGCCACAGATTGTCATAAACTAAAAGCACACTTACTAAAGAAAAAGCTGTAAAGCCATGCCAGCCATCGGACACACTGTGTTCCAGTTTTGTCTCCTTTGGGCCCACCACACCCAGCCTGTATCTGTCCATCAGCCACAGACAATGAGTGTCTGGGCTATATGACACAATAAGCATCTGTGGCGAAATCATAGTCCATTGAAGTCAACGTCGAGGCTGCCATTGACTACCACAGGGGCCATATTTCATGCAGTCACAGTTGTCTACACAAAATGGAATAGCTTTTTAGGCTGCCTTCTTCACTCTTCCACTTTGTCCTCTACAGCAGTGCATTTTGGGGTAAACTGGGACTGGTGGGAGCCAGTGAAGTATTTTCCAGCACACTGTTTTTGGTGGAGTTGCCTTCTTCTGGCAGCTGTGTCCAGAGATGCACAAGAAACCCTATTCCAACCAGGAACTTTGTATAGCTGTGGTTAACAGCCAGAGTTAGGGAGTCCATAATAGGTAGGCTGACAGTGATTGCAAATGAATGAGATATTACTGCTTCCCCTTACTTGAAATTGAAACCTTATTTTAGCAAGGTAATAAAGATCAGTTTTCTTGCAATCTGGAAGGTAATTCTCAATTAATCTGGGCTTTGGTGAAATGGTAAATCAAAGCCGACCAGCACAGAACACAGTGGCATTCTGAGGTTGATTAGAGCTTCTAGGGAATACAGCAAATAAAATTAGTAAATAATAATCATAGCAACCAGTGGTGCCTCTTAAAAGATTGAATATTGAGAAAAGCAAAGAAGAAAGGAATTCTTGAAAAACTGAAGTTGATGTCCACAGTATCAGGTGAGAAGAAATAACACAGGGAAAATTCAACATGCACAGTTGTGCTTCAACTTTTCAGATGGACCAGGATGTTGCTTTCAGCTGCACTGAGAAGCTCAAAATCTTTTGGATTACATATCTAGAAACTTGGTGGCCAGCCATGATTGGGTAATTGAGAATAAAAGCAGTCTCTTCTTGGAAGCAAGAATACAATAGTGCCTCTGTTACTACATTTGTTTTTTCTCCTTATGCTAGGCTTCTTGCTCATATCTGATTCATGCTGAAAGCGTAAGGATGCACACTAAGATCAGAAAGATGCATGCAGGAGCAAGGATATTTCTTTTGCAGTGGAATGGCACTGCATTTAATAAATGTCCTCAGCCTTAGTTCATCTGAATGGATTTCATAAGGAAGCCTGTTGTTTAATCTTCTCTCCTCCCATAGTTAATAATATTCTAATTATAATAATTATTATTTCTTAGCATTTACATAACACTTTGCCTCTTCAAAGCATTCTCTAACTATGAATCATATTGCTCACAAGTTAAGTTATAGAACTAGCCAGGATTTCCCTGCTAATTTTTTTGAAAGGGCAACAGTTTTTAAAAGTCCTAATTTTATGATGTGGAGAGGTATAGTTCCTATTAGCTCATGTTTGAATCTAAATATCTGGATCATTCGGTCTAACAAAGTAGCCTGGTTCCTCCAGGAAAAGACAAGGACCGCAATACATCCGTCCATCTGTGGCATTCAAACAGCTCAGATGAATATTGAACAAGGCCAAAAATGAATATGAAGATTTGGTTAAACAAATTGGAATGGAATATTTAGTTGATTATTATTAAAAACTCTTTGACAATTTTGAAAAAAAAAAATAGCACAGAGAGGCATTTTTAATATTGTCCTTTAGAACGCATAAATTTTGAAGTAATGGAATTTCCTTCAAGATGAATGTCCAAGTTTTCATCAGCTCTGTTACGTCCAAAACTGTGACAGAGCATTGTGCCATTTCCCTCTCCTCTAGCCAGTAGCTGTGTGAACCGTGGTCTGGGAAAGCAAATGAGGAAATCACTGTCTCCAGATACATCCAGCTGAAGAATGAGCACAGGAGATGTTTTTCTTAAATAGGAAAAGGCCAATGCTGGGATTTGTGTCCCCAAACCTCAGCTGCATACAAGTAACTTGCCAGCATGGGAACACGAGTCTATTCACTCATCCTTGGTTGCCAGTGGGCAGAGAGGGAGAAGGAGGTTTACTGGTCTGCGCACAAGATTCCTGACTAACATAGGCAGGTCAAAATCTCCCCAAAGGTGTCTGTTTCACTCCACTGGGTGCTGAAGAAGCTCTTTTTGTTAGGTCAGAGCTCTGAGGTGGCTCTAGGTAGACAAGATTATTCCCTTGTGGCTGAGGAGAAGTGACTAATATGGCTTTACTGTTAAAGAAACTTCTGTATTGACCCAGAGAACAAAGTCTCCTTTTTTTCAAATTTGCGCTACTTTTGACCTCCACACAGAAAGCCATGACTTTTCACCTTCTGATGGCCTCTCTGAGAGGCAGACAAGCCTGGGTTTGGTCCATAGACAATATTAAACTATTACGTTCAACAATAAACCAGATAATCTGCCAAGAAAATAAGCACTACTGCATTTAACTTTATAGGAGATGATTACTCCTGGACTATGTATATTAATGAGTTTTGAATGAGTGACATTTAATAAAATATTCACTATCTCTTCAACTTTCTTTCATTTCTTTTCTTGCTGGAGCCCTCTCATATTTGAAAATTAATTATGCACACCATATTTAACCAGGGTGAAAATGAGACTTACATGGAACCTTTCCAGCTCTTCATTACATATTTAATTGTTAAAATAATCAAGCTATCCATCACACATTCTGCCACCCAGTCGTCTGTCACCTTGGAAGCAGTCAGAGATATCAGAGACAGAGATGTCTGGAAACAAAAATTTCATCTCTCTCATGCTGACCAATTTTGCCATTGAGAGGAATGGTCTCGCCATGGCATATCTGTGTTGTATTTGCAAAAATAACAATCAACAGCATCTTCGTGGCATCTTCTATGCTTTGGGTTTCTTCCCATTAAGCACTAAAAGCTATGGCCATGTTCTAGGAAAGTTCTTTAGCATGGAATAAATTCAAGCTCCTGTGACTCTTCTCATTGATTTTAGAGCCAGGCTAAGAGCACTTTACAAAGTACACAGTGATCTGAGCATTTAATAATAGCTACATGTTATGTGATGCTTTTCATCAAAAAATTGTCCATGCACTTTACTAAAATGCTAGGTAACAGAGTCCTTGTTTTACGGATGGGGAAACAGAAACTCTAGAACAGTATCAGGCTATAGCAGTAATCCATCAAACATAACAAGGCACTTTGTGGAGCTGAGTCCTACGTTCCGGAAAACCACAAAGCAAACATAGGAAGAGGTATGAAACCTCCATCTTCTGAGTTTGACCACAGTGCTCTTTCCACTGAGCTTTCCACATACCAGGAGCTACATGAAGGCTGCTGGGATGTTTCATTTAAATCTGGGGTTCAGTGATGCAGGATCCGAAGCCAATATGATGCCATGGCTGCACAATATTTGAAAGATGTAAAGTACAAAGAATTCAACCCTGTGGATTTTGGATGGGCCCCTAGATTTTTAGAAAGTAGAGGAGTAAAGGTATGAAGAGAATGGAATATTAATTTCAGCAAAGTTGTTTCACCTACACGTGTCACTCCCCAACTATCTGACATGCCAAGCGTTCATAGTATCACCAGGAAAACAATATTGCACACTGCAGTGAGAACATTTTTCAAGTATAGGTATATTTCAGTAGTCATAAAAATACAACCCATTTTCAATTCACAGAGGAATGTGAATAGGATGCAAGTTTTAACTTTTCATATTTTACTGAAAGCATCATCGTCTTTCACGCTAGAGATAAAAGGATCACAGAGAGTATCTAATTCTTAGGCCCCATCCCATAGTCGGAGGGCAGATTTTCAAAGGCATTTTGGTGGGAATAGAGTACCCCAGTTAGTTTGTTTAAGCTGAGTCTCACTCTATTTCTCTAGAAATGAAGTATGATTTCAATTTAATACCCAATTTTACATAAGTAAGAGTGGGCTTAAAACTAGACAGGTCTAACAGAGCTCAGCAATACTGTAGCCTTAAATGACTATTGTCTAATGCTTTAACTGTACCTAGCATTAATTGTACATTGCCCTGTGGTCTGAAGGGAAAACAAGCTTTCTCTTATTTCATGCACAAAGGTAGAACAAATACTATTAAAATCCAACTCAAGAGCTTTTTAGAGAGCATTAAATAAATCTCAGCTCAGGCAGGCTGTGATGTATTGTGAAGGTCGAGGCTGATATGAACAATGAACTAGCTACTTGCATAGAAATAATGCATTTGGATAAAGTTGTGCCTATCAGATAGGGATATGAGCTGGAAAAACAACAACAACAACAACAAAAATCACAGAAGATGCAAGAATCACAAAACAAAAGTCACTAACACCAGCCATAGCTTGAAAAGTATCAAGGACAGAACCAGTGAAGCGAATGATCTATCTTATAAATTAGACTTCAACTAGTGTAAAAGCAGCCAAAGTGAGGGCCCAATTGTTTTTGTAGCCTGTCGGAAATAATTTCAAACCTGACAGGATACCACAGCTCGTAGTGTGATCTCACAGATTTCAGTGGTCATGCTGAGAGATAAGCAGAGAAGCACGGTAAAAACCCTGATAGCAAAAGCACTGCTGCCAGCTTTGCTGTACTAAGAAATTATCATTCACTCCAAATAGCAGATTGGGCGAGAGCTGAATGACTTCCCTTTCTTCCTTTCCTTTCCTCCTCCGCCTGCCTCCCTGCTACTACCCTCTTTCTTCCCCTTTCCCCTCCCTGGGAGGGCATGAACTGTTGTGTTTATGGTATCAAAACCAGCTGATATATCCAGTAACAACAAATAGCAAAAGAAATTACACCATCACCAAACTATCTTATAATATCATTAGTGCCCTAAATTAAAGCAAGATGATTGCCTGAGCAGACAGCAAACAACCATACACAGATATTAATAACGTTGCAAGTAGGTTCTAGTGCTCCACCAAAGAAGGTGCCACGCACTCTATAATTATGTCAGGAATCAACTGACAAAGCTATTTGTTCAGTTACAGGTGGCGACGAGCAAAGATAGTCACTTCACGTGCATGTCTGAGACAGGGTGCCCATTGCCTGCTCCTCGGCTCCCCAGCTGCTCAGCCCCAGAAGGCTCTGCTAACCTGCCTTCAAAAGGGGACGGCCACACTCAGAGGGGAGAAGGGCAGGTCTCAGTGCCCCTGCAAGACTGTACAACTGCTGCCTGGACCAACGTGGAGCAGCGAGCACCAAGGGGAGCCCGTGGGCAAGTGTGGCACCTCTGCCGCTGTAGAAACCCTGGAGTTTCCTCAAGCAGTGGAGCAAGAGGGACTGAAACAGCCCTGGTGTGGATGAAGAGATGGTGTCACAGGCACATGGTTTGGAGCATGGGACCCTTGGGTGGGGGATGCTGTTGACTGCTTAACCCATAAACTTCCACCCTGATAAAGCCACCTCTGGCTATTGCCCTCTTTTGGAAGCTGCAGTGTTGGCCTGCAGAATGGGAATGCTTCTGTTTTATGGGTCAGGGAAGATTTATTTCCTCTGACTTATAACCTTATATACTTGGACTAATATCATTACTATTTGCATTTGTGGGATACTATGAGGCCCTGTCCAAAACAGAATCTCTGGAGATTAATATTTTCCTGGCAGAAACACCCATTAATTCCACTAAAGGTACAGTTTGAATCCATTTAAAGTATGTGCATAATCTTTAAGCTGGTGCGGAGGAAAGAGAGTCCTATGAGAAAACACTAAGCGGGGATTGCAGGGAACCGATTTCAGTTCTTAGTGTTGCCACAATTTCAGCTGTCAACAAATTACTTCATTAGTCTGTACTCAGTGTCCCAATTGGTAAACAGAGATATTTTCTTTGATCAACATATCTAATTCTACAGTAGCTGTTCAGGACAATAGTCATTTAACAAATGCTTGCGTTTCTAGAGTCTATCACAATTTGAGTCCAATATCAATTTGGCTGTCTAGCTACTGTGATGTAAATAACAACTGTGCTGGTGGGGCTCGTGCAACTAGAAGATGGGATACCATTCCATTTAGCTTTTCCTCAGTAAAGATGCTGAGCTGACGCTTTCTTGTTTCACCCCAGGACCCCAACACTATCCCCTCAGTTCAGTATTCATCAAATTAGCGATCTAATCCAGGTTAAATGCCCCTGCCTTTTTTTATTTTTTCTCCAGATCCTGCAAACATTTCTACTAACACAGCTAAAGGACTGGAAGATGAAGAGCAGGAAGGGGGAGTAATTTTCCTTCCAAAATTTTACCTTGCTGCTGAGAAAAGGTACTTGGCATTGTACTCCTGTAGACAGGCAAAGGCCATACCGTCTCCATTTTACAGGCACGGAATGAAATCACAGAAGTATTAATTGGTTTGCCCCAGGTCACACAGGAAGTCTGTGGCAGGGCCAGAAATTTGACATAGATCTCCCATGTCTCAGATCAGTGCCTTAATCATGAAATAATCACCAGAAGGTTGAACACTTAGGTTAACTGTAGAAGAGTAAGGGGTTTTTCCTATAGTATATAAAGAGAGAAATGGCAGTAATGCATTTCTAGTTCCTGGAAATCTTTAAGTTCATTTATATTCTGAGAAGTGACTAGGAAAAATGACACTGTGGGGTTCTCTGCTTATTCCCTCTCAGTTACTTTCATATGAAATTTGCTCAATTCACAGTTCAAAGGAAGGTGTTTGCTCAATGCCAGCAAAATGCAAACTCAATCACGGACTGAAAAATCATACGGTATTCTTTGACTCGTGCATCATCAGTAGCCAGAAAGCATTTTCAAAAATACTCCAGAAATCAAAGGTCCAGAAAAAAGACATAAAATGTGAGATTTGTTTGATTTCACCTGCTTTTGCTGGTGGCAGAACACTGTCCAAAATCTGGAGGCCTAATTTCTTCCAAACTTTCTCTGAAATTAAAGAGAAAATTCTTCCAGTTCAATCCAAACTGTCTAATTTCCAAGATGGAGTTACTTTCTATAATATGTAAATATTAATACTGGTAATAGAATAATAATGTTCCTTCCCAGTTGGTTTTAAGCAATTATTTAATTTTCTTAATCCCAATAGAGCAAGGAGGATTTGACTTGCCCTTTTCACTTTCTCTTTATGTGATGGATCCTCCTGATACCAAACTTTCACTAACTTGCACTCTGCTGTCCTACAAGTGCCAGACAGGCAAGAGTGCAACTCTGCTCAAGCACAGATGCTGTGTGAAGGGTGAGGCTTGTGGACACCTTTGTCCACAAACACAGTTGCAGTAGGTAACTCTCCATCTAGCATCCACCAGCATTCACCTCACTCAGCCCACGGTCCAATGCCTGCAGGAGCAATGGGCCTTTTCCCCTAAGCAGGGAGGCAAAGGGGTGCGATGCTGCTAGGAACAGGGTTTCTGGCAGTGAAATGCTTGGTCAAGCCCAGGTTCAGCTGATCCTACACTGGTAGGACTCCAGTCCCATCAGGAAAGAAAACGATCATGTGGTGTAAAGCCTTCTCCCTTTTTCAGATGTTAAAAGAAACACCCAGTATTTTGTCCCTTAGACTCAAACTGGCCCAAAATTTCATCCCTCTGAGTCCAGCCACTTACTATGTTCTTTGTTTTCTCCTCCAAATACTTAATAGATTTCTTTGTTGCTCTGCTCTCTATTCCAAGTAATGAAGACAAAAATGAGTGTAGGTCTCAAGCTACTGACTGGGAGCATCAATGGCTTGGGATTTTGGGGGAGTATCCAAAGACAAACTTTCTTGTGAGCATTTACGTCCAAGACAAAGGTTAGAATTTAGTTTATAGCACACTTTGCAGTCTTATGTTTGCACAAACAGGCAGCACAGCAGGACAAATCCTTTGACATCTCTAGGAGCTAGATACTGCTTACATCCCCCATAAGCCCCACCTTGAAAGAATCCATCTCTGGCTGGAATTCACCACAGGGGAGTGTTTCTACTATAATACTGTTGCCTCTCTATTACTACATGACTTTCCCCTCCCCCGCAATTTGAAAGAGTTCACAAGATGCTTTTGCGAAAGAAATACTAAGAGAGCATGATGACAACAAAGTCTAAAGTTTAGGAAGGTATAATAAAATTTAAAAACTGTAATAATACATTAGGAGTATAGCAGTTGTGTAGTATCTTTCAACAGAGATCGTAGAAGAAAGCATTAATTAAGCTTCAATCATTTAACCTCTGAGGTAGGTAATATTACTATACCCACTTCGCTAATGAGTAAACAGAGGCCTTGGCATGTTACAAGCCTTGTCTAAAGTTACCCAACAAGTCAGAAGAAAGGGAAGTAATGAAGTTAACAGCAGCAGTAAATATTTCTAGTATGACATCATGCAAATTCTCTTCCCTGCTTCCAGCAGCTAGCATCACTGTATTTCCCAGATTATGGTATTTTTATACATATAACCCATGGTTTAACCATCCTCCTGCCATGATTTAGGAGAAGCTCAGGTTGCATTTGTGCCTAAGGTCATTTATTCCAGGTTTCCCCTTTCTTTCATTTGCCCCACTGACTCCCTTCTCCCCACTCTGCTTTGTCTTCCTCAATACCCTCCTTGCTTCTGAGCAGGCAGCCAAGGCTGCAGGTATCAGAGGAGTAATTTTTCAAGTAAGAATATCTTTGTGGGGGTGGAGGTTTCTACAGGGTTAATTTAATGTCTGAAAACATGCCAACAGATTGTCAGCTGCCTTTTAGCAAGTTCATAACTGCAGCAGTATCTATAGCAAGGAAGCCTCTATATGCATTTTACATAGTCAACACAGTCACCTCTTGGGATCAAGACAAATTCAGGGAAGTCACCCCCCAGGAGGAGAAAAACCAAGTGTTGGTTTCCAAATAGACCAACTTCATGTAAAATTTCCTCAGTCCCTTCCTAGAGAAAATAGAGGAAATAGGCCTTTGCAAACATAAGGAAAATTAGGATGGACAACTATATCTACAGAGGAAAGAAATCTTTACAGACTGGACTTTTGGGGATCAAATGTAAGCCTCTTGCTCAGACTTTGAGTGGCTCCAGCCAGCTGTGGGGTAACAGCAGGGAGACAAGCTTTCACCACAATGCTCACTTATTTGTATCTGCAGGCATGCCGCTGCACTATTACACTAGCAGCACAGATAATGCTTCTTACCTGGGAATGACATGGAGATGCAAAATCAGTTAGCCTTGCACATCTTACAGAACTCTACAAAATAGAAATGCTAGCAGTAATATTAAAGGAGGTAGGTAGCAAACCAAAACTGATCAAGGATCTGGCCCACAGTTATTTTAAACCTTCCTTTTTGTTTAATTTCTGCCCTAACTGGTGATATTTCCTTTCCTCCTCATTTTGATTCAATAGCCATGACAGAAGTCCACAGCTCCCCCTCTCTCCCATTTATTCCATAATGTAGTAATTATACTTACATTTTTAAAGGTAGACATTTCTCCATAGGCCCTATCAACCTGTGGCCTCATGATTATAATTACTTGATCTACAGACTGCTAATTTTTTTATCTTCCATAGGAATAAAATAGCACAGGAATAGGACACAGGGAAATGCAGAGCAGTTGCAGATAGATACCAGCTAATGTTTCTCTAATGACTACCGTATATGACAGGAAACATTAATATCAAGAGCATCAGAAAATGCATGATTTTACTTTTATTTTTATCTCATTTCCTATTTCTCAACATGTCAACAGATTCAGTGAAATGGATTCAATTTCTAGGTGGCTTCCTGGGTTATAAGCAACAAGAAAACCATCCAAGTAGGTTTCTGTTTATTACTTTTCCAATTAGATTTGCATGGCATTGATGCTTGCTCTCAGGAGTCTATTTGCAATATTGGGAAAGGGTGTGAGTGAAATGAGGCCAAGTCCACGACAAGTTTCTACTTAGCCTAGTTTTCCCTCAGTTGCTTATGACATTTCTGTTTTTCCAGCCTGTAAACGAGATGAAAACCAGGAAAAGCAAGACTTGGTAATAACAGTGCTTACTCTGGCTGGAAAAAACTGGTCCAAAACAGCAAGCCTGGCTTTGATTACATCTAGTAATCAAGCTGTGTTCAGAATTACTTGACTTAGTGTCTCAGGAAATGTTAATCTGCACATGGCAAGCTTGGTTCTAGAGACTGTATGAACCACTGACACTGAGTAAAAAGTTAAAGTACTTCATGCTTCCTTTTCTTTTTTTTTTTTTTTTTCCTAATGTAGTCTCATGTTTGGGGAGGGCTGACAGAGATAATGGAAAAGCTGGTTAGTAAATGAGCATTTTTATCTTCTAGGTCGGTATGGTAACAGTACTAAACAAACAAAAAAACCACAAACAAAAGCCGGTAGCAAGTCAAAGAAGCTGGGTGTAACCTATACAGAAGTGGTTTTTTGCACTGGACTTAAAGTACACTAACCTGACAGCATATATTTTAGTATACTTCAGAGTTCAGTGAACCAGAAAAATATTTTGCTTGCTGAGGATAACACAACATAGTAGAATTACTATAATAATGAGGGTGGATTATAATGGTGACTGTTTAGGATAAACTGTAAGTTTTAAAGTACTGTTTCCTCAGCATCTCCTAGAGAAAGACATCTCAGGACTGTTAACTATGCCACAGTGAATTACACAATTGCAAATTGCATTCAAAAATAAAATACGCTCTATAGTCCTGAAGCAGTTTGATTGGGAGTGGGAGGTGTGGAGAGACCAGAGAAGCTCATGGGATGTGTGTTGTCTTGTTTATGTGACAGGGAAGTACCGTGGTACTGCACAAACTCTCCCAGTCCCCATCAAGAGTTTGACTGCATTTGGCTAATTTATTTTCATTTGATATCAAATGCAAGTTTCTTCTTGGTCTCTATGAATACCTTTCCTCCCTACAACTGTCCAACTGCTTCCCATTGCTGTCAGTTAGACACACCAAGAGCTTGGGAAGGGAAAAGAAGTTTGGAGAAAATGGATACTCATTATGCAAGATAAATGAAGAAGTGCTTAAGACTATAGTTAGGTTTAACAGAACAATGGAAGTATACGTAAAATCTGGCTATCTGGAGAATGATCCAAATAAATTGTCAGTGATTATTTTGACAGGTGCTTGACTACCCACTTTCAAGTATTTCAGAAACTTGGATGTTATTTCATCTTGTCAGCAAAGCTTAACATGTTTCTATAGATCAGAATTATTTTCAAATATTTGACATAGGTATGGATTTGCTACTGACAATCCTGGATTATATTCAGCTGTCAATACATCCTAGGACTGCATTTGCCTTTTCTACAGATCAGCCTCATGCGTCTCAGCCATCAATGTGATTGACTAATTATACACCCAATTCTTTCCCTTCTGTGTTGTTTCTAGACGATGAGCTCTAACAAAAAAATATCTGAAATCGTTGCTGCTTCCTGGGTCAATGACCAAGCACTTTATGCTACTGCTCATCTCTTGTGTAGCATTCTCTCTCCATTGCTTAAGACTCCCATACTGCCTCTCCACTATGTATCCTATTTCTCCTCAGCATTGACAAGGTTTCCCAATGCTAGGGAAACCTCAACAAATTTCATTAGCACTCTCCTGCTTTTTATGACATGGTCAATCATGAAAGTATTAAGTAAAGACTGAGTCTGCAGGAACCTGTAACTGCAATACCTATCCTTTCAGCACAAAGTACTGTCATATTCCCTTTAACCTGCTCTGCCCTGCCTCAGAGTTCTTGACCAAACCCTCCCTTCATACCTCAGTAATTTTCCATTAGTATTTTGTGAAACTCCAGACAGACAAAATCTGCACTTTGTTTGTCTAAAAAAATCCTACCAAAGAGTAATATCAGTTTAGCGATAACAATCTACATTGATAAACTTGTGGTGGGTTTTTCTCCCCTTTTCCATTTGCTTCCACGCTTTATTATTCTTTTCTCCAAAAACATATTCCAGAGACTCACACACTCCAAAGTATAAAAGTACTATACCTGTAGTTACCCAGATTCCTGTTTTAAAACCTTTCTTGAACAAAAGTAACAAATCATGACCCACTAGTTTTTAAAGTGAAGATAATAAGGAAACCATTTAGAGTAAACAATATTTTCTAGTTAATAGTTCCAGAAATAAGCAGCATGGAAAACTGTTTCCCACAGGTGTCAATAACTGTTCATAAAATTTTACTTAATTGTCAGAGCATGTGATAACTTAAACTGATTCAAATCATACTATTCCTGGAAGAACCTCCCCATATGCGTTATAGGTGAACAAGCATTGTCACACACAGAGTGAGTTTGGCAAGACCAAAAACGTAGTGATGTATTACATATAAAAAGGAAATAAAAGGAAGATACCTGACCTGGACCTCCCAAAATCCTTTGTTCTTTACAGCCAGCAATTTAAAAACAAATAAACAAACAAACCAGCCCATTTCAGAGCTAAGCCATGCATAAAACTTTGTCCCCACATAGTTCTACCTTGAAAATATCACTGCATTATTTGCTGTTTGCAAAATGCCGACTGGCACAGCTACCTTAGAGTGACTAATATATCACTGTAATCAAGGACAGCTGGTTTTCTTGTGGAGTTACCAAATTCTCTTCAGGAGCCTCAGCTTCTAATTATCTCTAACTAGGAGCAGCCTCCACCTTGCCTTCCCTCCCCAGCAATACCAGAGACCCTTGTGCAGCACCACCAGCCTCCAACTCTTGTTCCCACACAATGAGATGCAATGTATTAAACATACAATGCATGTTCTAATAAGTGGAGCCAACGAGAGCTAAAGAGCTTGCAGCTGCTGGTACCACCTGTGTCCCTCAGCTTCCAGCCAGAACAATCTCCTCTCTGCAGTCCCTAGTTGTGGCGAGAGATAAAAGAGGCAGAAAGTGAGAGTGACACGTCTGGCTTGTGTCCTGCTCTCGTCATGAAGGAGCCAGTTGATCTGGAAAGCTTACGCTCTCCCTCTGCAAATGTGGATGATTGCGCCTCTTTCCCCCACAAGCATGCAAACACAAGGTAGCCAAGTATGAATTTCCCACTTGTCCCTCTGTGGAGCATGCCCCACGTGCTCATTGTCATAGTTCACCTAAGTGCAATTTCATTAGTTATCGCAGTTAGCTCTCTTGAGTCATGAGGATTTCTGTGGGATGGTAAACTTGGGCTGAGCAGACAACAGACCTGGTGGGTAAACGTGGTTTTGGCAGACCGAATGGAAATCTATCCTGAGGTCCATTTTATTTTAAGAGACATTTTTATAAAGGCTTTTGACAGAGAATGGGTATATTTTTTTACCCTCTTCTGTTTTGTTTGGGGGTTTTTTTTGTGTTTTTTTTAGTATGCGATTTCTTTTTCCCTTGTCTGACCGAGTGGTGATATGGATGCCTTTCAAAGTTCAGAATTATCTGTTGGCTACTTCACTGCCTCAGGATAACTGGCATCCATTCAGGGATCAGAAAGACCATCAGTTGTTTGGATCTTTTTCCTTTCACATGGAGTTTTGTTTTGCTTTTTTTCCCTTTCCATGTATTTCATTTCTGAGTCGGCTGTTTTGAATCAATGCCCATCTTGGGCCAGATTGTGCCATTAAAGCACTGGCCAGTATTACAGCCTGGATGGAAAGCAGGGTTTGCACAAATAGGCAGTCACATATATTCTTATTAGATTATTACCAATATTAGTTATCAACAATGAGAACTGAAGCTGTTCCTTACATAATTTTTGCTGCATCCTCAAACTAGACTCTCCTTTCTGCAGAACATTTTCCGCAGTTTCTCCACTCTTCTTTTTATTACTTAGCTGACATCCCAAGCACGAGTGCTGGAGAAAATTCCCTCAGTCATGTTGCAAGGCCAACACCTGTACTTACAGTCTTGCCCTTTTTACTTCTCAAATCCAAGGTATTTATCCCTTCCTTTCCCTTGCATCGTGTCAGAATATTACTGCCAGTCTGATAAAGACAGGATGTAACAGGCACAACATAACATTTCTTCTTCTAGTCCACCGTGGAACTGGCTCCTTCTGTTTCAATTTAACATAAATTAGTGACCCAAGTTACAAAGATATTTGTGGTATAAAGCCTGGGCTCTTAGAGCTATCACAAAGCTATAACACCGTGGACTTCCTGTAGACATACCTTCTCCTCCACCTTGAAATACTGTTCACAAACATTTTGAGGATTTCTTGCACTTGCCCAGTATTTTTTGGATCCACCATAGTATTGGCAGGGAGGCTTTTCCCAGAATTTTCTCCGCTAACTAGGACCACTCTCTGAATTAAAATGTATTTCTCCCACAGTTTAGAAGGAAAACAATTGTATGTGGACCTGTGATACCTATTCCAGTCATTACAGCAGTTGTCCTATAATTACTTTATAGGGAGTATTCATAATACCCAACTCAATTTATCTAGTACAAGTGATAGAGTAGATGAGGAGACTTTCTTTGCTTCTTTGAACTGCCCTACAGTGGAGCTCTCCCTTCTCACTGACTAGATAAAAAGCCTGGAACTCCTCACCACCTAACTTAGTAGGTGACTGAAGTTGGTGGTACGAATACCCTGCTGTGCCACTGCCTATTTACTGTGCTATGCGTCATTTGTTTCATATTCATTGTTACATGCTTTGTTCTCCTTTGTAAAATACTTAGTAAAACCTTAGATGCTGTGAGAAAAGATCCTTGCATTCATCGGCCTGATTGATTATGACTGGTCTTGGAACAGAGGGAGCACAAGGGGTAGTACAGTGAACACTTTAGGGGACAATATAATTTGATATTCCTGCTAGTAAATTTATCAAGCAGAAAGTGACCATGTTAAACAAACAGCCTGCTCTGTATCTATACCATTAGTTCTGACAGTAAAGAGGGAGTAAAAAAGTTGACCCTTGAGCTTTCCATGTTGTCCCATGGCAGCTCCCAGCATTTGATTTTCTATTTGCACTGTAGCTCGTTCCTTTCAATCATTGCAAAACTGGCATTAGACCAATTTCATTTCTCTGGGACTGCTTCTTGCATATCCTCTGTATGCACTGATGGCCCAGTCTTATAATGTGACAGATGCTGTCCTGGAGCAGACAAAAATTGAACAGCATTGCCCTACACCTTCCAGGAATGAGCCAAAAGACAGCCCAGACTTTTCCAAATGTTGGTGAGATATTACTTCTCTTTCTTATCTTGGGGTTTGTTGGTTTTTTTCCAGGCACTGGACACATACAGTTAACAGCATGTTGCAACTGATATTGTAAGTCTACCAGAAAGTGTTTATTTTCTTTAGGAACAATCGAGTCTTCATTTTAATTGTGTTCCTCCACTCCTTTTACAAACATACTATTTATATAAGCCATTAAAGGAGCCAGATATCCATCCATCCACATTTCTGTACAAACATGGTTTGCATGTTCAAATTCAGATGTGTTTATAAGCACATGAGAGAGAAAATATTAATGTATGAAGTTGGGTGTAACTCAACAAACCACATTACTGCCTCTTTGAAAATGTGATGCAGTATTTAAAATACTGTTGACATGTTAAATTAAGAAATGTTTAAAAGTATTTAACATTTCAAATATATCTTTATTCTCCCTACTTAGCATACAAAATTATAGATTCAAAACTTAAATTAAAGGTGTTCACATTGTCATCTCCTATGAAACACGTTTGGGGGGTTTAGTATAGTGGTTCTTACAGCGGGCTGCATGAAGATTATTTTTCAATAACTCTGTCGTGTGGAGCTTGACTAAGAAGTGGCAATAATTGTCATCAGTTACTCACTAGGCAGTGTTTGGGCAGAATGTTAACGTTGCTTTCAAATGGTTCTAGTTTAATTATTTTTCATTGTAATAATGTTAACATTGACATTGTACAGAACTGATGCCTTGATGGTATAGTTATAAAAGATTCAGTTTTTTTCCTTTTTGTGTGTGAATGTGCTCTTAGTCTTTCCCTGCTTCCTGATTTTCTTCTAATCATTAGTGTATGTGCTGTAATGGCCAAGTTAATGAGGTCTCATTTTAACTTCTTACACTTCAGCTAGTCCTTTTTCACAGGAAGGAGGGACCTTGAGAACTACTGTTCTATGAAAGCTTAAATCATGGATCCAGGTAAGTCTGCCTCACAGCCACATCCAGGTATCAGTAGGTATGTGGAGCAACACTTTGCCCCGTGTGCTGGTGACTACAATTGTGTAGCACATTGAAACCTCCCATCATTACTGCTTATCAGCTGGCATTTTCCTGTTCTCTTCACAAGGACTCTCCTAGCAGAGGAGAAATTGAGGGAACCTTTTACATGAGATAGTCTGCTTTCTGCCTAAGTCAGCTGCAGAAACACAACCATCAAGCTGATTTTAATCTTATTTTTTATGTATAGGGTATATGGCAAACAGAGATGGAGAACAAATGTTTCAAAGCACTTCAGTAATTTAGGAGTGTAAGTCCCACTGATTTGCCAAGTGTGCAAAACCCACTACTAAACTTAAGCAACCTGGACCATGGCAGAGATTTTCCACATCAATATTATTTTTGCACTTACTCTAGGCAACTTACAAACAGCATGATACAAAACTGTATAATTTGTTCATACAAACAGAAAATTCTCCATTCTACCAAAGATTCATAACATATGAATTTTTCAGTTACTCATGCCAGTTTCTTGTATTGATTTTAGTATGGCATTAATCAGTTTGTGTGTATACTTCACTTGGATCTTTAAAAGTTGGACTGATTTTTACTGCATTTTATTTTTAAATGCATAAGTATATTCGTTCCCAGACTGGATTTGCAACAAGTATCTAAAGATATAAAAAACCAGAAGGGACTGCTGAAAACTAAGTTTTGTGTAGTTAGGGCTAGAAACAGGTATGTGTGAGTAAGTAGTTATCACATGTTTAGTTATACTGTGCTATCTTCTCAAGATAAAAGGACAGGCAGAGTAGCATTTTCACGTCATTACCAAAGCTATGTTACAGTAAAAGCATTCAGTAATTATAGTGCACACTGAGATACTACTGTAAAAAGACTGGGGAGAAATTACAGGTTATTTTGATAGTATAACGACATAACCAGAAACAAAGATTTGTTGTGTCGGAATTCTCATTTGTAGTAGCCATTTTCTGTTGAACCAATCTTGTGATTTTAAAAAATGCATTTTCTTATAGAGTCACATGCAAGACACCTGCAAAGCAGACAGTAAAGTTCAGTCGTAACATGGGGAAACATACACTGAGGAAAAAAAAAAAAAAGAGGAAAAAGAAAGAAGCACACAAAGATAATTATATGGATCCTGGGCCTGGTTCACTGCAGTAGCATTCCAGTGAAGTAATTCAAAAGAAGTTAAGCCAGCATTATATTGGAAGAGATTCACAGTGGTAAATCAGGACTTCTTTTGGCATGCTCATGTGCAAAAGGGAAATTTGCTCATTGGATTCTCCTCTCGCTTTCACAGCATAAATCAGCAGTAATTCCACTGAAATCAATGGAGTTAAGCCAGGTTAGAATGAAGGGGAGATGAGAATCAGATTCGCAAAGCGCAGTTTGCTGTGATTTAGCACACAAATGAATGCCTTATAATCTGTTTACTAACAATGGATGAAATATGCAAATTGTCTTTTTGGAAAGCAACCATGAAAACTGAGCGTCACAAAAGCAAAATGAGGGGTGGGAATGTTCTTAGTTCCAGACATTCGCATCCGTAGTCAGAGGTCTGATGCACAAACATCCTCTCAGTGAGAAGAAAACTGCCAAGTCTTCACAACACATGCAGAAGTAAGGTAGATTATAACAAGATGCGAGACCATGATTTGGAATGGCAAACATCCCTCACAGACGCTGGGATAATCCAGCAATCAGGCCCCAAACAACGTCCCTCCGAGCAAACCCAGGCAGGCCGACCATGCCACTTCACAGCATGGGCTGCACCCTAAATCTACTGCAGAGCTGTGCAAATGTGATTGGGTCCAGGTGGTCCCACGCCTGGTGGTCTCAAGCAGGAAATGTTCACAAAAAAACCCTTTATGTTTACTAAACCACTGAGGATTTAAAATGGCTGCAACTGAGAATCTTAGTGTGTATAGCAACTGAATAAGAGATCCCAAAATAACAAGACAGTGAAATGCTTTCATGTTCACTTACCCACGGAAGAGGCAGGAAGAGTTAACTTTTATTGGCTCTCAGCAAATGCTCATTCTGGGTTTCAGGATGCATTTGTGTATAGCCTAGTGAAACTGCACATCATAATTAGAGAGATTATTTCCTTATGCTAAGTCTTTAAGTCAAGATTTCCTTCTTTGGATTTTTTTTTTTTTTTTTTTGATCCTTTCATTTTGACCCAGGCTTAACAGATATCTCTGTTACCTGTGAGAAGACATCTGTATTATGACATTCAAGATCAGATTTACTGTGCAGGACATGCAACACATGGAGAGATTGGGATTTGTGTTAGCCATGTCCTAAAGCATTTCCTGAGGAGCACTCCAAGTACCACAGGAGCTCACAATCAAGGAGGGTAGAGCTTATCTTTTCCCAGCAAGCTTAAGAGCTGATGACCTCATCTCCAAATCTTGACTTCTGTTATTTTGTAATAGATTTGGGAAGGACAGCCTCAGTTTGAGATAACAGGGAGGACAGACAGGAGGAGTTGGCAGTGTTCATGGAGTCTGGTTGGTGGTACCCATGATTACTCAACAGCTCACAGGCCCTCAAATCTTACACAGCTGGCTGTAAAAGAGTATGAGGGAAACCAAAAACCTGCTGTGACAGCAGGCTCTGGAGCCCTATTGCCCAGAAGAGGGCAGACCTACAGTATTTTTCCTTAGACAGTGGCATTCTTGCAGATCTACTTCGCTTTCTTTTGTCTGTCTAGTCTGCTGTGTGGGCTGCAGAAATTAAATACAATGCAAAAATACAAACAACCACAACTCTAGAAAAAAACTTAAGCAGTTGTCTCAGTCCATGGGCTCAATCCTTTACCTTTTTACTCAGTCAAAGTTTTCAGGCAAGTACCTTTTTCTGTCTGCCTAATGATCAGTGTGGTCAAGTAAGGAGATCTGAACTAGGTCCATTTCACTGGTATAGATCAAGACAAAAGGCCTGCCCCAAATAAAAACTAAACCTTAGGACAGAAAATGCTAATTTTAGTAGAGTTCTCCATTTTCCCCCCAATTAAAATGAAAACAATCATCCAACTTTCAACTTCTGATTTTTTTCTCCCTACTTTCCCTCCTCCCCCCCCAAATGACTGAAAAAGACGACCTGAATACATGATGATTCATGTATTATTTATTAAAGAATATCTAACTCTCCAAAATAAATATTTGAACTGATGTTTCTATTTCACTGAAAGTGCATAGCAGAAATACAGTGAACTTTTGACCAGTTGAACCTAGGAATCGTAATATTAATGTTAGCTGTGATGATACTGAATAACATACAACTAGAGAATAACAACTCTACGAATACAGTTCTTAAAAACACCTCTTTAAGAAGAAGCAGTTCTCCAGCTTTCTTAGCTTCCAAGCATTTTTAGCTTCTGTCTCAGACTTAGAACTATGATAAAAAGACACCATTCATTGCTTTAAAACAAGGAAAAATTCTGCTCTGAAGCACGCTGTGCTGGTAGTGAAATCTGTGTTTGTCAGGTCTTACATCTCTTTCCTGTTTTGCAGTTTTTGCTGTTGAAGCCTACTGGTCATCAGCCAGCTCTTGTCGGCTCTTGCAGTCTGCTTAACTCAAAGTATTATGGGGGTCCAGTGCACCAGGGGTGTGTGACTGGAGGTTGGGTACTCCAGCCTGACCCAAATGGACCTCTAGCCAAGCCCTTGCACAGTGAAACATGGCACAGGGAGAGCTCCTCGAGGTTCTCACTGTTCCCTGATACTGATCTCCCTCTCCTTTCTCACACCTTTACTTAAACGTCATCTTAAAACTAAGCAGAATCTGGCATAAAATATCCAATATAAACCTACACTCGCTTATGTACACTCACCACAGACTAGATTATTGCAATTTGGTCATCGTCAGGATTCCCTTGAAGTTGGGTGGAAAGCTGCTGTGGTTGCAGAAGGTGGCTGCTCCCTCACTGTTCAGACAGGTGTGTATGAATCAGACCTGCACTCTTTTTGGACAACCGCAAATATTCTGCTCCACTAATCCATTAAAACTTAAAAGGTAAGGAGAAAGTACACACAGGACTATCCTTATTCTTACATTGCATCAAAGCACTTGAAATCAGATGAGTTGCTTCTGCTCCCCACTCCAAGCTTAGCACAGACCGGGACAACGCAAGGATCTTGTTAATGAACTTCGTTGTGGGTTTCTCTCCCACAATCCCAAGAGGAATGATGCAGCTAATCAGCCATGTAGTAGACCTTCTGTGTGAGAACAGATTAGGACTCTACCAATTCAGAAAGAAATAAATGAGGATATTAGAAAAGTAAAGCATACCACAAATGGCATGGAGAGAACGAATAGGTAACAATTATTATTTTTCATTCTGCAAGAACATGAAATTATTACGGCCTGTTTAAAGTTAACAGAAGGAAATACTTTCTCATTTAACATATAATTAAAATATGGAGTTTATTGCTACAGGAAATTTTGGAGCCAAAAAGAATAAAAAGGATAAAAGAACAATTAGATATGTACCTAGAAGAAAAGTCTGTTAGGACTATTAAACACAAAGATGTGCTATCTTCTCTGGTTCTGGAAGGCTTCTATGTGGCCAAGGACCTTAGGGTGACAAGTTCCAATACAGATATTCAAATAATATTTTATTATAAAGTCTTACAAAAAGGAAACAGTATTTTCCAACAAAACCAGCCCAGCCACCATCTCCCAAAATTTGTTTATGAACACTATCAGAGGTAATGCTCAAAACTAAACCTAGCCCCTTCAGAGTGCTGTTCAATGAAGGAGAACATTTATCAAATAGCATTAATTTCTGGCCTCTAAACATTTTCCAGAAAAATAAACCCAAACAAACCCCCCAACTACTTAAGGCAAATAGCCATTGTGGTTCCAAATTTTTTTACAGAAACTGTTAAATAGTTCTACTCACAGGTCACTGTGTGTCCAAAGCAACAGACACAGTGTTAGAAGATTAAAAGTTTAGGAACATCCGTTTTAAAACTTAACCTAAGTATAGCCTAATTCAGCCCCAGGTATGGTGGCTGTTGCCTCAGAGACAAAACTAGCTGTTGGTAGCTGTAGCACCATGCAAATCAGGCTCCAGAGTTTAAACCTTCCTCCAGTTTAAAGACCTGGACCTGCCAACACTTCCACAGCAAAGGACTCATCCGTCCTCATGAGAGGGGGAGCCCCTGGTTTCCTTGTCCCTTGGAGGGCACGATAGGTAAGAAAAAGTAGGCAGCATTTTCAGAAACAGTAGTTAAGCATCCATGAAATTCAATAGGGGCAAATGTGAGCATCAGCAAGATGCTCATTTAAAACCTTCCTCTATTCTTGGCTCTATTACAAAGGCAGAGCTTGCAGAATGACTAGTTCATTATTGAGAGACAGACTAGATTGAACAATGGGGACACTTGACCTCAGACCACACACATACTCCTTCGCTTGGTTCCCAGATGATCTCTGGATACCGAGTAATCACTTTTCCTGAAACACCAGTCTCTTCCCTCCCCAAAATTATCCCAGCTCTTCCCAAGGCATTGCCCTCAGTGAATCAAAGAACACCTCACAAGTTTTCAAAAAGTGCATCCAGCAGAAATGGGACACTTTTTCATCTGTATGCCAGGAACCTGATTTTGTCATTATATGCTGTATATAAAAAGCCTCTGCTATCTGCTTTCCCAGTACTCTGGAGAATGCATATGAATAATTTTAAATTAGGAAAATGCTGTTGGGAATATTGTTTTATTTGGGAATTCTAAACTTTGAAACACATCTACAAGGAGTATTTTATAATTAATAATATTTATTTTTTTTATACACACACACACATATATATACATATATGTATGTATTTTGGATTAAAATAAATGAAGGAGAGAGAATACATCTTAGAATCACACATCAGTCAACGCAGATCTTGAAAGATAGGCCAAAGTGCCTTAAAAAGAAGTATCTCTGGACAAAGATGGTAAGCATAGGAAATCCTCTGATGTCCTTGGTGCAGGCCCACAGGACATGCGTGAGAGATGTGCTCTCTGTGGCACAGAAATTATTCCATTTATCAGCTATATACCTTCCTTGTGACACGATAATTACATAACAGGAATAATTTTGGAAAACTCTAATACATGTCAATGTTTACAAAATTTCCACCTGGCTTTTTAGAATAATGAGAATGCTAATAAGCTGTAAAGAAAAAAAAAAAAAAGAATACTGACATTATGAGAGTTAGTTTAGGGTGAGTTGGTCTGTGAATGTACGACAGATCATTTTAACCTTTGCAGTCTTCTGGGCCTTTTTGACGCCACCTCACCATTACACTAACCCAGTTCGTTCTTTTTTGAACTATGGTCACTTAGAATCATTTGTCTCAAAAACTTTACAGTGATGCCTTAGAGACTGCTGATACAACACTGTTATTCTTAAAAGAACAATTTTCAGAGCAATACGCAGGGGAATTACACTGTTTCCAAATTGCAATTGTTGGGCACTTCTTTTGTGTTACATGCTATTCTTTTTGGTGATTTTTTTGATGTAGCAAACAAATTGAATTCATCTTGAAAAATAAATTACAAACTGGGAGTTTTCTGAGCTGTCCACACAGTATTTGTTTCATCTTCCAGCATATGTTCCAAGTGTATCACTGGGACTGACACTAAGAAGGAAGGTGTTTGCCAGCTGTCACCACAAAGTGGTTTCTGAACTGTAGTGTTATTGCCGGATCTCAAATGCTATTGCATAAAACATATTAGCAAAAGCTGATCTTTTACAGATGACCAATACATACTAATGATCAGATAAAAGTTTCTGAGACTTTTTTAATGCTAGCTTTTAAACAGATGATTTTGTACTAAAAATCTAAAAGGACATATTTTTATTTTATAAATCTCAGCAAACTCATCTGCTATTCCTTTTTAAGCAGTGGAAACAAAATACTTGTTAGCAGAACTTTTTAACATTCACATATATTAACTGGCTTTATTGCACTGCTGTACAAGATATCTTCTGTCTTCCCTGAGCCCTGGATTATTTATCTCTCAGCTAAGAAATTCTGCAAAACATTTTAAAACAATGTTACATTGGTTATTATCTTAAAAGCTTAGAGTACAGCCATCTCAATCTACCAAAGGCCCCCTGCACATTGCATTATATTTCTCTATTCATCAGCATTTAGCTAATGGATTTAACTTTATAGAAAACACAAGGTTTTCCTTGAAAAGTAACACACAGTTTTTCAGGTATTTTTCCAGTTGCACTGAATCATATTTAGCATTTAATTTACAATATTTACAAAAAAACCCCCACCCCTTCAAAACAGCTCAGAATCAAAACATTAAAAAAAAATAAACCCAACACGTGGTGGGGAGAAGTAGATGACAGATTAGACAAACACAAATTTGCATCTGGTCTGTAACTCTGGGTATAAGCTTGTGGTTTAGTCTTTCACAATGTTTCAAATATCTATACTTTTATGCTAGATGCAACTTTCACCATACCTTCTTGAGTCACCATCAGCAGAACTCAATGAACTTGCCCTACATGTGCCCTAATGAAAATCCTTAACAATGCTGAATCATGAAAAAAAAGATTAAAGATCCTTTTCACTAAGGGCCATATTAGGGTGTCTCATTCTTGTGAGCTGCCATCTACAGATGGTGTCCGATATACTGATGGAGATATTCATATAAGCTACTACTCTGAAAGGAAAATACACTGCTGTGATACAGCCTTGCATTTTTAAACATAGATCAATAGTCTATGTGTATTCACACACAAACACACAAATATAGTTAAAGTAACTTGCATCAATACCCAGGCCATCTGTGGTAAAATACTGCAATGCAAAATAGGTAAACATATACTTTAAATCAAAGAAAGTGAATGACAGAAAGTAGTCTTAAAAGCATTTCTTAATAACATGAAGCCTAGAGTGGTGCCTGCTGTTAAATATATCCTCCTTTTAGATATGACATTCCTGTGCATAAAAAAATAGGGTCATTAGGCAAGGAATCAGGGATGCCATGATACGTATATCATGGGTTAGAAAACCAGACAGTATAGATTATGAATTTACCCTTTCAAACATGAGTAGAAACTCCAAGTATTTTCCTAGCTCTAAGTTTCTTGTCCAGCTCGACATGACTGAAGCTGAAGAGATCAAACACTCAGAGTCTGGGTGAATCCAGCATCTTTCAGGTGTCTCATGCTGTGCATGTGCAACCATGACTGACTTTTTAAAAACATGCTGGGATGGGAAGCGCTCTCCTACCTCAGCCTGAACTGTGGAATACTAGCAAGGAACCCTCCCTTGTCTTTCTTCACTCACCCTGGAAAAAACAGTCAAAAATTTGCCTTTCTGACCTTGGTGATACTGGATTGCTTAAGAGCTTGAAAAATCCTGCCTGTGCCCTAGACAAATGTCTTCCCCCTTTCTCAGCTGTGCAAGCCTCACCAGGCTGCCACAGAATTGCCTGGGTTGTTGGCATCCCTGCTACCGGTGAGCCTGCCCTGAGGACCCCACTTCTCTCCCCAGCCCTCCTTTCTGGTGGCCTCTACACTCATGCTTCCACAAGCAACTTTTATCTAAAGAAATCATAGAATTGTTTAGGTTGGAAAAGACCTTTAAGATCGAGTCCAACCATCAACCCAATACCACCATGACCACCATGACCACTAAACCATGTCCTGAAGCGCATTGTCTACGCATTTTTTGAACACCTCCAGGGATGGTGATACCACCACTTCCCTGGGCAGCCTGTTGCAATGCCTGAAAACCCTTTCAGTAAAGAAATTTTTCCTAATATCCAATCTAAACCTCCCCTGGTGCAACTTGAGGCCATTTCCAAATCCACCAGAGCTGGACTCTGGTATTACCCCAGATCTTTTTACATTGCATTACAGAGTTAGGATGGATAAAAATCTTAGAAGCAGAAAAAACAAGTATGTTTTTATGCAAATAGTTGGCCAAATAAAAAAAAAATACCAACTACCTCAAGAAGTACCAAAAAATAAATATGGGCCATCTTAGCCTTTCACACTGAGCTCTGATAAGCCTTGCTTAGCTCTTACAGAACTCCCCATACCTCAAACTTCATCACCAGGTAAGAATTCAAAGGTCCTAGTATCTTGACCATTCAAATATATGGAAGCAATTATCATGTTAGCACATATGATTCACAGCATATATGCTTGCAAATAACCTATATGATGATATAACTATTTATTCCGTATGGGATTTAAAATTTGAAATTGTCTAAGCATTTGAAAAGGATTAAAATTAATAATAGGGAAAACACATGTTCAGTCATTTCAGTTTGCATAATGATTCACCCATAAAAAAAGCAAACAATAACCAAATTGAGTCAACAGTTCTATACAAAACATTTTGTCACAATAAACCCTTGAGACAAGATGTAAATATTCAGGCATTGCTAGATATAAGCACATGGCAGAAAATAGATCACCTTGCTGTTAATATTTAAAATTAATGTAACTTCAGGTGAAATTACTACTAACATATTGTCCTGGTTTTGGCTGGAATAAAGTTATTTTTCTTTTTAGTAGCTGGTATAGTGCTGTGTTTTGGATTTAGGATGAGAATAATGTTGATAACACACTGATGTTTTAGTTGCAGCTAAGCAGTGTTTATACTAAGCCAAGGATTTTTCAGCTTCTCATGCCCAGCCATCAGGAAGGCTGGAGAGGCACAAGAAGTTAGGAGGGGACACAGCCAGGACAGCTGACCCAAACTGGCCAAAGAGGTATTCCATACCATGTGACGTCATGCCCAGTATATAAACTGGGGGGAGGTGGCCGGGGGTACTGTGGCTCAGAGATTGGCTGGGCATCAGCCAGCGGGTGGCGAGCAATTGTATTGTGCATCACTTGTTTTGTATATTCTATTATTACTAGTATTATTTTCCCTTCCTTTTCTGTCCTATTCAACTGTTTTTATCTCAACCCATGAGTTTTACTTCCCCCCCTCCCAATTCTCTCCCCCATCCCACTGGGCAGGGCAGGCAGGGAGCAAGCAAGCAGCTGCATGGTGCGTAATTGCCAACTGGGGTTAAACCACAACACATAGACACAACAGGCCAGATCTTCAGCTGGTGTAAATTGGTGCAGTCCCATAAAAGTTTGTAGCTCTATGACAGCTGAAAATTTGCCTCAGAAAATTCATATTGGTGTAGATAATCTTACATTGAGAAGTTCAAGTAAAAATTTAGAACAGTCACTTTTTTAAAACCAAAATTCATCATAACTTAACTCTGCACTGGTGTGTATTACAGATAGGATAGAAATTGTTGGTAGAGTGACATTATTAACAACTTTCCTATCATAGCAAATAAAAGAGTCAGCAAAGAAGTATTTGAACAGGCCTTATAATCTTTTGCAAATAGGCTTTTCATCCCCAGAAATTAAATGGGATCAATCACGTTAATATTGAAGTGCCTCACAAACCATACCCTCACAAAACATCTCTGAGGGAAGGAGGTATTACCTCTTTTTATGGGAAATAAGAGATGTACAGTGACAGGGATTTGTACAAGGTGACACCAAAGGCTGTGGCATAAACAAGAAATGAACTAGAATTAGTTGGATTCCCACCCTGAGTGTGAAACAGGAGCATAGTCCTCTGTCTCCAGTGAAAGTCAAGTTCTCCTTTCTTTACCATTTCCAGTGAATCTGTCATATTAATTAATTAACAGAGCTAGCAGGGCAGAAGCTGCATATATAGGCCCTGATCTCATGCACACTTACCACAGTGGTAGAGACTTTTCATAGCTAGTTCCACATCTCCTCCGTTTTTGGAAGGAATTTGCACAAACCAATACTATTTTCCTCCATTTATACTCTTAATGAGGTAAAACATGACAAGACTAAATACCCATTCCACCAAATACTGGTTTTCAACTCATGATCTGTTGCCTATGCGTAAGGTATCTAAAAAAAGGAAGAGAAGCAAGTTAGCCTATGTTATATGGTCATTCACTCACATGGAATTTTCAAAGGATCTGCACTGCCGCTGCAAAATGTTAGCTGTCCATGAAGAAAACCAAACCATTCCTGAACCATTCCTGGGTGCCATCTACCTAAGGATGCTCTGAGGAATCTCCCTGGTCAGGGTTTTTGCAGGATCAGTGAGCATAAGCCACCCAGTTGGCCCTGAGAACATGTGGGAAATCCCAGGGCCATCATCCTTCTGCAACCATCTACTCACTCAGAGGGTCTTGGATGTCATGTGTTTAGAAAGAACTGTGATTTTAAACTTGGGTTCTTAACAGATGATTTTTAAAACCTTGTATCAGTGGTCTAACTGCAAAATGGAGGGAAACTCCTTGCTAAGCATGATGCCAGCTGGAGAGAACAGTGATAACTTTCCTCTCCAATTCTTCACCAATAGTAGTCTCAGTGCCTTCCTTATCATCCAGATGAATGGAACAAAACAGTAAATTTTATTTTAGGAATAAAGTTATTATAAAACACACAGGTTTAATAAAAAAAAATAATAATAAGGGAAGAAAAAAAAAATTAAACTCCTACCCTGACAGTGACCGTATTTTTGTTCTTGACTGCTGTATCAGGAATTTTCAGCAGTAAGAATTCATATTTCTTCTCATTCTATGAAAGAGAAAAGTCTTACAATTCTGTGAAATGTAATGTACAGGTTTAATAGGATTGTACTCTTGCCTAATGTCACAGTAACAAATAAATGCAATAGAGAATTGCTGACACAATAGAAAACTGCTAGTTCAACATAAATGAGTCTCTGTAAATAAATCTGAAGTAATTTCTCTATACATCTTGGCTGGTGCTTTAAGCTCTGCTTACAGTCAGGAGGTGGCATGGCATTAACAGTGTGTGTGGGGGAAATCTTATAGCAACCTCCTCAGTGTGTTACAGCATATTGCATCTCAAGGAAAGAGTGACTTGATGGTTTGACTCTGTAACACCTTGTTTAGGCACAGACTCCCCTTGCAGCCCACATATTAAAAAGCACAGAATGGCACGTGCTGATCTGGTGGAAATGGGATCATGAGGGGACACAGTGGTACTACCACGCACTCGGATTCAGAACTGTTGCAATTTGGTTGGCACCACATACTCTGGGTACAAGAAATGAAAGCAACTCCTCACCTCCCCAGTCAGCAGTTCTTGGCTCTTTCTGTTGCTATTTCCTTACCGGCGCAGGGTTTCTTCTGACTAGCAGATCCGATAACAATTATACTGGGGAAACACACATTAGCCCTACCCCAACCATATTCCATCCTGCTCACACTGAGTCTTTCCAGTGTAAGATAGGACTATTTCTTTCCCACTACCAGTTTTAACATGACAGCATGTCAGCCAGAAAGACCACTCAAGGGGAAAACATAACATGCACCTGTTATGCATTGTATGAGACCACAAGAGCCCTATCTTGAGTAAAAACAAGGAGCAAACCACCAAAACTCAAGAGTGAATATAGCGGCTGTTGTTAGTATTAAATTGTAATGGATAAACCAGCTAGCCCTCATATCACTCTTTTTCTTCACCTTTCCTTCTATTGGCATGTTTCTTAATCTCATTTTCCCATTAGTCCCATATGGGATACAGTTCTAAGTAGCATATAACATTAAGCAAATAGTATACTGTAATGTTTTTCATTTCAAGGTATCAGCACTCTATCGACTGAAGTCACTCAAAATATCAGGCTAACGGCACAGACAGAAATCACCTTTTCTTTTTCAACATGCACAAGTGCTCATTAAATAAGACGGCAGGTAACTTGTTAAGGGATACGTAGGCATGCCAGGAAGAACTGGCAGTTTCTTCAGCACAAGGCAATAGATTACATACACACTGGATGGTTTCTTCCAGTTATTTTATTATAAACTATATCATGTCGCCATAGATTGCCTCCTGATATTCAAAAGTGTTACAGTTGTTTTTGTCAAAAGAATCCTCTTATTTCCTGCTATCATGACTTTCCTTGTGTGGAGGGCTGGCCTTGGCCAGCCACTCACCCAGCTGCTCTCTCACCACCCCTCCTCAACAGGACAGAGGGGGGAAAATAAGACGGAAAAGCTCACGGGTCAAGGTAAAGATGGGGAGATCGCTCACCCATTACCCTCATGGGCAAAACAGACTTGACTTGGGGAAAATTAATTTTATTTATTTATTGCCAACTAAAATAGAGATGCATGGCGAGAAACAAAGGGAAAAAATGTAGAACACCTTCACCCTCCTACCCCCTTTCTTACCTTCATTTCCAGCTCCACCAGGCTCTCTCCAGGGGCTGCAGGGGACTCCGCTCTCACACCCGGAGCTCCTCTTCCCCCTCTTTCCTCTCACCTTGAGGCTCAGAAAGCAGCTCCTCACACTTTTTTCCCCCCCTCACTCCAGTTGTTTTGCCCTTTCTTAAAGAGGCTTCCCCAGAGGCACCCCACGGGTGGCTGAGGGGCTTAGCCGCGCCCTGTGGCGGGTCGGTTGGAACCGGCTGGAACCGGCCGGGTCCGGCACGGGGCAGCCCCGGCCTCTCCTCACAGCAGCCGCCCCGCAGGCCCGCTGCCGGGGACCCGCGCCCCACGCACCATCTCCCAGCACTGTCTGTAGCAACAGAAGCCCAGAGGCAATCGAACAGGGAGACCGCAAGGGGCTTGCCTCTGCGCAGGCACGGTGGGGTTTTCTGGGGAGGGGAGATGGCAGCTACTGCTGAGCCAGGCGCTCAGCCGGTGTAAATGAGCACTGTTCTCACCTCACCTGCAGCGACTGGCCATGGCTTCAGCCATTTCCAAAGGGCTAAACTCATTCACACGGACTTCAGCTGCCATCCAAATCGTCTTAATGGGAAGACTAAGCTGTATGACACTCTACGGCGAAACCTGGGATTGCTGTGCCGGGGTTGAAAACCACTTTTTAGCGATCTCCAATGATCTGCTTTCAGTTAACGGCCATTACGCAATATGACATGTAAGGAATAAGGAGCTGAATGAGGACCTGGTCGTTGCAGTGTTTACGGACAATCTCCCTGGGTGGTTTGATTAGCTGAGGAGCAGATGCTATTTTTCCCCCCTTTCTTGATCTATTTTTGTTTGGAAAATTTGAAGCTGATTGCACATATGCTTAAAGTTTAGGTATGTAGATTTGGAAAAAGCTAAACAAGTAAATGCATTTCATGAATATTACCAAGTAGGCACCAAATATTTATTCTAACCATTGGATTTCCATGCACAAATGTTTAGCTGATGCAAACAAAGGGACTCAATTGGTCAAATCTTCTTTAGGTTATGAAAGGAGTTTGTCTTTGTTTCTGTCCTGGTTTAATTATCTTCCTTGGTCCAGATGCCTTCACTGAGCTGCATCTGCAAAATATTTCTCAGCTGAGGTATGACTAAATCCTTCCTATGATTTGACCCCATGGCCAAGATCCAGAGGAGCTGAACACCCGCACTGCTCCTCCTGCGGTAAGAGTTGAGTGCTCAGCACCATAAACCATTTTATAGGCAGTTTTGCTTATCTCAGTGCTGCAAAATTTCTCTGCAGAAGAAATTGCTTGTGGACCGCTCCTCAGCACACGCCTATACATAAGTGCACCCTCAGTCTTTCATGGGGTGAGACAAGAAGGGACGTGGCTTTAATGCTCCTTGCAGAATGGATGAACAAGAGGAAGCAAGTGCTGGCTAAGGCATCTGAGAGGACTTTGTAGGCCTGAGCTGGAGGGATCATGATAGTGGGGTGACCAAGGACCGTCCCCTTTCCACAGAGGGCAGCAACCAGAAGGAGGGGAACCTTTACTAAGGAGAATCAAAGGGCACCCTATGACATGTTACCTCCTGGTGAGCCCAAAGCAATTACTTCTGACTGCATCTCCATTTTCCAGAGGACAAAGATTAGGCCCTTCAGGAGGCAAGGCAAAGTGTGATCAGGGATCACAAACCATGACAAAAGCATCAGAGCTGGCTTGTCAGAGAGCGTCTCAAGGTCATCTCACTCTGATTCTGAGTCACCATTTCGTGTGACTCAAGGGTCTATCATTTCCATTGAATAGATGGATGCACACAGTCCACGTTTTGATGCCAGGAGGCAACTACTCTTCCCCCATAACACTCTTTATTCTGGAGGGGAAAGAGAGAGAGAGAGAGAGAGAGAGAGAGTGTGTGTGTGTGTGTGTGTGTGTGTGGCGGGGGCAGGGGGCAGGAATATTTAATTGATATTTTCAATACAATGAATCATTCTGATATGAAAATATTAAGAATGCATTTTTGTACGTTTTCCACATTGTAGCAGGAAATAGAAAGATACATGTTTTGTTTCTGTACAAGGTTTTACTTTGGTATCTCCTGATTAGCCAAGTAGAAGCAGCTACATTTTTTTCCTTCCCATGCTGAGCACACTGACCTGAGTGCATACATCTTTCCAACTCTGTCTGCATTGGAGTTCACACTGAGGAACTGATGTCAGGAGTGTTGGCAAAAGTCATATTTTTAAGGCTGGAACAAGTGATCTGTCTACAAAATTAAATCACATCTCAAGAGAAGAATTATTAAACAGGAATCTTCATTAGTAAGAGGGAGAATAACAGCAAATAGGAAAGTAGAATTTTGAGCAAAACGAACAGGATTTGACCAGAATTGACAATTTCCATTGAAAACTGTCAATATTCATGTCATTTTCCCTCAGGAAAGTCTAAATAAAAGGTGGCCTTGTGGCCAGGCACAGTTGCTCTTTCTTTCAGAATCATGTCTTTACCTGATGAAAACTGTAAATGGTCAGTTAACCTCAGGCTTTCATGCTCGCCTGCTGACTTTGCTCCCCAGACAGACTATGTGCCGTGACACACCACATCCCTCCATGGTGAGTCCACCAATGGTGCATTGGGTGTTTGTTACGCTGGTATTTCCAAATTAAAGTACTTTTTCCCTTTGGTGGGTCACAGTTTTGTTTCCAGTGGGTAGTTCACCTTTTTTTTTCTCTCAACTTTCAGGGGGAAAATGCCAAAGCAGCAATTGGAAATTCTATAATCTAATCTGTTTTCATAACAATTAACTAAACAACAGGAAGAAACTCTTAACAGATATAGACATAAGATGCACTCTGGTTGTTACTAATGGCTGTTCATTTAAGGTAGACTTACATAAGCATAATCATGGCATCTGTTGTGTCTTTAATAGTCACAGGCATCATTTAGAGACTTCAGAACTCAGAACATTTGTGTCCAGGGTCTTCAGCTACCTGTGTGGCTGAGATCTGGCTGGATTCTACAAAAGAATTTGAAATGAGAAGGTAATCACTCACAAACTCATTGTGTCAGACAAGCATTATAATAGGAAAGAAGGAGCTTGTTTGCATTATCTTGCACAGAGCCAACCATTTTCTGATCATCCACTGGTGGATATTTTTGCCTTCATGTCCATAACTTTCTTTTCCTTTTCCAAAATACATCCTTACAGAAAAACCTGCTGCTTCTCCTAATAGTTTTGAATGCAGTTTGCTATAGCCAGGATGGTATTATATAGTTTACCCAGATGGTCTGAATAATACTGAATGATTCCAGCCACTCTAATTGCATACAATTTTGTTGTAGATGTTGTTTTGTAGAAAAAAAAAAAAAGTAACTCATACCACTGATGGGTTTTTTTTTCTTCCTTTCAGAAATAGACTTAGTAAAAATTGGGACAAGAATTTCAAACGTAACTACTAAATGTGGGTGCACAGCAATACCTCAAATAAGGAGGTGGTGTTCAGCATCCTCAGAGAATCTGCTCTCCTGGAGGCATCCTGACTGGGCAGAATTTTGAAATTGCGGCTTAACATGATCAGACAATGGTTTTAAATTGTGGTCTATGTGCAACAACATAGTAAACAGCTATCTGGTGTGCCTACCCTGTTCTATGATACCCATATTTAAGGCTAAAAATTACTCCATTTTTCAATAAAAAAATAAAAATCTGCTATTTCTTGCAAAAGGTTCCTTTTTTTTTACTTTTTTTTTTTTTAAACTAGAGATTTCAATTTGGAAATATCTGGGGTACTGATATTTCACACTTCATTTCCCACGGGAAACCAATGGATTCCATAATTCATTGCAGCAGCTCAGCAAGAGGTGAAAACTATATGCAATGTAATCTGTTTAGGGAGAATCACACAGCAAGAACAATGGTAGGATAAAGATCCAAAATATAACTCCCACGAGCACTGTGGAAGTATTTTTCAAATAAAAATGTTCAGTTTTCAATTTTTGGTGAAAAGGCAACATATTCTAAAGAACAGCTGCCTACTTCAATCCAGTCTGGTTAACTCCTGTGTAACTGTGACAGTAGATACAGACACTGGCTCATTTATCTGTTTAACTTCTGCATATACTAACATGACTTGTATTTTTTTTCTGCAGTGCTGTGGCAGATTATGGCACTTACAAAACATGTATCTTGTTAGCCGATACGAAACGTGGTAGGAAAGACATAAAACTCCACTAAATTCTCCAACCTAGTACTGCACTGTTGGTAGCTTAATAGTAGTAAATGGAGGTCAGCATTAAAGTCTATCTGATTTCATTTTCCACTTACCACATATTCTGTAGATCAATCATGGACTATAAGACTCCATGGCCCCTTCCACAGGAGGAAGGATGACTTCATAGTTAGGGCATTAGACTTGAGTTTAAGAGATTTGGGTTCAATTTCCAGCTCTCCTATGGAATCTTGGGCAAATTATTTAATCTGTTGGTTCCTATCCCCCAACCGGGAAGACGATAATACTTCTTTCATCACTCTTGTGGCTTATTCACTTAAAAAGCACTTCAGGGCAGGAACTGCCCTACAGCAGATGTCTGTGTGCAGGGCTCAGCACTGCAGAAATCCAACCCTACTTGAGGAACCACTGCAAGACCACAATAATAGCAACAATAACCTATTTCCAGCGATATAAATACACATGCAGGTTGGTTTGAGCATGCGCTTAAGCCATCGTGGAAGACAGGCCCACTAGCCGAAGCAGCATATGCAGCGCCTTTGACAAACTCGTAAGCCGGCCGTAGCTGTGAGATGAGTCATGCCCCACTTTAGCCTTTCGCAGCAGTTGTCGGAGCAGCTGCAGGGTGATGCTACCTGGTACCTGCAGGCTTGTGAAGCCTCGCTGCCCGATATCTTCACCCGTTATTCGGAGAGCACTTGACTGACAGGAGCTGAGCAGTGTTTCACCCTGTGGGGCTCGTGACAGCCACAGTGTCTGTCAACACATTCTATCACTCTCTGCTTATGCAGACAAATTTTTTTCCCTTTTTCCTTTCTCTCTCTTTCTTTTTTTTTCCTGATGTATTCATCACTAGGCTGCAGACACCTAGTTAATCCATTTAGAACCTATCAGCTCTGTTCATCGGCTCATAAACCCATTACCTCGGAGGCGCTGTGCTCAGGGACACAGGTGCCAGACCAGTGCACAAAACCCAATTGAGTTATGTAGCAGGCGGCAAGGCCCTCGGATTCATGATTCTGCCTGCATGGGGAATTGCACGCGTTATGTGGCAGCAGCCACTTTATTAAATATCGATTTAAATCACAGCCTTTAATCAAATCTGATAGAAGACCTTTCTCACCTCCTGTCTCTCCTCCCCCCCCATGCCTTCTCCGTGCTCCCCCCTCTCCCCCAGCCCTCCCCAGTCCCCTCCTGTCTCGCACGGGTCTGCCTGATGACAGCAAAGCTCAGGAATGAATAGTTAGCAAGTAGTTCAACAGCAAACCCTTATCAACAGTAATGAGGCATTTGCGATAATCGAGTGATGAAATGTAAATGGGCAGTAATGAGCACAATTACATCCACTGGGGAACCATCAAAGCTGCTTCTTTCCTCGCAGATAGATGAGCTCCCTCGCTGTCGCTGCCCATTGCTGCCTTCACTCTGAGCATGGCGCAGATGCGGGGACCAGTGGGGAGGGAGGTGGCACTGGGAAGAGCAGGACCCCAAGGTGCCTCACCAAAGGAGCTCACTGACGGCAGCCAGGTAGCAGCCGGGCTCCCTTCGTGCTAATTCCACCTTTGATGGTTAACCTTCGCCTCCTTCTCCCCCACCCTCTCTCCGCCCTCTCCTCCCTCCCTCCTGGTCCTTAGGGATGATTTGATTTGCTGCAATGTTTGAAAACTGCCTCATTGTGCTAACAAGATTAACTTGAGCCTATGTCTGTTTGATACACTGGAAATGTGCAGGGTGACTCGGACTGGCTTTCAGCTGGAGCTGAAAGAGCCAAGAAATGGGACGGTTGCCAGGGAACAGGCCCGACGGCAGCTTATGTCGTCCTCGCTGGCGAGGGACCAGCGGGGAAAAACACAGACACGTTCAGGAAAGGGGGGAAAGTCGGTGCTTCCGTAATCCGACCAGGGAACATTAACAGATCCCAGAAATTGCTCACCCAGAAATAAACACATCAAACTGCATAATCTGGCCCAGTTACTCAGTTTATCCTGGATAATTTGTGCACCTAAATAGTGCTAGAGAAAAGTCAAAGACCCAGGGTTAAAAAGTTGTGTTGCAGAGAAACTTGTGTGGAAAATACCCTTGTGCCCACTGTGTGTTCACTAAACTGCTCTTGACTATTTCCTGGGTCTCACGGGATTTAACTGTGGCATGTAACCTAATTGTCAGTGTCCTTATTTCCCTGTTTTAAAGCCACATTATTGATGGAGAATAATCGCAGGAGTTTGTTTAAGAAGTGATCAGCTAACGAAGGTTCATCAGTTGTGACTTTTTTTTCTTCAAAGTCACGGAAAGGCTTCTAGTGTGCCTAAGCCCTGACATGATGGTCAAAGTTATGTTTCTGATACTTCCTTGCATTAAAATTCTCTTTAATTATGCATTCATTGTATCACGTGAAGAATTCCTATGCAGACAAATCTCCTCCCTGCTGGATCATGCACTTGAAAGCCAGGCGTAGTACAGATGGTCTACGAAGAGCACACTGCAGGACTTTTGACCCTTGGCAGATCTGCAAAGAAAGGTAGGTGTCACATTCGGCATGGCCAAAAACATGCCAGCACACTGCGGGTGCAGAAAGGGGCTGTTGGCAGGGCTGGAGGCAGGGGACAGAAGTTCACCAGTAACTGTGAACTGAATTTCCCCACTGTAAAGATGTGGTCTCATTTACAATAACACCATTTCACAAACTGACTGGAAAGGGGAGGCTGTGTACTTTTTTTTTTTTAAAGGCATACATATTTTGCATAATTTAAATGGTTACAAAGTCTCTGGGACAACTAGAAAGTCACACAAAGGTAAATGGTAAAGCAAGCAGTGGAGCAAACTAACACTGGTGGATAGGGAGTAATGGAATAGGAAACGGTGAATCTTTGGTAGATCTCCTCTTCCAAGGACTACAAGGATTGTAATAGGTGGGATCTGAATGAAAACAAGGTTTGGTAATTGAGAATTCTAGCCAGAGAGCAACTGGCACGGGGGCAGGAAAAAAACTCGAAAGGAGACTCAAAACACTTGCTAAATGTTTCAAACAAAGTCAGGGTAGCAGATGAAGGCTGAAAAAACCCAGGCTACCAGAATGAAGCAGTTTTCCAACACCACTGTTTCGCTCTCATTTCTAACTTTCCAGCTCTCAGAACATGTCACCTCATGGCAATGAATGCCACCGGTTACCTCTTGCACCAAGCAAGAAATTCTTCCTCTCATCACACTTTAATCTGCTGCCTTTTAATTTCAGACATCATTCCCCACTTTTTGAGTCAGAAGTGGCTCCAAATGACCAATCGCAGTACAGAAACCGCACGAACAAAGCAACCCAAACCCTGGCAAGTGAATCTCGTCAACCCATCTGGGGACCAATTACGTTAGTGCTGCATCTGAAGACAGATGACCAATGCACAGGTTGAGGAAAGATCCCGCAGATGAGCCAGCCTGGTGCAATAGTCCACCCACCCGCTCTCAAGCCAGGAAGCAGCTCAACCCTGGACAATCAGATGGATTGAGATGGTCACCTCTGATGGCTGTCCCAGAAGGTCTTCCTGATGTCCTAAGGAGTTACTTAATATTATGGAGTTCCATCACTATCAGTATCTGGGTGTTTTTAACTGCACTATTTTCGGTGCGCGTTGCATTTAGAAATACACTAGGATCTTTTACTTATTAGAAATGCAATAGCTGTTAAATTGTATTAGTTATTGACCTTAGCAGCAATAAACTGTAGCAAGAGTAGTCTACAGTAAACACTGCTAAATCATAATCAGCTGGCACAATGCAGGTATTTCTGACCATTTGCACTATGCTCTGTAAAATGCATTCGATCACAGTATATAAAAATGTGAGAGTACTGTATACGATTTTGAAATGCACTGAGTTTAAAGACATATTCAACCAATTTATCATTTAACTTACGGCTTCACAAAAGCTATTAAACAACACTGTGAGCCTGGAGGCCACACATATGCTACAGCCCTGGAAATGTAAAGAAGTTCATTTGAATCCCTTAATAATGACCTTGACCTATCGAACAAGGTGTACTTATTGTCAACCATGCACCTCACTCTTGACCCTGGCAAAACGCCTAACCCTTGAACACTTACGGTGGGGGAGGAAAGGCTTGGGTTTTTTTTTTTTCTTTCCCCTGGTGAAATGGGCCAATTTTTTTCCCTGTTTAGCAAAATCTGGAACACAGATCATTAGAATGCTTTTGGCAGCTAATTTGAACATCAGTGACTCAACTTTGAGAAGGAAGCCTTTTTCTGCCCTAAAGAATCTCACAGAGTTTTCAGACTACAGTAATTGAAAAATCCCTAAACACTCACTCACAGAGGAGATACACATTACTGCAGGAACAGTCTACAAATTGTAAAGTATTCAATTTACATTCTCAGTACCTCAGGGCAGTTGTGAAGAATTTATATCTTCAGAAACCTTTGAACTAACAAAAGATAACATTTCACAGCAAAGTCTACTTGCATAAAAGTTTTTTAACTCCCTTCATTCTTATTCTGAAGGAAGTGTCTTTTGCACTTCTGGAACCAAGGCTCAACACAGGTATCTGAGATGTTAAAAAGGAGATGGAGAGGTGTTAAAAAAATTTAATGGACATACTGCATCTCATTTAGAACATGAGTTCATTATTCACCAGTCCACACGTGATGTATTCTTGCTCTGAACTTGATGTCTTTTTAAATGATACTTCGGTTTGATCAATGTGCGAAGATTCTTAGTTATATTAAGGCCCTTTATGCAAAGGGCTTTATAATGTCTAGGTAACAGGCACAGCTACACCCTGCATGAAGGCAAGAGGACCTTTTTCTTCCCTGTGTGCATCAGCTGGGGCAGTATGTAGTGCCACATCCAATACAGTCACCTGGCTACATCACCCCTGTTTACCCTCTTCATCTGCTTGGAGACATTGCATTTAAAAATGAATTTTGCTGAGACACTTTGTAAAACTGAACAGAGAGTCCTTCTCTTGAAGAAGTGAAACATTGTATTTCTTTTTAAATAGGGTCACTTCATAGATTATATCACTTGGATGTCTATCAACAAACCAATATTTCCAGAGGTTCCATTGTGAACCACACAAAAAGCTGTGTATTTACTTAGGACCAAAAAACCTCAAGGGATTCATGGACTAGTAGGTAACTTTAACGATGTGCTGAAGTCACACAGAAGTCCGAGTTAGCATCCAGCTGGCACTTGAATATAACTAGAAGAAGACAAAGACTGCTAAGACAGAATCAGGCCCCATTTGTGTAAAGAAAATTGGTAATAGAAACAGGCATCACATTTACTAGCTAGGAAATGATCTTTCTATTCCCCTGCCCCTTTTCTTGATCAAAGAACACTCAATATAATTACCAATCTAATGACATCCTTTTGCTTTGACTTTTTTTAAATTTCTACGGAAAAAAGAGAAGGGAGGAAGGACAAAAAAAAAAAAAACTGCTTCAAGCCAACCCTAAATCTGTGATTACCATATTCATGTCCAACACTAACCATTATGTGGAAACATTAATGAAAGTTTTAAAATGCAATCATTGGTTAAAGTTTTTTTTCCCCTTCTCTATAAAGAAATTGATAAATGTTTCTATTAACTAATAACCCAGGAATCAACAGTCTTATAAAACCGGTTTATTCAGCCCAGAAAATTAGGCAATCCATCATGACTGATTTGCTCACATTTTCCCCTGCAAATAAGTGAGATGAAAACTTTAAAACCAATAAGATAATGCACTTAACAAATTCAGCTGAGAGAGATGGATAAACTAAGATGCCACTGGCATCAGTTAAGGAAAATCTGTCGTGTTTCCAATTATTTGAGCAGATTTTGTATCCCAATTTGCTGCCAGACTGGCTGCATCCCCCACTCCCCTCTTTCAAACCAAATCATCTGATCTTAAATCAGAACAAGCTCATCATATCACACTATGAAAGGCCAACAGGGGATAAATGACACCAGATGTTATATGAGTTTTCTTTTAGGCTTTCATTTCAGACTTACTGCATTCCCCATGCTGCTTTTTACTTGTCAAAAACTAAAATGTGCTTTGATAGATAACAACCCTATTTTCTTCACTGCCTGAGCTTAGAGAATACCATTAAGTATTGATATTGATGGTGCTTAACTAGGGAACGCAACCTGGGACTGCAGAAAGCAGGATCCTGGGATCCTGAGGTATCTTTCAGTCCCACAGATACATTTTCTGCTAGTCCCAGGGTTTTTCTGTTGTTGCTGCTGGGGGTGGCATTGGGATACATGCTGTGTGATTTTACAACACAAAATGTGAGCACACAGACAGACAGGAAGAGCAAGGAGGGGCAGGCACGCTCAGAAACATAACTCTTAGGCCCATCTGCTGCTGCTGTCTGAGCTGCTGAGGGAGCCGATATCATACCGAAAGACTAACAATGAACTTCTGAAGCTGAACTGAGGCTCAGTGGTGCAAAATCCAAGGCACGTCATTTTAATTTGCTTTGCTTATGGTCTTCTGGAGTCATTGTGTGCCCAGACTGGTGGGGAGAGGCTGGAAAATGGCAGAAACAAAGAACAGCACGCGCTGCTCAACAGCAGTGGGAGAACCAGGCATGCACAGTAGACGACACGCGTGGCTGTTTGTGCCTGCAGGGCACACCGTACCCCACCAGACCAGGTCTGTAGGGAGAAGCTGCTCTGTAAGGGAGAAACCTGATGATTCTACCAAGGCGTGGGCAGCCTTTTAAAAGCCAGCTTGGCCATATGCAACGTACTAACTGTGTTCTCAGAATTAAAATGGCTGGCTGGTGCTGCAAAGAACCCCATGTAAAGAAAATGTGAACCACCTTGGTACCGGGCAAAGAAATAAATAGGTTAAATAAATAAATAGGTTAGTCGCGATCGTGAAGGAAAAAGCCACTTCCTTTTACAGTGTCATAAATTATTGTTTTTAACAGTATTTATAAAGCTACACTAGCCTTTCATAATTGCCACAAATATTTTCTTAAGAAAATACCTAAGTAGTGAATGCACTTTAACTCTTAAACCCACAGTGACTGGTGACATTACATCACAGTGGTGCTGTCTCCCACATGGCCCGGTGTGTGTGTTTGTATGGAGACACTACCACGGTTTCAAATACTTTAGTCTACTGCCTGGAAGTAGCTTGCTTTTCTCATGGGTGGCTGTAGGAGGTGGCAGCTTAACCTCATCGACTTTCCTTCCAATACACCCCGCAGACGCAGTGAGGGAGCATATTCACACAGACTCTGACTGCAGCTGCTGGCAAGCAGCTTGCTCCAAGGTGCACTGAAGTCAACAGGGGTAAGCCTCGGGAGCACAGGAAAAGATAAGGGTATGGTCAGCGCGATTGACAGCAGCAGAGGCTCTCCTTTACAGGTCAGAAATGCTCAATCACAGATTCTGAAGCAGAATTCAACTCCATTTAAAGAGCACAACAACTTTCCCCCTTCAACTCTTTCTGCTGCCCCGGTGCTCTGCTGCTGCCTGTGCATTTCTGCCTGACGTCATGATTCCACTTACTTTCACCGATAGCATCACCTTTGCAACTCATGCAAAATATGCTTGGTGAACAAAATACACCAATATGCCAGCACCTGTCAGAAACCATGACTTACAGCATTAAACAGCATCGGTTTGGTTCGGCTGACCCTCTGCAATTCCTACGTAGCACAGCATCACTTCATACTAAGAATGAGCTGGCCTCAGCTCCCATCCCAGCAAACCTTTACAGGAAAGTAGAAATCCTCATCAACCAACTTGTGCAATGAAGTGATAATGCAGAACATCCAGGGTAAGGGGAGGGGGGCTAGCAGCAGGTACATTGATGTGTTTAGGCACATCAGTCTAGAGATCACTGCCCTTCTGAGCCTGCTTTCATTCAAAGAGCTAGGCAAAACACAGGGTGAAAGGAGCCAACAACTCTTAAATCTGGGATGACAACAAAAGAAACATCACTGAATGTCTCACAACAACAAAGCTATGCCAGATTTGCCTCACCTTTAGACACTTGTACCACTGTATCACATCTGTGACTTCCAGAACTGGTAAGCAAGAGCTTGAGTTGGTATCTTAATGCTCCCCTCCTTACAATATTCCATTTGAGAACGAGCATCATATCACTTACTTGTCCAACCTCTAAGTGTATTTTATGTCTTTCATAGAAAACTAGCAGAATAGGGTAGAAGGTGATAAGCTGACTGCTAAACTAAAAGAAACTAACAGTGGAAGTTATTTAGGCAAAATGATAACAAAATCCATCATCTATTCAAACTATTACCCCAAAAAAGGCAATGGAGTAACCTTTTCATTTTTTTAAACGTCCGATTATTATAAACGTGGTCAGATATGCTAGTTAGCAGATAAAAGGAAAGGTCTCCCACCCTCCCATGCTCTCTTTCAATTCAATGCTAATGTATATTCCTGCACCCGACTATGGACCTGCTCACATGCTTTGTGGAAAAGGGACAAATTGCTGCTTTTGGATCCATGGGCACAAGAGAAAAAGCCTGTGACTCAGCAATCCTCCAGCATCATCAGGAAGGGTCATCCCTACAGTCACCAGAAATACTAGACCCGTGGCCCCCTGGTAGCCAAGCTAAGTGTGGTTTGAAATGGGCTGTGGTGAGGAGAGACATCAGGGATGTCACCTCTGCTCCCCCTCCATGTCAGAGCAGAACGAAATGGGCTTGGAAATGTGTTGTCCTGCACACAGGCACTCGGCGTTTTCAGTCGATTTGAGCTGGCTCTCTTGGCACCTCTGGAGGTTCTTCCTGTAAGGGTTTTCTCTGTATGTGAATTTCTCTGGCAGAAACTTTTGCCCAAGCTGAAGATTTTAAATGGAATTGGAAAAACATCTGTGGAAAGTGTTTCTGGAACCTGTTGGTGGACAGCCACCCTGGAAATCTTGTTCCTCAAACCAGGAGAGGAAAATGGCCCTCATGACATGTGAAATCAAAGCAGTTTGAACCACAGCAGCAAATGCTGACAACAAACTGCTCTCAGCCAAACTCCAGGCCGAATATTACAAGCAGAAATTAGGTAGCTAACACTTTGGCATGACCAATCGATTTAAGAAAAATCAACACTCTGCTGACATATAAGTCATGAAACAGGAGCAAAATTAATCAAATCAATGACTTCTTTTCACTGTATGATATTCAGCGCAGCTAAATCCCACCCATCACTTGCTTAGGCCACCAATACAGTAAAATCACCATGATCTGTCACTGGCCTGCCTGTGGAAGCAAGCTCCTAATTTAATTATTGCATACCCTCTGCTCTTATTGCAGAGCTATTTCCTTTTACATTTGCTCTGATCTAAGACATGCCATTTCCTGGACTGAAGATAAAAGAAACAAGAAATATCCCCAGCAGTAACCCTCTTAAAATAAAAGTCTGGGAATTAACAGCAGCCGCATAGGTATCTTTGGAGATCACAGGAGCAACTCTGAATTTCCCGGCATACAATTGTACGAATATTTGCCTTCTCCTATCTTTCCAGTTGAGAATGAGGCAGCCAAGTAACGGGATTTGAATGCATATTGGCTTGCTGCCTCTGCTGTTTTGATTTGCAGACTGGCCAAGCAGAACGCAATTAGTGGTTATTGACACCTTTACAGGAAGCACTCATAAGGGAAATGGGAAATTGAAAATGGCCTTTAAAAGACGGAAGCAAAATACTGTATCAAAGCTTGCTGGTAAATAAGACGAGCCCAGAAAAGTGCTCAGTCAGAATATTTGTATTTCTGTATCATTTAGGAAAATCCTATTATGGCTTTAGCCACAGAGACATCCCTGGTGTGCAAGATAGAGGCAGTTCATAAAATACATAGCATTTTCAGCTTGAAAATAGGGCAACCTATTGCTTTCTGTAGATGGCTATGTTACACCCCAGTTCCCATCAATAGAACATAATCTCATTGCAGCAGGCAATACTCAATATCAATGAAACACTGGTATTGTAGGTATTTGCAGACTGCCAGTACCTAAAGGACAGAAAGACTTTGTGTTTTTACAAGGGCCAATATCTCTGGAACACATTTATGAAACAAGGCAGCACACCAAGGAGGCAAACGAGTTATATGCATGTGTCCACAGAGCTGTCTGCAGGCGTTTGTTTGCTCTTTCTCCCTCTCTCTCTTCTCTGATACTTTGTACCGTCCCTCCCTTATACTCTGAAAGTTTCGCTAGCAATGTCAGTTATGCAATTAGTCCCCTGCCAATTAATGCCAAATTAGATGCCTGCTGTCAGCGTTCCCTAGCACTGACGGAGTGTATGGTAATAATCTGTAACCAGGATAATGCTCTAAGGAGTCTGCATTGTTCTCTGGAAAGGAAAAAAAAAAAAAAGGAAAAAGAAAGAAAAAGAAAAAGTATGTTGCATGTTCACTTACGCCATCAGCAGTCCGTGCAAAAATAAAATAAGTTTTGTTGTGCAGTTATCCCAATGATTAAAATATAATAGGCTAATGAGATTACAAAGCTGATTGTGAACAAGACCAATTGTGTTAATTGGAGACTCCTGAATGGCAATTTGAGCTGCTGCCGCTGCTGAGTTTTGAAATATAATCAGTTTTACTAATTTTATCTGATTTCTTAATGAAGCTTGCCTTGAGCAATTGTTCTATGTGTTCTTTAGCAAACAGCGTGTGTCATAACTGCTGACATTAATCTTGATTACTTTAGTTAAAATAAATAGTTATACTTGGGCGGCTTTCAGAAAATACATCAGAGCAAATGTAATGTTAGGAAGAGATGGGGTTTTACTTCGTATATTTGTTGTTTTTTCTATATTGTATTTGCAAAGTCCCAACTGTGAAACATCTTTCTTGTGTGACCTGATCTCTTTCAGACTCCCCTATCTTTTGCCCACCCTTCAGAAGGCATTTTTGACTTCCACAGAAAGAGCGATAAAGACAGAGTCCTTATTACGGAAAAATCTTTACTACAAGGAAAAAAAAAACCATCCACCAACAAAACCCATCTCAGAAAAAATACTACAAAGAGCTTTTTCATGCATGAATCTCAAAGTTGGCACACACATTCTCACCACCTCATGCTCCAGCTGCCAGTACTAACACTCAAGCCTTATAGAAATGCTCTCTCTCATATAGCTTATTTATTTTTATGGAGGATTAATATACTTAGGATGGCTCTTTGGAGCTTTCATAGTGCATTTGATGGGATGCTGTACCATATTGCTGCTTACAAAGGGACATATAAACATTAACAAAAATAAACAGTAGAAAAGGGGAAATGGGAATATAAGTGCAGTCTGAATTAATGGTAAACATAGCTAGAGATTGTTCATATTTCAGAACTCCTATTATATTATGGCCTTGCCTTTACAGGGATAATCCTTTCATAATTAAGATAATGGCTAACTAGTCTGATAGGTATTATACATCTTTTTGAGCCAGTATGCTTATATGACAACATAATTTGCATGTACTTATTACTGGACTATAAAATCTGTGGATTTTATATGTAGTTGCATTGATTAGGTACTTGGATGATAAATAGAAACCATTTTGGGAAAGATGATATAGGATATATTAAACATTTATTTCACCCTCTCTTTATAGCCAGCACTGCTTTGGTAAATTAAAAGTGTTTATTCTGGCCTGGATAGTAATCTATGTCCAATTAGGATCTAAATATGTGTAATAAACAGTCTAGCTTTTAATCCATATGTATGTAGCAATTTCTTTAGTCATGGGGTTTTAGAAAGAATTACAAAGTTTTTTTCTCTAGGACACAGTATTGTGGAACACGGGAAGGTCACGGGCAGCAGTGCAAGCGTGGAGAGCAGCTTCAACACAGCATTCCCAAGGACTGCGCCGAGTACCAAACGGCGGCATTTTCTCCTCACAGATAGAATGGGTGAAAGTCCAGATATCCTACTCAAACTCTGCTTCCTCAGTGCTTAAATGCACTACTGCTTGAAGCGCTGCAGTAAGAAAAAATGTTAGCTTTTTATGGGCAACTCTGACTTTTATGGAGAAGCTGACGTCTGACATATGGCGTTTTCACTCCCTGCCCCAGAAAGTATTGCCTTTTATTTAAAACTACTTCCTGTCCTGCTTAAAAATCGAGCTAGAAATTTTGGGGAGAAAAAAACCCAAACATAAGATGTTTCCACAGTGACCTTTCCTTGAAATAATCATCATTCATAATCGTGATTCATACCCATAATTCAGACTCTCACCTAAAACGGCACTGTCCCCATCAGCCTGGGTCCCTCAAACACCAAACAACCTTTTTCAGACACATTTAAGTCTCCAGTGAGTAGGGTCATGGCTTCTTTAGAAGGCCCGCTTCAGCGAAGGAGTAAAAAATACATGTGAAATTGAATTTGTGTGTTCTCACTTCTGGTTAATAAATATGAAAATATATACTTAATGAGAATCTACTTTTACCGCGCTCTGCCTTCCTTAATGAGAGCTAATTGAATAGAACAATCTTCATTTGGCAGGACACATCACGAGGGCTTGTCTATACTTAGAAATTTACTGAGATAACTAATCTAAAATGGTTGAGAAATATCCCTACAGCTTTCTGCCCAAATAGCTGTTCCAGAGCAATTATTCCAAATGAGCTATTTTTGTAAATTTTCAAGTGTATACAAGTCTCAAATCTAATATCTGGCTGGCATTACATACCCAACTAGTTTATATGGATCAACCTATTTGATCTGGTGAGTAAGTCACACTGTAGTAACAAAAAGAATATACTACGTTGGCTCCGATTTGCCTTTATGCTAATGCATGATGCTATAAAAAAAAAAAAAGCATTAGTGCCACTGATAATCTGGCTATATATGACCTGGATACTGATTCCACAGTACCAGTTGCAAATTCCTAGCCCCAAATACTTTGAAAGGTACCACACAGGCTACTTTGTAATAAAATTTTTCACCTTTTCACTTCCCATTTGGACTGAATAATTTATTTCTCAAGTGCTTTCCCTGCAATTTACAGACAGCTAGGCTGCTGTAACTTTCAAAGGTACATTAGTGTGTGATAAGCCCTATTTTAGGTCCTTGCTGTGCTCAGTGCAAGCATGGCTACCGAGTTTCAAAGCTCACACGTATTTCTTTGGGGTCTGGCAGCACACCAAAACAGCAGCCTCTGCTAAACCAGCCTGGATTCAGCAGACATGGATTGATCCTTTCTTGTTATGTGTGAGAACCATTTCCCTCAGCATGACCACTGCTTTAATCTTGTATTTTAAACATAAACAGAATGACAGATTTTACAGTATAATCTGGTAGGCACAGCAGCCTTTTAGAAGAATGAATCATTAACCTAGAAGCTATGTTTAAGTAAAAAGGACAGACAACAAGAAAGGGGGAAAGAGGGAGAGAGATTGGTTTTGTTCATGATTTAACACACAACTGTGATCCACCCGCCTCTAAAATGCATTGCTGGAGCAGAAATAAACCTCACTATAAGCAGGGCAGGAAAAAGTGGCAATACAAAAGAGCTTAAGGAGCACAGGGAGAGAGGGGAAGGAAAATGAATTTTAAAATTTTCTCTCCTGCTGCATTTTCGAAATGTAACACATACTTTTATGGTAGTAATGTTCTTGTTGCCATGCTGGTGTAAAAAGACAGAAGAGAAGGACGGCACGTTGAGAAAGGCAATGACTCTCATTAGACCAACTGATATAAGTGGAAAAAACAGGGAAAAGGAAATACAGATGTACTGTTTTTCCTTGTATTCAAGTCAAGCAGTTTAAAAGAAACTTCCATTCTATTACAACACTAGGTCATTTTTGTTTAGAGGATAACTAGATTGCAGCTAACGTTGATACATTAATCAACTCGCAGAGGGAGAGCTTCTGGGACGGTTTCTCATTTATACTAGTGCCCCTTTTGTATTAGGCTGGGCAGATTAAATGTAATTTACACCCTTGTTTATTTTACATTGCTATGTTATTAGTGTAAATAAGAATCAGACCCTCTGCTCTTAAACTACTCCCAAAGGTGGCTTAAATAATAGAGACCCAAATGTGAAACTGATACTACTCATTCATTATCTCCTTTGTCTTAATAGAATAAATTTTGCTCTCATTTATATGAGTATAAATGTGTGTGTAAATGTATTGACATCACACGTACATAGGTGGAGCAGGAGAATCTGTGTTATAGCATTGCTATAATTACAGTATTCATGTTTGTTCATCGTGTGTACACATGTAGCTTTCCCTCTCCTTGATTACAACAAAGAGGACGTTAGATTGACCCATTATTATCTGTAATGTTTTGTTTGTGGGTTGCATTTTCAAAACTGACCCCTTAGGAAGACAGCAGGGAAAAAAATAAGCCTTTAAACTTGTGGTTAGGGCTGGTACAGTCTTAGGAAATATATTTTCCGATGTATGACTTGGATCCTTTGTGTAACTTGAACTTGTGCTGCCCAATTGTTCACTGCAGTTGGTATTCCCAAATGCATATGCAACCCATGTGATCAGCAGTTTTTTTCGGCCATCTCCTGGGAATCGTTTTATACACCTGAGTCACCAGAAATGATTGAACTAGATCAAAGTAGGGCGAGAGGGAGGTCATCCAGTTGGGTGGCTGTTGTCATGTGTCCTAATATAATTTGGTGATGCAGTGATAGACCATGTTACTGTGACAGGATGCAACAAACGGAAATGAGAGATGTTTGAAGGGAGTTCATGTCACCAGAAAAGCTTAGCCATGGCCAAGTGCATGTATATACATGGAGCTATCTGAGGAGACAACCATGGCCATCTATAAATGACATCCTGCTGACCTGCCTGTGATGGAGGACCATCATCAGCTGGGTTTCCCATTTGCTTGAGGGAATGAGCAATAACTCTTTTTTCTATTCTTCATTCAAACTAAGGCATTTGTAAACAAGATGCAAACTCATACCAGATGGGATCTTACTTTTCGTAATGCAAAGACCAAATTGTTATTTAATCCTTCCAAATTAATTTACTATGTCAGGCATCTCTTCTGTTGCTAATGGTAGGAACTCAAGAATTTTGGGGTTTCCCCCCTCATCCCACAATGCAGAGTGACTTATCTCCTAGTTCTTATGACTTCTCTCACACCCACAAAGCTGAAGCCACAGATGAATCAATCATATCCCAGGCATTAGAAGCCTTTCACAGAAGACATGCGTGCCTTTACCTTCCTCTCCTCCTTCAAGCAATCTCTGCATATAAGAAAAAAGGTGGCACTATGATCCCTTTCTTTAATTCTTCACAGATTTTTTTTTTAATGCTGTCACACCTGCACTTCTGAGATGCTTTGCTAACCTTTTTCTTTTTACCCTTAGCTTCTCAAGTGGATCTGCTGAAAACAGACGGTTGTTATTTTTCCAGGCAATATTTACTTAAATTATGTCATATAGTCTACATTCAGATTTCCCTTTCAGAAGAAAACATAGCCTCAAACTGTACGTACATATAAGTATGGTATAGGTAAGGTACCTTTGCTATATTTGGATTATTTAATTTTTTTATAGCTAGGATTTATATCTTTCCATCTTGCTTTTATACTGCTGTTTCTTTTTATTAGGGTTTTTTAACATATTTGTCATGCATGGCTGTGGCTTTATCTGTAAGCCATTAATATACAAGGGAAGCTTTTTATACAACAAATAAGAACTATCTAATTTCACAAAAGAAAAGGAAGAAAACCCAAAAGATTAAGGTGGGGTTAAAGGCTAAAATTTGCCTATAAATGCAGTCTAGCACTTAAACAGGCACGTAGTTTTAACTATATGAATATTCCCGCTGAAATCTAGGACAGGGAACTGTATTTAGAACAGTTTTTAAACACTCTTCTGACCAACTGGGGTTGTAACAAGTTTTGCGTTCAAGCATAACACGATTAACAACCATGGGAAAGAAGACAAAAAAAAAAAGTAGGCTAAAGAGTTATCCTGGGTTGCTTGTAGAGTGATTTTATTCCTGATGCCTTCCCTTGGTTGGACAAATCGTAGTCAAAGCACGCTAACGCAGCAGAAGCATGCTGGGAAGCAGCTTGCTGGGCACCCAGGGTTTGCGGGACAACCATTTCTGAACGCTACAGCAAAGGCTGATCCGCCTTAGCTTCCTGCGAGGACATCAGCTGAAGTGCTAGAAAACAGAGGGAGAGGTTAGACCTTGTTTCTCTAGGTTTGCGGGACAGCAAAGTCAACCTCAGTCAGGCTGCTTTCTTACCTTCCTTTTCCTCCAGAATTAAATCAAAACTGACAGAGTAAGGAAAAGATTAACACATTTGGAGTTTGGGAGCAGAAAGACTGACTCATTCTTGTTTATGATGCTTGCCTGGTTTGTGATTTGGAACAAAAGAAAAGTATCCAGCTAGATTTTTCAAGCACATGCCAAGCATGAAGGGTTGCCAGGCTTCAACCTTCCTCGTGACATCATCTGAAAGGCTGTGTAATTCCCTGCAGAAAAATATCCACAGAGGTCATGGCAGCTTGCTGCAGCAGCTGAAATCCGTTTGCTGTCCTCTACATACTTGCATTTGGAGGAGGGTTTGTGATAATTTTCTAATTTGGGGCATGGAAAAGTTCACAGGCTGTTCATAAACAGGGAGGAGAGCTGGGCAGAGAAATTAAAACAAAAGTATGATCTGGTGGCAAAATAAAAAGCATGAGTTTTCTCTAGATTGCAGACCCCAGAGTTGTCTCCTTTATCTTTCTTCCAAAAGAACTTGTGATCTCATGGAAAACTAACAAAAAATAAACAGATGTCTGTCTTTCTCCCAGTATCCCATAATCATAAGCCATTTGTCAAAAATAGCATCTCAATGCTGCACAGATCTACTTGATCCTTGTGTGTTCAAAAATATTTATACATTTCACCACTGCTAACCTAGTTCAGTTAGTTGTGGAGCTACCTTGATTATTTTCACCTTGTGGAACAACAGAGTTGTTAAGTTAATTCCAATTCAAACTTTCGTCGTACTGCTAATGCACATACCTGGGAGAACACCTTTTAGCTTTCAGATTTCAAACCAAATGTAATAATTGGCATGTTTTCCTGAGAGAGAAAAGTTGAATCCATGTATTTCCTAGCTTATTCATTTTGTGTCATTTCTTTTGATTTAAAAAAAGATTGCAATAACAGGAACTAATGCAAATTCTGTTGTCTTTTGACAAATACAGTAATCCTCTATTTTCAGACTACAACTTACAGATCTGCAGACCTCAAGCTTTAGAAAGAAACTTATGTTTTTATTACTGTGCCTTGTCTTTTTTCTATCATACTAGCTCTGCAATGCCACATGGTTTTAAGCAGTGCTAGTCTCACTCTGAGGTTTTAAAAACAAGTCAAATGACCAATCTTGTGGAATCACTAGTAAAGAAATATAAACTAAAGTCTGCATTTTTTACCTCAGTCTGGAATTTTTGACTGCAGAAATTTTGTTTTCAGGAATTACAAAAATTTTTTTCTTCATTTCAAAGTATTCAGTTAGTTCTTTTCAATGGTTACTTCGATCAACATCAGAAACCAACTGGAAGTTAAAAAAACAAGAGCTTGTTTTTGGTTTTCAATTATTATGCATCTAGTAGATAGAAAAGGTTGAGCTCTACCATTTTGAAGGCCTCAATGGACACTATGAACAGAAACAGTTTGTTTAACTATGCCATTACACTATTTCTTCTATATAATATGCTTGTTTTAAATGAAAAAAATCTAAGTACATGTATTTTTGCCTTCTGCACATCCATCGAGTTTAAGATAGATTTATTTACTTAGTGACAACTATTTTAAAGTGTTTTTTTCCTGCAGTTGTGAAGATGATGTGAATTCTCTATAAATAGTTTTTAACACTAATACCAAAGAAAAAATAGTATTCGCCTAATGAAAAAGAGGTACAGCACTCACCTTATTCTAACATTACGTAAAGGGAAAAAATGAGGAAGTTAAATTCTATTAAACTAAAAAGCTGGCTAATTGAATGGGCAAAGATATAAAGTATCCTTCCGATCAGCGACAAATACAAGAAGTAGGCAGCTCACCTTGTAGGATGTATTTAGCCACATATTTTACAGCTTACCAACCAACCGAAAAAGGGAAAGCTTTCTAAAGGGTAAAAAAAATAGGACAAATGCAAACAAGAGTAACAGATAACTGAAACCAAGTTAACCTCCTTGATGATTTAAATCATGATTAAACCAAACAATTTAAATCCGGAGGATTTAAATAAAATCAATGAAAGCTTTGGGTTTGTACACACTTTTCACGCGTATCGCAGTGAGACCCTGGCACATGCCTGCAATACCAGTAGTAGTTAATCACGCCTGTTCTTACTTTGGAGCTCTCTCCTGGTAATCAAGCTTGACAGGTACCCCTGTCAACTGCATGGTTTAGCTCTGGGCCACAGCTGGATTTTACCCATAATGTTTAACGTGCAATCCCAGAGGCTTGCAAACTGTGACGTACATAAACGCTAGCCAAGTTGCTACCAGTAGTTTGAGAACCTCTTTGGGGTGATACGTGACACAAGGCTGGGAGCAGCACTGCTACCGTGGCTGCTGGCACTCAGAGAGACGCCTGCGCCGCTCACCCCTCCGATCACCGTCAGGTGACAGTGACCAGCCTCCTGCCCTCAGAGCAGAGCAAGGTGGCAAAATCATTTTCTCCCGGCGTCTGCACCAACCAGGCTTATGAAGATGACCGTGAACTTCAGGTTCAGAGCTGTCAGCTGGACCTCTCACGCTCCTTGCAACGAGGAGGTCCCTGCCCATCCTTGCTCAGGATCTCCTCGTAACTGGATGGCAGCAGGTATCACAGAGAACAACCAATAGGCTTTTGGTTTGACAATAACTCTTACCAATATTTACCTTTTCTCAAATGTTTATTTCTCATAGGGAGCTGCCTGCAATGGCTGCATCAAGGTAGGTCTGGAGATAAAAGCACCCCTGCCCTTCTTTCTCTTCTGTTTCAAGCCAGGTTGAATTTCTCTAGCAAAGAGCACGACCTACTAGTAATAAAGTTTACCATGTCGTAGCTCTGGGGGAGATAAAAAGGCAATTCCTCTGATGCTCTAAACATGTAACCTGCAACGTGGTGATGATGAGTCATTTGGCCTCTCCTTTTTACTAGAAACCCACCGGTTCCAACTTCTAATTCATTGTCTGTCTTGCTGGGATAGAAACCTGAGCGAGTGAAACAGTTCAGATCTCACAAAAGCCTCCAGTCAAGGGGCAGGCTTGAGAGCTGGTCACACAATAGAAGAAATCTGTCTGGTTTTATTTCTGGTAAAAGCAGTCACTTTTTGAGAAATTGGATCTATAAAACTGCAGGGCATGATGAAACGATAATAAATGCATAGAAGCTTTCATATTTATTAACCGCACATATTATAAGATAAAAACCATCCAGAGTAGTTTTCTAAATTGGGATCAAGATTTTTTTAAAGCAGCAGCTCTTTTAGCTGCAGATTCTCATACAAAATCTACCAGTGAGGTTTCTGAGTACCGAGAGACTGCGAACTGTGTTAGTATTTGAGATAAAGTAAACAAGACCATCATGTGAAGCTCAGAGCTCTTTAAAATTACCTTGTTCATATGTCCCCAGATGGACATTAAAAAACAAAGCAAAGCAAGAAGTGACACTTTCTAAAGCCTTGTCCCAAACCAGTCAATAAAAAGTGACTTCTAGAGATCACTTTCTCAGAAATTACTTGCAAGCCTCCATTTAGTCTTCTGAAACATGAATGATAAGTGGCAAGAAACTGCTGTTATTACTAGCTTAGAAAGCAGAAACTCAGGCACTAAAGTTTATGTAATTTATTCAGAACTCACAAAGGACTTGGGAATACAACTCCTGTCCTTAGCCTCAAGATCCTCCATCCATATTCCAGAAATGGGAGATGGTACTGTAATGAATGTATTGTTTTCCCCAGAGCAGGGGGCGAGTCTCCTTCCACCCTATTTTCCTGATATTGTATCTTTGATCTTTCTTGTCAAATTTCTTCTTGTGGCTGTCAATAGGGCATTTAAAAAACAAAATGCGTCAAGGAAAAGCTATGCCACATGGCAGGTATAAAAGGCAACGCTTCTAAGGATTTGTGCAAATATTAAAACATCCCTCCTACATTTAATCTGGTGTTGCTGGTGTTTTTCTGTTACAGTGCCCAGTGGTATTTCATTGTTTCCCACAAAACTGTGAAGAGGTACTTTAATTTTTCCTTTTGCTTTTATCCCAATAATTAGTCATGACTGACATTTAGAGACATGCAGGGTGAGACACCCCCATGCATTTTCTTTTGACGTTCCTTGAATTAGGCTCAGTGCTAAAAGAAAACATTTTCCTGCACTCCTCCTCTATATTTTTAAATGAATGTCATCCAAATGGCATTGCCATTCAAACGTTACAGTGAAATTCCTCGCATGCTGATAGTGCAGTGTGGGAATCTCTGAAATTGTCCCCCGTAGGTTCGAATTCAGCCCCTGAAGGTTCACTTGAGTTTAATTTCACTAATCACACGGGGACAGTTATTTTTTGCTCTCGCTCAGCTTCTCTTTCACATGCGAGCACACACACACCACACACACACACACACACACACTCACGCTGCATCCCTCCCGTTCTGTTGCACTTAAGTCCAGATTAGCTCTGACCATTCCCTCACGCAAGCAGAGAGCGACACAACACCACGGTGCCCAAGACCATAGGTGGGTCGTTTGCTTCAAGCCAATTTATTCACATTTGCGATGGTAAGATTGATTTTTATCCTGCATTTCTGAGTTTATTTAACTGATTTCAGAAACTGCCACAGAGGTGGGGGCAGAGATCGTCTTCAAGGTTGCTGTCATCTGGAATTTTATGTCCTTCATTTTCTTTCACTCTGTATGCCTGTCACATCGGCTTAACTGTGAGTAGCGTACTAGCCAGTACCTCTGGCATACTGTATATTAATAGAATATTGATATAGCCCAAATACTGTTGTGGGATTCATCATTTGGTAAATCCTCTGCCGTCTGCAGTTTTACAGAGCCGTTTAATTAGCAATTTTACAACCTCCTATTCTCTCATTAAATTAATTAATAATTAAGTTCAAATATAGGCATCTTTAATGTCATAATTATATTTCAGTTTTATGGTCACCAGAGTTTAGCTCATTAGGCAAGGTAGTCATAAACCATAGCTCTATTTAGGGACTGAGGCACTGATGCACAGGTAGTCTGCTTCTGCTTGGTATTTTTATCCTTCTCACTTTCTCCTCTCCCCCCCTCCTCCCCTCGCTGCTTCTCCAGCTCCCCTCCCTCTCATTGCTCTCTGCTAGCACTGGCGTTTTTTCCTGTGGCAGCTCTTTCTCATTCATATGTAAGGTTTAAAAAATCCCCGACACACACCTTCAGGGCCCCCCCCGCCCCTCCGTTACTCTCTCGCCAGCCTGTCGTGGGTCCTGCTTCCTCGCAAGCCTCAGGGACCAGCACCTTCAGCGCTGGGCACCCAGCAGCGGCAAATTTTCTGTAGCATCGCGTCAGTGACATTGTACTCCTGTTTGACTGCGTGATTTACCAAGGCACGGGACTTAGTAATGGCATTTCACACAGTATGATATGTTGTGCGTTGTTTTATATGTAGTGGATTTATTTCAGTCATTATCACTGATTAAACCAGCTTAGTTGAAAAGGCAAAGCAAAACTTGGCTTTGAAATTGTTCTTATTTAATTTTGTTTGTGCTCACATAACCCAGGACAGCACTAATTATCTCTTTAGTGTAGCTCATATTTCTAATGTAATTCATATGTAAATTGTAATTTAATTCATATGGGAATGTTTGTGTTCCTTGCATATTCTCAGTAAAGAGCACAAACAGTGAATTAGAACTGTTTGGAAATGAAACAGTGAATTAAAACTGTTTGGAAATGAAACAGTGAATTAAAACTGTTTGGAAATGAAAACTTTATGTTGCCTTTTTTGAACTGTCTTTGATTTGTTTTGGCTTGTTGTTTCTCTAATGAATCGCAATTCAATTGGATGGTTAAGGCCAACATATTCAGTCTCCTCTCTCTGTATTTAGACACCTTGCTCGCTGGCCTGCTCTTCCTTCTGAATTTGGAAGGCGGGGGCGGGGGGGAGTTTTCTGCATGCTCACTACCTTTGAAAAAAAAATCATCATATGATGACTGTTATTAATAACGAATAATTATAGGGCACATTTGTATGACTACAGAGCCTACGAGCACGGCACGGCACCATTTGTGCCACTTTGCTACTCAAACAGAACCGCAAGAGAGCACAGCAAGGCTGTAGGAGTGTTATTTCTGGTTCAGCATATCTGACAATGTGAGGTTAAAATTTTAAGCCCAACCCAAGTTTTCCATCTAATAACCTTTACATTTTATTGCCTTTTAAACCATCAAACTGCTTAATGCAATATTACTGTTGTCTCTAGAAACTGCTGCTGCCCACAGCAAAGTGGTCTTTCGACAGGGCAAGTCAAAACTTCTTATTTGTATGAGTAAAGAGTAGGACAGCAAAAGTTGTTCCTGGACTGCTGAATTTTCAGGACAGGTTTGCTTGCTGTACATGGGAATAATGCTGCGGTGCGCTCTAACACCAGAAGCAGAACTAAAAGTAACAGCAAATGCAACAAGCTGGGTGTCAGCAGGAGGGCGAGCTTGAAAGCACGCAAAGTTACGGGCAGCAGGCGCGGAAGTGCTATCAGCTAGCGCAGCAGACAAGATGAAGCCAAAGTCCTGAAGGAAGCAGGAAGGGTAAAAAGTTCAAATGAAAGAATAATTAAACCTGAAGTGCTGGCAAGTTACTGAGTGATGATGTCAGCTACAGCTTTCTTTGCTGGAACTGCCCTTCACATTTCCTAGGCAATAATTGCACTCACAACATTAGGGAGATAATGAATGCCTATTTCTCATCCTGACAAAAAAGATCTTTGCTCGGCCCACGCCAAATGAAGCCACCTGTGCTGTAAGGACAGGGGCCAGGCCCAGAGTCACTGCTTCGCCCCAGAGAACCACGACCTGACACGTCGGTGGCCACACAGGAGTGTCTGAGCGGTGCCCCCCCAGGCCCGGTGCCACCCCACTGTGTGGGCATGGTGCAGGGGACTCCTGACACGATGGTCCTAGAAGCCTCTTCCCACGGACTAGTGATGCCCACGCTGGTATGCAAAGCCCTCAGGGCAAAAATCCTTAACTCCCTGCCACCCTCTCTGCTGCTCCCGCACGTTGCCGCGGCCAGAAGAGAGTTAGGGCTTTGAGGACTAGTATTTGTCCTACACACTAGTCCCCGCTGCCGTAATGCCGAGCTCTGGGACAGGTGGCCCTGCTCACCGGTGGGAAAGGCTGCACGTTCCAAGAAAAGAGGCAGAAGGGTCACAGCACCGAACGGGCACTCCTGCTTCGTAGCATCCCCGCTTCGTAGCATCCTTCTGCCCGCCTCCCCATCACAAAAAGCGCTCCCTATTTTACGGCAAACTTGTCTTTCCCAGGCTTTGGGGAACCCCTGCAAATAAGCTCAGCTCGGCAAGGCGCAGGGTCAGGGCGCTGTTTAGCGGAGCCGAGCAGAGGGCGGACAGCGTGGGCGAGGGGGCCCGCTGGTCGGGCTGGGCTGCGATCACACAGCCCCCCCGCGGCCAGGCCCCCTCTGGGGAGGGACGCTGCCACATCTAGGGCGCGCGTTTGCAACACGCGTGTGCACGCACGCACGCTCCCCGTGACGACGCAAGAGCTGTCCGAAACTATTTTCAATAATTGATTTGCTGTTTAATTGAACATCATGACTGACTAACATAGCTCATTACTTTACTCATTAGTTAATTATCGAAGAAAGTAGGACAAGTCAATAAAATGGAAGGCTGTAAATTCCAATACTAATTAGCACCATTTCCTCAGAGACATATTTAAGGGCAGATTGGCTACCCGAATGTCCCCGGACCTTGTAGATGAAGGGAAAGGGTAGACTTACCATAAATCTAGATTACCGGCAAGCAAGGCTCGTCAGCAGTAAGTAGTCAAGTACACGGGTGCTGAGCTACTGTCAGGCACCCTGTTTGAACTGGAATATTGGAACGCAAGCAGCACAGAAATTCCTATTTTTAAAAGGAAAAGGCGGGGGGGGGGGGGGTGAGGGAGGGAGCGCTCACACACCAGAGAGGATCCATACTTAAAATAAATTATGCAAACTGAACTACTTCTGCAGAGCACATTTGCTTTCCTAAGCGCTCTCTTTTCCAGTCTCTCTCACATGCACTCACTTCATCCTCTCTTTTTTTGGCAGTCCAAATCCTAGTCAAAACACAAGTGTGTCCCTTCTGGAGCGGGCAGATTTTGAATGTGTGGATTCTAATTTATATCTCTCATTTTGTGTTTTAAAAAAAGATAATCTATTCCAGTAATAGAAATTATATTCTCCTGTTATTGCTATTATTTTATGTATTATCTTTAATTTAAAATAAGTCTGAAATACCATCAGAAGCAGAATTTAATTGGTCCAGCAGAGCTTTAATTGAGACAAAAAGTGATTTGAAACAAATAAAGACAGTCTCGAAGAAGACTGGCAGAAAAGGAAGCAAAGGGAACGTGTGTATGTGTATGCATGTTTGTATTCATGGTATATATTTTATATATACATGAGCTTATATACATGTATATATAGACTTAAATAATAAGTGTATGTATGTGTGTATGTATATAAAAAAATACATGCAGACACATATATACATCCACATACATACATACCTACTGAAATATGCCTACATAGTATTCTTGTTGCTCAGTAGGAAGAAACCAGCAAATTCCTTGAGTTCTGCAGTTTAAAAGCCCCCAGGTCTTACTGGCTGCCTTTTAAAAATCAACATAAGAGGACTTAGACTATGAAAAGGTTCTGTTGATATATTGGTATGCTGTTCAACAGTTTGCCTAAATTAATTATAAAAAACTTCCCATCAGTAAGGGATCAGGACAAATACACTTTCTTAATTCCTTTTATTTGGAGGCACATCTTGTGGGTCTTCCTCTCAACAAATATCCGCTTTTGAAAAACTAATTTCCAGTTAGGTGAATGAAAATGGAGATCAAAAGCATTACCTGAGCTCAACTTAAGTGAAGAAATCACCCTAAGAATAGCTCTCAGTCTGGAGCTTTAAATATTTAGCAATTCTAAAAATATATTAATGGATTAACGTAAAAAAATGCTAACAAATGTCTATTACTTGACTTACTATATTTTGTGCCTGCAGTTCTGATTATTAAGCCACAAGTTGTGATTTATTTTCAAGTGTTTTAAAAAAGTACCTTGCCAAAGTGTGCTAAAGATTGCATGGATTTTTTTAATCAGCAGTTTTGAGAATCTGGCCTCTGGTGCTAATAAAGTAAGACTGAAATTTAGGGCAGAAGGGGGGAATATGGTTGTTTTGCTTAATAGAAAGCTCCTGGTAGAAACAATGCAAAGAAAATCCTCTAATTATTTTAGTAAAACTTAAAAAAAAAAAAAGTGATATTTTATTATCCACATTTGGGAGGGGACATTTGTTTGGAATGTTCTCTTCTCACTAGTGAAGGAATGAAAAAATACCTGCCGTGTAAAATTGACTTGGGACAGAACAGAGAGGAAAAGATTTCCCCAATTAGATGTTCACTCAGTGTAGGCTAAGGCACAAGGTATATACAGCATACACAAGCACCGCACACTTGCCAGCAGTTGGAATTTATAAATGAGAACATTCAGAAAAGCAGGAGGTGTGCTCTCTGTCTTGTTTCCAGACAGTGCCAAGCACTCTTTGATACTGAGGTTTTGGTTTTTTTAATGGTTCTGGTTAGGTCACGCTGGATCCCTAGCTATGCTTGAACACCTTGGCTACAGGGTCTGAGGAAGAGCTCCCAAACTGAACAGCCAGCGTGAACAAGGGCTCAATGTACGCACTTGGTATGGAAATGGGGAGAAGCCTGGGAGAGGACCCAACCTCAAGCTTCGAATCATGCTTTAGAGCCACAAATGGCTCTAAAACGTATACTGAGGTTTAACATATGCAAGGCTTATATTTTACACCGCTGTTTGTCATACATAATGTAATGTACGTACATAATGTTAGGTAATTCTCATTTTAACTTCTTGTCTGTATCTGTTATCAAACACTCCAAAATTGGAGGCAGAAGTTGATTACCGAGCGCGATAGCTAGAGCGTTCCGTGCCAGCCGACGTAAAATGTGCAGACTGGAAGTGCTCTGGTGAATTTGCAGTGGTCCTCTTTTTGAGATGGGGCCCCCAGGCCCCTGCAGCCTTTAATCAGCTGTAACCGGAGTGAAGCTGTCAGCTCCTGCTTGTATTCTGTCAGCTTCAGTACCACTTAGAGCATCCCTGACAAACGCACAGTGCACATTTAACAGTCAATCTGCGAGCAAGCTTTTGCTTTTGGAAGAAACTTTCTAAGGTTCCACTTTCTACAAGGGAAAACTTGTAACTTATTAGGGAGGAAAATGGAGAAAAACATCCTTCAATCACACTCTTTTGTTTTATGGAGAAACCCAGCTGTTATTTTTTTCTTTAGCAGGATGATGGATTGGCTCAGCCCAAGGTGAAATCCCAGGCAGTGCAAGACCGAGCAAGGGCTGTCATATGAGGGTGACACCTCTCCTCCTCTGACAGCCAAACTGTGCCAGTCATATCGTAGAATTGCAGCAGCCTGCTATTATTAGTAGTATTGTCATATAAATTATTCACACTGAAATATTTGTTCAGCTCTGGTGTGTTCATAAGCTTCCCATTAAGAATTCAAATTTAAAGATCTTTTCCAGCTGCACAAACTTCCCTAAATACCTTTCCCCAACTCACCTACCCCTGGTGTTGCTTCAGGAACATACAGGTGTAAGTGTGACTGCCTGGGACGAGTGACTTCGAGCAAAGCTGTTCCTATATTTTTTAAATACTACATGCATTTCAAAATAACGCAACCCCCCCATCCACACCCAAGAATTCTTTCTTATGTGTAAAGTATTTGAAGACTTTTTCTTTATCCATTTCCTTCCCGATGCATGGCAATTTTCTCTTCTTTCTTTCTTTTTTTTTTTTTTTTTTTATGGGCAGTTTATGGGCTAAGCCTATTATTTGCTAATTAAAGCTCCTTCCTCCTCCCCTTGGGAGTTTAAAAATTCTAATATTATTTCTTCGCAGAACTCACTCCTACAATATCCCTGCTGTAAATGCAGCTGAATCTTACCTAATGGCCACAAAAATAAGGCCGTGGCATGTCTGAGCAGACTGGAAGGTTACAAGGGGAGGAAGGGACAGACACAGCTCCTTCGCAAGTCAAAGCAGTCCGTAGCATTCAGTTTCCCCACAGTCCCCAGGGTAATGTCATTGCAAGAGGGAAATTATTGTAACATTACAACACTGAGCTCCAATAACCATGCTGATCCCTGGGGATTCTGTCGTTTGCCATCCCACAACATGGAAAATTCCCTGAATAGGCTCCTTCCCTAACCCCATTAAAAACACAGTTTTCCCAAGGAGAGGACAGAAACTTCTTGAGGTCGCTGTAAGAGTTAGAGTCCTCAGAAGACAGTGTTTGGAGGCCTTCTATGCCATTTCTGCAAAATGGGAATGAAAACACTTCTGGTCTCCTAAAGGCACTGCATGAAGATTATGGCAACCTCATCCAGACAGAAATTAGGAAACTAATTCTAAATTAATTAGAAATTAAATTAAGCATTGGAGTAATTAATATTTATATGGCACCAATATGTAACTATTTATTACTACTAGTATTACTGTTGTTGGTGTCACTTTTACTATTTTAATTATTTTTTTTATTACTGTAGCACTTAGAAGCCCCCGCCACAGATGAGACCACAGTTGCATCAGGCTAACAGAACAAATTACGATCCCTTCTCCAAAGGGTTAAGGAGCAGTGACTGTACTTATGGAAGCAGTTCTGGTCCTACCAATAGGGAGAGTTGCCTAGTGAAATCTGGAAGATTATTTAAAGGGAAAAAGTATTCATTTCTATTGCTTTCAGTGGCAGTTAGGTGCCTAACATGCATTAAAATCCAGGCTTGGATTAGGCAATCACAGCTAGTGACAAAGAACATTTACTGGCAGGCTCAAACTGAAGTGCAAGGCACAGCTTTAGGAAAAAAAAAGCAGCGACAAACTTTTGCAGACACTAATGCGGGAACATTGCCAGTCATATTTAAAAAGAGAAAAAATTTCACACAAAGCCAGGCCTACCCATCTTGCAGAAGCCCAAGGAATGAGCAAAGTGCCAAAAAGAGTCAAAGTGAAGCCACCCATCTCCATTACACATTAAGTAAGAGGCAGACAAAGAGGAAAGAAATAAATATTTGTGCATATATTTGAAAACCCCTTCTTTCCTGCAGTTAACATTCATCAAATTCTCACTGCCTCTCCCAGTCAATTCTCTCCTTCAATTAACCAATAAGTCAATTTTCTCCTTCCCCATCAGAAAAATCCCCCTCTCAGCAAAAAATGCATCACTTCACTATCAGATCAATTCACCCTTCCCTCTCGCGGCTCAATCGATATACTCCTCCTCTGCATCTGCTAAACAACAAACAGGTCAGTGGAAAGAAACCTGCCTAGGAAGCTTCTCTCCTTTTATTTGGCATACTACATATGCACGGGGGGCTCACTGGGCACTTCCTCAGCACGCAAGCATGGCAAACACTCGAAACAATACTGTAGAGAATCGGTTTTTAAAACAACAGAAAGATCTGAACTGAGCTTTTACTTCCAGTAGCATTGCAGCTGTTCAGATAACCAGTGGAATTATATGTTAAACAAGAAGTGCATACAAAATTTCACTATATAAAAACAAACGGAAAATTGAGGATGCAATAACAGACGCACCATTTTTAGACAATATACAGCTTGTACAAACCGTTCTATTCCACTGAACTACTCTGATTTAGTTTGATAAAAGTAATACGAAGTGTCCATACACAAAGCTCTAGCCATCCTTAGATTGCAAATGGAGACAGCTATGCAGAAAGAAAAAACTGTATTCAAACAAAGGATGACTGTAAACCAGGGACTTTCCATTTGACTTCACCAGAAACCATCAATAAAGTTCAGTACATTCAAGATGCCTTTGCAAATCAAAAATGTAATAAAATACGGTATTAGAAAAGCACAAGCTTATCCGAGAGGTTGCACCTTCTGTACAAAACACATACACAGATACAAACGCAGAGACTCCTTCAGCATGGGCAGGCATCCAACCCTGGGTGAAATACAATTACCATGTAACTAGACAAAGTGGCAATGCTCAGCAGATTAGGGCATGAAGTGAAAAATCTGAGATGTTTAGATTATATAAAATAATGCAATTAGCCAAATTCGTTAGGACACCGATATCAGTACTCACAGCAAAGAAAGGGCAAGGAGCTCACTTCCACCAGAAACCTTAGGCAAACTACAATAAGCACTCCATCTGGTGATTAGGAAATAAATTTTGTGAGATTATATTTTGGCGGGGGTTCTCCACCATTTAGAACTATAAAGACTTAAAATATGAACTGCTATAAGCAACGGGTCTTCGCTTCATTTTTTTAAAAAGTTCTCCTGAGTGTCTTTTCATTTTGGGTTTGGGTTTTTTTTAAACCACTTCAATTGTTTGCTCTCTGTAGCAGTGAGACTGGATACGGAGTACATTTTTTACTTCCAACTGTTTATCAAACCAAAAGTAAAAGCTACACCTTTTCTCTGTGATCTCTTAAGATTTGTGAATATTTTTGTAACTAGAGCACGATTTGAATATTTATGAATAAAAATCCATGGAATACTAATGAGTTTACCATTCTCATTCCCTAGCCTGTTTCTTAACCTGTTTTGCCATTAACTGATAATCCCAACATAGTAGACCAAGTTAGTCTTGGGCAAAAAGTTTCAGCTGAATATTTTATTTAGGGAAGAATGCAAATTTGGGCCAAGCCAAACTATTCATAAACTTGTGCTGAATATTGTTAGTAGGTCACCTGAAACTAAAAAGAAAGAAATTCACAAAAGTCAGACTGCCCCTTTCCCCTCGTTTCAAAACCATGTTCCCAGTTATTGTCTCAAACTGATTCTTTTCTCTTCCAGGGAGAATCGGGTCTCAGTTTAACCCACTTAAATACTTTCTGAGCAACTGCAACTTCAGGCACCAAAATCTCCCTAAAAACACCCAGGGAGTTGCAGTCTCCTTTGGGAGCCCAGCTGCGTTTCAGTGCCTTGCAGCTGGGCACATCACTTGCGTCAAAGAGCTCCCGGCGTAAGGGCTCCTCCCGGCAAGGATGCTGCATCCCAGTTTAGGTACTGACAGTACCTTTGCAATGAGGTGGGACACCGCGCAGTACCTCCAATTTAACTCTCCGCAGGATAAAAGAGCTGGAGGTTGCGGTTGTAAAAGATGCTACAACACGTACAAATGTTAGAAGCCTTTTCAACTGAAAAGGCTAGAATAAGATACAGCTTCTTTGAGACAAAAACGTCTTCGCTTTTGAGACAGCTTAAGTCCTTATGTATAACATATATGTATGTATTTCGCATTTTGTATTTTATGCTGTGAACATGTACACGTGCATTGCTGATCACTTCTGATGCAGCTTCTTTTGAGACCATCCCATAGAAGCTGAGACTTTGGCAGTGTCAGCACTATGGTTCAGTTTACCGCTGATTTTCTAAGCACAGCAAACAGAGACGTGTTTAAGACTGAAAACTCTGAGGTGGCTGACAGTGCAATCTCTCCAGCCTGACCTTCCATAATATAGCCATGAGTTTATTTTGGATCACAGCTGAATATATGCGCCTTAAAATTCCAGCATAGGGAAATAATCTCCCCTTACTCTGCTGAGCTGCCCTGGGCCAGATAAACACCCTTTTCAGAGTGTTACCCCACGGCCGTAAGAGCTGCATGGTGGGGAGGACGGGGAGAACTCATCTGTACACAAGATTACGGAAGGAAGAGAAGATTGCAGGACACAGACTGCAGCTACCACACTCCCCATGATCATCACCCGATGGGTGTCCCTTAACCTGGGAGGACAGAGAGAAAAAGGAGAGGATACCAGATCTTTTCTTGGCCAAGCATTTACTTCCACGTTGTGTGGTAACAGGGAACAATACCCATACATCACTTGACCAGAAAGACGTTTTCACGCTGTTGCCCTCAAAATCCTTATTTTTGTTAACCACAGGGCTTACGGCTTTGCTCCCCTTCCCCTCCCTTTCAGCTCCCGGTAGCAGGGAAGGGGTCGGGGCAGCCCGCTCCCGGCCCCGGCGAGGAGGTGGCAGAAGGCTGGCCTTATTTACCTTAGCCATTTCCCCGTGTAATCTGGGTAATCGTGTGGCTAATCGGCGACGCGGAGGAGCCCCCCACACCGCAGTTCACAATGCCGACCCATTCATATTTCATACAATAGGGTATTTAAGTCATCCCCATGCCTTGCCAAGGCGATTGCGCTCCCTTTGTTCCACCGTTTCGGGTAGGGGTCTCCTGCCCTACCCCGTCTTTCACACCAGCATATGTCCTAGCTCTTGCCTGCTGCAGCTGGACAAGGGCGGTTGTTTTTGTTTTCTTCTTTGAAACCAATGAATCGATTATGGCGGTGTGAAATGTGAGTTAAAACAGTCCCCGCATGTATGCATACATTAGCCATTTGCTACATTACAACCGCACAGTAAGGTGACCAAGGAGGCAACAGTGTTCGTGCTCTTCCATTTTGAATGGGCAATCTGTTGAGCACAAAAGGAAATGATAAATAAAAGACTGACTGCATGTATTGTTTCAAAAATGGCTTGCCATGCTGTATCAAAGTGAAATAAAAGTGCCTCTACCCCAACGTACTGCAACCATAAAGAAAGATCAAAACCTGGTCTGTAGCAGAAAATTACAGGGTTCACACGTATGGATACTGAATATTAAATTCAGACCACGTTCCTACAATAAAGATTGCTATTGCATATTCACCTTTACTTGCTGCCCCTCTCACATTTGGGATGTATTGCACTCAACAGCCTTACAGAAGTGATAGGATCCGATGACATCTTTGTACAAACCAAAGGCAAAAAGCCCACAATAAACACCTGCAGTTCAGGATCTACCTCTCATAGGGTGTGCCGATCTGTGGATCAGAACTGGAACAGAGGTATTGCCTTCATCTGCTAGACTAGACCATCAGCTCTCTTCCACCCCTGGCTGGCAGTGACAGAAAGCCAATCCTCTCCAAAATCTCTTTTGTAGCTTGTAAAAAACAGGTCTTGTGGCTCCATTTCTCTCCCGCAGTGTAAAGAAACGACACATCACAGCAACTGCCTCAAAATTATTATTACAAGCTAAGGTTAGTGTCTGGAACAGAAATACCTTTTTTATTTTGAAGAATAACCCTAAATGCATTATAGTGTAATTCAGGTAATTAAAAAGATGTGTTTAATGACAAGCTAGAAAGTGTCATTCATTCCTGGTTCAAGTTCATGTTACTCCACGGATGTACTACTGGTGCTGAAATACGTCACTCGCAACTTCTCTCTTAGAAATGCCTCAATGGTGTTCTTTGGCTTGAATTCAGAGTTTGGAAGTTCACACCTGTGCTCTGTATTACAATCAACTTTCATTTTTACTCCTAAAATTGAGAAATAAAAAAAGTTTTGAGCCTCAGTCTTGAGAGCCAATTTTCCACAGAAAGCTAAGCTTTCTATGAAGAGTTAATTAATTAGCACATGTGCTATATTTTACAGACTTATAAATAGTACTGTATTGTATAAACTATGCAAAAGGAAAAATTTGTACAGCACACTCACCTAGCTATTTGAGTACTTAACTGTAAAGCTAGAAACCAGGAAATTCAAAATCTTGAGGGGCGAAGAGGGCACAACACAGATGTATTTAAAATTTCATTCTGATGGTCAAAGAAGTTACAATATCTTATTTCAATATCCAAATTTTTAATCCCAGTATTTCGAAGCCTCTACTTTTTTTTTTTTTACTTCTCAAGATCACAGAATAACAAAAACAAATAAAGCTTCTCAAGACTAATCTTTCAGGGCAGACTCGCACTCTTGTATGCAGCAGCAGATTATCTATCTGTACATCTCCCACTGAAGTAAAGCAGATTTTCTTGAAATTGCTATCAGTAGAATTTATACCACTTGAAAATGATCCTAATACAGCTAAATTTGTAAATGGTTACTTCCCCCAGCACCCAAACAGCAGGGACGCAGCTACTGCAATATAAATGTGCTAATCCCAGCACGATGTATTCCCACATCTCCCTGTATCAAATCATTCTAGAGGGTTTTCAATATACAAGTTAATTAGCTACAATGAAGCAGCAGAGTAACATCTAATGAAGACCGGGGCTTAAAATACCAGAAGTGGCCCATTGTACCCTTTCCCCCCTCTTCAATACTGACATATTCTTTTGAAATGGGTTACAGATATAGTTCAAGTGTAATTTAACAAGAGATAGAAGGCACTTAATGAACAAGATTGTTTTGATTATATGGTAAACACATCGAACATTTTTAAATATGCATGATCAACAATATCTACAAGAATACCATTTCTGTATTAGCACCTCAAAATGCTACTGCCACACAGTATCTATCTATAAGTATATATATATGCACACTCGTAATGCTGAGCAAGATTACACCATTTTGTTACTGAATGTATGACATTATATTCTAATTACATACTCAATTTCTCATTTCTTAAAACAATCAGTGCATGGGAAAGCAGTTATGTACATTCTACTCAAAAAATTAAATCTCTCTAAAACTAATTGCACAAAGTTAAAATGATACAAGCAATCAATGTCTGCAAAATACAACTTGCAGAGAGAAGATAAAAAACAACATAGGAGAGTAAAATTAATTACCTAAAAAATATCTGCTACTTTCAGGAAACACGAAGTTGCCATAGTTGTATGCTTCAGATTTAACTAAGAAAGGAAAAGCCCTAATTAATTAAATTAAGGTCCTGATCCTGACTGGATGTGGAAGTCAATGAGACTTTACCCATGTGAACCTCATTGCTGGTGTGGGACGGAACACTCCCTTTTGCTGTCTATCAAGGATGAAGCTCATCTTGTAATCCCACCACTTCATTAGCACCTTTCCAGCACATTATCTTTACCCTAATCCTCCTGTCACTTTAGGGATTCAGGGTCATTAGAGCACTTGAAGGGTCGATGTTATTGTCGTGGAGGTGTGAATTGATCACTAAGATGACAACTGGTGACAAGTGTACTTTATTAGTCTGTTACTTTGCCTCTTAATTGCTACTGATTAGCCTGTCTGTCAGAAAGGAAATTTGGATTCCTCCTGCCACTGCCAAAGATTACACTGCTTTCAAATATGACCATCTAACAACCCCCCCCCCCGCCCCTGCAATGAGCCCACTTAGACATAGTATATTCACCCAACCCAACGTGAGTTGAACAATTTATGTGAGCAAAATCAACAAGGTAGGGCCTTTTAACCCCCCCATTACATTTTGTTTAGCTTTTGACTGATAGGAGAATTTCTCTGTTAAAAAATAAAATATTTCTGATTGTTTCTTTTCCCTCCCAAAGGCATGAATAGGATCATCTTTTTTCCAAAAATCTTGTTTTATGTATGGCTGTGCTCACTATTTGAGTGGATTTCCCAGAGGATGTGCTGGCTCTCCAAATATCACATTGCATTTAAACTACACATTAAGACAAACCAACAAAAAAAATTAAACTTGTGCATCTTGCCAGAGTTCGCATGCTTCAAGTCTTAATTGCTGTTGACCACAAGAATTGAATGTTGAGTCATACAGGGCACATCTGCCAGCAGTGAAGAAGTACACGAAGTATTTACTTTTACAGAACTCCCTGCTTAAAGAATTGAAAAAAACAGAAATGGGGGGGGGGGAGAGAAAAAAACTTTTCAAACTAGATAGCTAGGATAGTAGAAAAATCTTAGTGCAGCATAAATGTACTATCGTACTTGCTTGACAGTGACAATCTTTGCATTGCTGGTGTTTTTGTTTCATACCAGGTTAAACATACCTATAAGAGATCATGATTAGCAGCAAGATATTATGAATGCAGATCTCTGTAAGCTGTCTGTTCACTTTTATCAACATTGATTCAAACATAACAAGGACAACAAAAAGAAAACAACTCCCAGATCTCCTGTTCCTACTCCAAAACCCACATAAAAATCAGTCTCTGGATTACACTCCCTTCCAAAAGCAAGTGCTAAACCTAAATCAGCAAAAATTAAGAACTTCAACAAATGCCTCATCTTGAATTGTGCACTGGAGACATTATAATATGAATCTAGCTGCTCAGGATGAATATTTGACCTTCCTGGAGTCATCTGAAGTGTTCAGGGTTATTTTACAGGATCAGTATTTCACATCCTAATTTTCAAGGATGACACATTTCCCATGAAGAAAAGATGCTGCATAATAGTCAGTGACTGGCTCTTTGAATTTAACTGTGGTCAGAAGAAAACTTCAAACAGCTTGTGCAATAATCCGATCCCTCCCTTCCTGTTTTAACCATGCCTAGGTAGAACTTTTGCACAGGCATTTTGTTGCTTATTAAAAAAAGCTTGAAGGTGATGGGAACCTTTAATTATTTTTTTATTTGATTTCACTAGAGAAAAATAGCAAATACCTATGGTATTAGTTGTCCAAGAGTATGACTGCTTTTTATAGACAGTTGTACGTGCATAGTCCTGTTCAAGAAAAACAAAGGTTCTTTCACTTTACCTCCACAGGTTAATACAAAGCACATCTGCTCCTGCCTAGAGTGTTTTTTGGTCTTGTTCCACTGCCTTCTGCAAAAAAGAGATTCTGCTCAGTATTTAGACGCAAGTCTCTGTAGACCCTATTTTAAACTGTAGCTACTTCAACTTCACTAGTTTGGGTTTTAAAATATTTTAACTAATGCAAGCCCCATATGTGGTCAATGTAATTTCAGTCTAAGTGACTAACCTCAGTTTTGATTAACCAGTACCTAAACAGCTTGGCTTACCTGCAACAAATTGGCCTGTGTGGAAATAATACCCATCCCAACTACAAGAGGTATTGGGTTGATGGGCAAAATAGTTGGGAGACAGAACATAGTAAATGACAGCAGGTGAGCACTATCAAGGTCACTTCTGAAACAAGTTTCTATGCTTGCTTTACACGGTCTGCTCTAACAAACATTAGCCTTAGGAAATAACCGCTATCTGGCAGTATTTCTGGAAACAATCATACCTGGACATTCATGCTAGAAGATGGGTACCAAGGAACAGAAGACACTGTAAGGGCATTGAGACAAACTGGTACAGTGAGATGTGGTTGAGATGTTTCCTTACTGTTGCCACTCTGATGATTCAAAATTTGGTTCCCACAAAATGTAATTGCCTTACTGCAACAGAACATGAGCGAGCAACCTTTCCTGGAAGGAGACTGGCTGACTAACCATAATCTACTGATGATTTAGGTAAATCATAAGGTCAGGTAGATTGTTGGTTTCAAAAAAAAAAAAAAAAAAAAAGATTTCAGGTAAATGATCCCTGCTTGTCTGGACAGCCTTGCCAATGATTTGTGATCTTTCTATTTTACATTAGAAAACATGGCCCCTCCTGTTGGACAGCCTTTAACTTTTACTAGAAGTAAACGTCAGATGGCAATTTCTGTGGTCGAGTCACTTCATGCTGTTGAGCTGTTTGCTCCAGGACTACTCACAGATCACAAAGGTATTGTCCTCTTGTCGAAGTTTCCACTCCATTGAAATCTAAGAAGTACAAGATCATGTCTTGCAAAAAATAATTCTGAGTAGGTCCAAAAATTCACAGGAACAGCTTTCAGGAAATTCCTACCAAAGAAGGTAGCCCTTATGTGAGATGGGAAACAGTGGCTCCGAAGAAAGGACGCTGGACACTTTGGGGAGCGGGATCTTATTGTACTGCAGTGGCTAACTGCACTAACTCGATGGCACAGACAGGACAACATCATGGAGAAGCAAATAGGTGATATTACCTCTACATCTGGTAATGAGGAAATTATACTTTGATGAAAGTACTGAAACTATACTACAGGATATAGTAGTAAAGGATGGGGCAGATAATTTGAAAATTTTAAGAATCACGAAATTAAAGGACTGAAAAATATGACAAAAAATGGGAGAGACTGTAAATTTCTCCTGAAGGAAAAGATCTAGTATCAAAAGGGAAACTAGGACCACTTGGCTAAAAGCTGGGAATAGTCATACTTCGAGCTGGAGGAGGGCATATATTTTTCAGCACAGGGAGGGTACATATTCCTTTGCAATGACTGAACAGACTGTTCAATAACAGACCCATCCTCACAGGCAGAGCTCACCTGTTTTCTCAGAGACTTGCTCTTTCCAAGCAGAGCATCAGCAGATGATAAGGCAGCAGAGTCAGCTCCAGGGTCCCTGTGGCAGAGGCCATCTCTGATGACAGCAATGATCAGTTCTAGACTTAGCATCTCTCCAGGAAGTATCCTTGACCCTACCGATTTTCTCCCACTGCCTGAATAATTCCAGGGTTTCTTCCCTCCCATAGCCTTGGCTTCCCAGCCTACTACTCTGCTGTATAACGCCAAGGCACAGTGCAGCTACTACGCACCCAAGGCCCTCTCACAAACAGCCCTAGTAAACAAGCCTAAGGATGCCACAGGACATGATCACAAAGAAATTAAGGTCATCTTTTCCTAAAAAATACACTGATATTATACATTGGTGTTATCAGGACTTCCAGTTCAAGAGATAGCTGTATGGATAGGCAAAGCTCATGAAGTCCTGGTCAGATTGATAGCTTAGCTCAGAACTCTGGCATTTGGATTAAAGCAGTATAGAAATGAATCTTATATTTGACATTTAAAACACTTTCAAAGGGAACCTTTTCCACTGCCTGTAGTTTCTTAAATCATAGCAGAAAGAACTGCCATGGCAGAACGGTGTGAGAAATTACTCTCCAACTGCTTCTCTGTTTTCCCACATTATGACTGAAGACATTAGTCCCTGAATCATTTTACATCCTGGCATTATGTGCAACAACACTGTGCGTAATAAGCAGACAATGCAACAGAAAGAAAATTTGAAAATTCATTTCTCCTTTCTTTTGGACAACATCTAGAATATGAATGTGGTTTGTGGCAGCTCCAGCTGAAAGAAAGGAAAGGGCTGCTTTCGGAGGGCTAGCATGACTAAAAACTTTGGATTTATACAGTCCGACTCCCATTTCCTGCATGACCTTGGCAAAGTCACTTATTGTAACATTTTCAGAAATGGATGCTATTTCCTCAGGCTTTCATTCTACTTCTCATCTCCAGAGTCTCCGACTGTTTTGCATGTACAACCAATAGCAAAAGTAAATGTCTCAAGGGACTTTATGGAATCTCTGGATCTTGATCCTTTCAGGGCTTCAGAGCTGTTTTATGTAACATATATATGGCATGATTTGTTAGCTTGTTCCAGGACTTCCCCCACAAAGCTTTGGGTTTTACAGAAAGTCTTTATGCACTGCCAGAGTTTTGCAAGCCCAGTTTGAGAGCTAAGTCATCCAGATGAAGCCAGTGGGAGATACAGTAGTTCTAAAATATCAGATCTTTTTCCAAATTAATTTCTTCCCATGCACATGAAATGATGCATTTAACAACTGAAGGACACAAAACTGAGAAGTTTCATCTCTCCCTTATTTCTCGGCTCTCAAATTGGAGGTTTAGCTATTTCAGAATGGTTGAGGCAGAGCAAGTAAGGAGACAACCACTGAACAAGTTGAAGACCTTTATACTTGAAAGAAGTAATAAGCTTTATACATATGCTTTTTATGTAAAGTGCTTTGTACATTTGCTAGCAACTTGCGCTGATTTATAAGAAACATCCTCTTGAACCCAGATATTCAGGTTAAATTAGTAATTGCAATCTCACTGTGCTGCCATGTTAAATAAATAATACATACTTTAGGACTGAAAGAATCAATCCAGCAAGGAAGGACATCAGACTATAAATACAAACAGACCAAAGCTCTGCTAATTTTTAAAATTAGCTATTGTAGGAGATTCAAATACACTGTGTACTTCCTCTTTATCTTCACCAATCTCTCTCCTGCTCGATTTCAGAGTGAGATGGGCTATCAACCTTCACAATCATCAAAAATCACATTCTGGTGAATATTCAGGCAAGGCTGGCAGAGCATGGGAAGCTGAAGTGCTCTAATAGGGCTTGGAAAAACATCAGACTCTCTGTTGGTGTTCATGTCACCAGCCTTAAATATTCTGTAATTCTGATCTCAGGACAATTTCAGTGATGCCATCTTATGGTTCTCACTGAATTTTTCCATGTAGGTGCTCTACATTTTACTGTGCCCATAGGAAACGTCATTTCTCATTGCCATGGCATGAACTTTCACTTCCACTTTCCTCCTTTCACTTGTGTGCATGTGAAGCTTTCACCGGCTAACGTTTCTTCTCCTCTTCTTTTTTTTTTTTTTTAAGAATGTATGTAAGCATGCCATTGCTTAAATGCTCCACATAGTTCTTAACAGATGTTCCACTAAGTCAAAACTATGCCAAGGTGAAAATATCCCTTGCTTTAAATGCCAGATCATAAAAAACAGCTTAGCTTTTCTTAAAATTCTGGACGTAAGATTTGCTCATAAGAATTGAAAATGTTAACAAACTTCTGACGAACCTATTCTTTAGTTCCTTTGAACAGCTCTCACCACCAGCAGCAGGACAGCAGACAATGGTGTCTGCTGCTCTTACCAGCAAAACCTACATAGGGACAATAACCAGAAAAGAAAGGAAAGTGCATGCATTTGTTCCAGTAGTTAAACCAAAATGGAGTGAAAGTCTTCTGTACAGGTGACCATAATATTGCATACCTCTTAGTGAAATACTGACAAGTAACAGTGTCAGTGACTGTGCTTGCACTGAGTGCCTTTTACACTAGCAAAATCCACTTGTACCAAGATTAACCAATAAAAGCAATAAAAGCAGATGAGTAAACCGTGATGCAGGTATGAAATACATAAAAGTAAGCTAAACTATTAGGGGGGGGAAAGAGAAAAGGCAATGCCTGGAAAACAATAGAAACGTGCAAAACCAAGATCTGAATGGGATCAGATGAATTAGCTGTGGCATTCACTTCAGATTCCCTCAAAACATAATGAAAGATATCATTGTTTGTAAAAAAAAAAAGGGACTTGGCTCCAATAGCTTTCTTAACTGCCACTTGCCAATATTCTGGAAACAAAGAAACTGCAGTACACTGTTTGAGCTGAATGGGAACACAAACTTTCTAACACCTCGGTAATTACTTGAAAGAGAGCATTACTCTAATATCTGTAAATCAGGGCACTTCAAATTAACTCCATGTTCATTAAAAAGCTTGCTGATTTTATGTTTTTGTTATCATTCTGATACAAATCTGAGAACAAAAGTGCTTAACAATTCCAGTCAAATAGGATAAAGGCATTAATTCTTGTTTGGATGCAAGAGTAACATAAATCATCCGTTGCAGGCTAACAATTTAAAGAGTGCACAGCACGTTATGTTAAATAAAGTATTAACACTGAGTTAAGAACACCTATTAAGGGACTTTGAGAGTTCTGGCTCACATTACCTTACACCGGTTTTGAAATAACCTTATTCCAGCTTTTTAATCCCATAATTATTCCACAACAGTATTGTCAGAAAACTCCACTGCTTCTAAAAATTTATAGCTGTAAGACATTATGTGAACCACTTCAGTTAAATTCTTGTACTTAATCATATTATCAGCCTGGCCCACATTAGTGCCTTATCTTTTTAAGTTTTAAGATATCTAACTTTGGAATTGCAAGATGATTAAATAAAGTGTACTTGATAATCTAAATTCCTGTGTTTTTTGAAACCGCTGAAATATGAAGAAAGAATCAAATTCTGTGTGTGCATGCACATATATGCATATACATGTATACACGCACACTTAAATTTAATACTTGTGATTGGCCTTCACTCAGTCATTTAGCAGAATGATTTCTTCCCAGTCACTTTCAAAGTTTACAGGTCATCTATCTGAGGCTCCTCTTCCAGAACCGTGGTTTTCTTTCCAAGATGCCTTCTCTTGGTCTATTCCCAATTTCAAGGGATGTACTAAATCCACCATTGTGCAGATACTCGTATTAGACATTGCCACGTAATTAATTTAGAGCCTGAGATGCTGAGAGGAGAGCGTAGGAGTTCCTTAGCGGTGAGGCTGACCTGGCAGCAAAAGAGAACGGTGGGTGGTGCATTCACGAACTTAGGCATTGGCTTGTGTATGTGGTCAGACAGGCCATACCCATCACTTGTGTGGAGCAGGAGAGAAACTGCTACCCTGATTACCTCGTTCCAAGACATTCTTCCACAGCCTCCTTTAACAGCGTTATGTCTTCCTCAGTGACATCTGTGATATCTTTGACTCAAATAGGTGGGATTGTGCATATATGGAGCATCTAGAGGGGATACGGCAACTACATATGTTTATATAAACACATATCTACAGGGAAGAGCTCTCCAATGTTACGAACTATTGATGTTTAGCTAGATATCAGAGAAAACTTAGGAAAATTTTCTAATGGCAAAAAGTTCTAATGGTCTGAAGTCAGACCTAACCACAACATCTCTATGTTACTGTAGTTGTCAGAGATAGCGACTAATGACCTTGAAAAAGCAGGTCTCTTACTGTGCCTACTTTCTGGCCCTCCAGTACAAGAAAGACAGGGACAAACTGGAGAGAGTCTTGCTGAAGACCATTTGGATGGGCCGAGGACTGGAGCTGTGTGTGGGAGTTGGACTGGACGACCTCCTCAAGTCCCCTCCAGCCCGGACTATTCTATGCCTCTGGTAGTCTTTCTGGTATTTCTCTCAATAGAAATTACTTGGAATATAACCAGAATAATATAAAGTGAAAAAAGGTCCCAAGGATCATGCTGGTCTGTTCCATTTCTACCCCCTCCCCGGCCAGATTTTCCATCTGACATAACTCCATAAAGCTTTAAGCTAGCTAAGAATCTAGCACCCAACCCTATCGGATTTAAGTAAATTTGTCACAGAAATTGATTGGGACAATTAGCTGAATAAATAGATATAGCATATCTTTAAGTGCCATAAAAGTGACATGACTGCAGGTAAATCATATGAATAATTACAACCAGGAGTCAGGTTTTCCAATCACTCTCTGTACATACTTTGAATTGCAGGGCCTTCTGGTGACTAATTTGCCACTTTTTGTAGAGAAATTAAAGAACAGATTTGCAGTGATGGCCAAGCTGCAAGGTACCAGTGAATGAACAGCAAAAATACTCAAACATGACACTTATAAGAAACATTGAATTTTGCTTCATCTTTGTTACTTCTCACAAATACTAATGTGAGCACAGTGTTAAGAGAGTGAATTTTTATGTCTGGAGCTCAGATTAATTCATTCATGAAATGAAAATAATTTTGTGAAACAAATAAGCCTTACTTCAGGCAGAAGTGAAAGCAGTTTATAAAACCTTACCCAATCAGAGAAAATAAGAAAACGGCATGATTTAGATAACCACTCTGATTGTATAAGCTATTTAATTCTCAAAGGAACATTCCAAGCAGAGAATCTGTGGGAAAATCAAATATGAACACTGTTTACATGACATGTAATTGAAATTTTTTTCATTTGACATTTTAGACGAAAATTCCCTTTCAAAAAAAAAAAAAGCCCGATTCTATTGAAATGGTTCATTGTCAATTTAAAACAAAAGCTAAAATGGTCATGAAAAATAAATGGAACAAACACAAACTAAAATTTTTCCCCATTTTAGTACATAGCTCAGTTAGCTTTTGAGCTGGGAAGATTCTGAAAACCTCTGGATATACTTTTAAATATATATAAAGGAATTGTCATAGAAATTTTTCAACACCTGGCTTCCCAGCCAGCTCTACTTTTCACAGACATGTTTAAGCGTCTAAAAAGCAGTAGAATTTTCACTGAAAAGACAAAGTATTACTGAGAAAAAGAGGACTAAATTTTCTGAAAATAACAAGCTGCTATTACAGGTAGATTATCCAGCTCATGAACTTACCAAAGAGATTCCGTCTCTTACATCCTGCAATAATTTAATTTTAGATTTTGGATTTCTGATCTTAACATTTTCTTCTTTATATACATATATGTGTGTGTACATGTCTCTCTCGCTCACTCTCTTTTTATACATATATAAATAAACTGGATGAACAAACCTGAGACAAACTCCAACAGATAAGAAAACTTTGTGTGCCAGTTTTGGCTAACCTTTTCTTTCCCCTCTTCTAGTTTGTTTTATTTCTAACACAATTATATCCCAATTCACTATAATCATTTTTTACTTTGTGTTTCCTAACAATTTTAGTAAGACCTGAACTCTACAACAAGCCATGACTGTATTGGCATGGGCCAAGATGTTCTCTTGTAAAGGGCACTGTAAAAGAGCAGGTTTGGGGAACATGAGGGTAGGTTTTTTGCACCTTCCCTGTTTCAGCTGGAAATTACTGTTGTGAAATGTAGGTGAACCTCTACTTTGAAGTGTCCAAGGGAGGACATGCATACTTGTATTTCAGAACTGAGTCCCAGCTTGGCCAAGAAATCCAGAAAAGTGCCCCACCACTGCTGGTTTTCAGTCCCTCTGAAGGGGACCTTCCTCTAGATGGCTTGACAGTCCCAGGTGGGAGCAAATCCACTTGGAAATACCAAGGGAAGAGAAAGACAAAAAAGTTTTTGCATTTGTTTGGTCATTATTACTTATGGAAACTGGGCTATAAACTAACATTACTGATTCATAACGTTTTCAGACACTCGGTTTATATAAACACGCAAAGTCTGGAGGGGTACCCAAGGATTGTCAGCCTGGAAAAATGGTGAGGATTCACTTGCTGGGTCACTAGCTCAAGCTTCCAACCACATTCGTGTCAGACCCTCAGCTTCTGGATGAAACCAGAGTGAGTTGCCAACAACTGACAAGAGATAACTAGATGTTTTCCAGCCTCAGGAAGAATCTACTTCAGATGGGTACACCCTGAAATTTGGACCAGAGTTCAGATCTGTTCTTATTTTGTCTGGTCTCTGCCTGCATGAGACACATGAAGGATTCAGATTCTTACTCACATTTGCCAAAACAATGCTAATATCAGCTCAAACACAAACAATTTAAAATAAACATCGCTGAAGCTTGGCCTAAACTGGGAAAAAATTGTAAAAGCCATCAAGGCTAGCAATAAAGCAGACGGCTGCAGTTACTCGGGCACTATAACGTCACTGATACTTACTATACTAAGCACAAAGATTATGGAGCTCCTTGGGCTTCCAAAATTTATTCATGAGACCCACCTGTTCTCTTTATTTTCATAGGCCAAATGCTAGCCCTTGGAGACAGGACCTTCTTTCTTCATACAGACTTTCAGTTCCTAACTCAGTGGAGTCCTACTTCTCAGCTGAATCCTACATGTTTGTTTGAGAAATCAAAACACTCATATGCAACGGAGCTGTAAGGAGGCAAAGAAAGATGGGTTTCCCAGCCTCTTCCAGTCTGGTTTTCTGTTGAGTAGCAATAGAGCACCAACAGATTTGACACCAACACAGAGAAAACAATGCTGGAATTAAGTTCCCTTTAGCTTTATGGCGTTGAGAATACTATTTAAAAAAAAAAAAAAAAAAAAAAAAGGGCAGGGAGTGGGGAAGAAAGTAACAGCCGTTTTTGCCAAGTTTTGTTTTTTCCAAACATTTGCAGTTCTGCCCATCGACAGACATATCTGTGCTAGTTTCCTTCCATGTCAAATAATGTCATGCAGTGCGCTCGGTTTGGGTCAGGCGCTAGCACAAAAAGAGGAGGCGCTGGGGCCTTTCTAAGAGTGTGTTCATTTGAAAAGGTATTTATTCAGTATATTAAATCAGTTTTCCACTGGGGATGGTTTTGTTCTCAGCATTCCGCTCTCTGAACCGATTTGGAATCAATGCCTGATCTTGCGCCTCTCTTGCAGCTTGCCTTCAGAGTCTTCTCCTTAAGGAAATTATGCATGGAAATTCCTTTTTACGAGCTTTTACTGAAACCACAAGTCTGTATCTGAAATATATACTACTGCAAAATTTTGCCCAAAGCTTTGTCTTGGCTATATAAAGAAATTATAGGTGTGGACCAATTTTTGAATTAGCATGAAAACTGCTTTTATGTGCATATGAGAAAGGCCTTTGAAACATCTTGCCAAAGGCTTTTTTGTCTTCTGGTTGTTATAAGAAAACATGGTTGCCCAAAAGAAAAAACCTGATCATGGTTCCACCTTAATCAGATTCACAATCGTGTCCTAATGCAATTTGTCCTAATCCATTTCTAAGGAAGACAACCATTTATGATTTGGAAAGACGTGTGGGAATAAATGTGGCTATATGGAAATCCCCTGAGTCCTTTATGTACTATATTTTACCAGTTCATAAAAAAACCTAATTACATTTTAGAGAAGAAGGCATTATAGATGCGATGTATATTCTAATACAAAAACCCTCTACCCGGGTGTCCTACAATCAAACTGTGCTCAGTTTGCAATATCACAGCGCATTTTATATCTCTGTGGCTGGTTTTAGAATAATGATGCCATGCTTAACACATTTTAATACTGATCACACATTTCAGCACATGGCTGAAAATGCTGCTGTGCTTGTTTTGTTTGGTAAAAGAATGCCTTCTGCTTAGTATGGCAGCAAATTGCCCTTGCAGCAAAATAGATAATTACTTGGTGTCCACGGAATAAATTAATTAATACTTGTGCAAATATCTGTACATTCATCCATACACAAAACCCTATATAGTTATTTCATTAAAATTACGTGCTCCAGAGAACGAAGAGACAGTTCAGTGTGTTCAGGAATCTGCTTAGACACATCTATTCTGCCCCGTGCAGATGCATGTCGGGAAGTGAAGGGTGGGATGGGAAAGGGTACAAGAAAAGTCTTCTTTAAGAAAAGACTTAGCTTTATGCACATGAGTTGTCCCATTGGAATTGTGTGAATAAAGCTAACCATAAGTGTTTTGAGGACTGGGGTCCTAAAATAATACAGTAGAGTTCCAAATGTAAATCGGTCGAGGTTTATTTGCACTGAAATTCTTTCATGTGCTATTTCCCTCCATACACACACATTAAAATATTATAAATGTTATTGTTAGGAAAAATTTTGCTATAAACATTACTGACTATAATGAATGGCAAAAAACTGGGGCAGGTCAGCAGTGTAAATAATCAGAGTCTTTCTATTTACCCATTTGTAATAATTAGGAGATCACGTAACTCATGAAATCATAATTATCCAACATTTCATCATTTGTTTTTTCCTTGAAAAGTTTGGGAGGGAATGTTTTCTTTTGCACACTCGCATCTGTGGATGATCATCTGTTCTTTAGCTGGTGAAAACTGAGGTCCTAATTACAAGCTTATCTTCTGCTCTGTCCTTTTGTCGGTGGTTGGTTTCATGTACTGGAAAAGTTGCTGCTGATTAAGAAACAGTGGTTTTGCATGCACGCAGTAAAGGAATTTTTTTGTTTGATTGCCTGATGAAAAATAGAGCTCCGCTGAAGTCAAAGGATTGTTTTATACAGGACTGCAAAATAGAAAAATTTGGCTCTGTTCCAAACTGGAGCAAAACCTAAAATAGTGGAGTTGCCTCTGAAGGAAAATGCCATTACTTGTTCAAAACACGTTGCTCTTATTTTGTGTAGCTATAATGTTAAATAAGACAAATGGGAAGAAAATAAAGTGAAAGGCTGTCAAAAATTAAAAATGTGTTTGAATCCCCAAATATCAAAGCAATATTTCAGTATGAAATTATTTTTTTTAAGATTTTCTGAATAAAAGCAATATTGCAAAGCATTTCAATTTTTATAAATTTGCATATTTCAAAAGCAAAGTTTCCTCAAAGTGTCTTAAAAAAAAAAATAGAAAATCAAGTGCTTCTTCATGAGAACGTTAGGTTTTCTCCTTTCTTTTTTAATTATTTACATTTAAACACATGGATGTGCAATATCCCCACTTGTTCTAATGATTCTCTATGTAGTGTACCATATGACTGAAAAATAATTGATTTACCCCTTGAAACCTTGTAGTTACTGTCAGAATAAATTTTGACATTCAGAAAACTTCATGCCTTAGCAGCAGCACTGACAATCAAAGACTCAGAACAAACTTCAGGGGGGGAAAAGGTGCTTTATAAGAACAACTTTACTGGTAGCTTCTAACAAGAAGGATCATGATTAGATGCCTCCTGATGCATAAGCAGAACATGAAGTAATTCTTAACAACTGAGTGAAGTTTAGTTTCCAAGAAAATACAAAGTCTCCAACACGTTTACAGTTAAATAGAAAGTGAGACACAATATATTTTTGTTTCGGTGCACTGCATGAGTACATCTCCAAACCGAAGTCCTAATTAATGTATGAACCAAACATTGCAGCAACTAAAACCATCTCATTTCAAGTTACTATATACACACATACATATACACAAAACGGAACTGTTCTCCTTTGATTTTTGTTGTTATCATTTTGGTTTGTTGTGGGGTTTAGGTTTTTTGCTATGTTGGATCTTGCTTTTATTCGAAAAAGAATTTCTCCCTATGTATTTGGTTTCAATGTTTGGCATATGTTTCTTACACACTTATCGCATCACATGCAGCCCTGGACACCATCACTGCTCTAGATGATTCCACTGGGCAAACTTTGCAGACAAAAAGAAACTTTTTAATGTTGAAGAATATTAGAACTAGTACAGAATTGATGTGTTCTGAACTGATGGGCAATCAGCATCCAAAAGTGAAAATCTAATCAGGTGTGAAAATAAACATGTGCTCTCCTTGAGACATTTTGGAAAGAATGGTTGTCAAAGAATAGACATTCAACACTTTTTGAAATTTTGCCTTCTTTACACTGGATGTCCAAAAATAAAGGTACCCAAAAATCTTTTTTTTTTTTTTTTTATATTTAATTTTAGATTTATTAAATCTGAAAGTTGCAGACATAGTTTTTGCAAGCTCAGCATGTTCAATATGTAACTTTGAGTACCTTTAACAAGACAAGACTGATTTTCGTATTGGGAAGATTAATTTCTCATTGCTGTTGTTGTATAAGTACAGGCCTGTTTTCCTTTGTAATAAATAAAGCTGAAGTCAACACATGTAACCACCGGTATAATACGTGCATGTTGTGAAACTTGCCCTGACTCAAATCTGTTTAATGGTTTTCCACTGAAAATTCAACATCTGCCAACACCACACAAATCTTGATAACTGATGTCATCATGAACCCATTAAGCCTTGGTTTTTAACATGCTAGGAAAACAAAGGGTTTATGGAAGACTGCTAACAGAGGGCTAAATCCTGGAGCCCTTATTCAACAGTAGGAATTGTTCCTTAAGTAAGGTGTGAGTAAGAACATCTTAAGCTTGACAGAATGTAAGCATGCTCTTGTTCCACATTAAATTTAATTAGCCAAGTCATTCATGAAAATGACACCGTAAGATATGAAACCTGTCACTGCAAATCACCTTTCGTCACTGAGGCTGATTTGGGAATGCATGTCCTGCCACACCAGCTACTGGCTTTGATGTGTCACAGCTGTGATGCTGCAGAAAGGAAAAGCCATTTAAATAGAGGGGGAGCTCTGGAGGGAGTCAGGCATTTCCCCCTAAGGATCTGAAACTTCTCAGCAGAGGCCATCCAGAGATACATATTGAGTAAAAAGGTCCTCATCCTAAAATCTCATAACATGCCTGCAGGATCCCTGTAGCTGTAGCTAGGGGAAAAGCTGTGTAGCATTGAAACAGTAAGGAGCATCCATCCAGATAAAGGAGGAATCCCATGTTATCTCTAACATCCATACACCTGCAAAACTGATAATGCCTATCCAGCAGTTCGTTTCCTGGGCACGGAGGTGGTTAATCAAAGTTACAGCATAAGACCTGTGGGGGAGGGAAAGTCATTTAATTAATGTGCCAGATATCCTTGCCAAAGCTTTTGCCAAGATTAGGTTCAGATTGTAAAGAAATCTCCAAGAGAAGGATAATTCTCAACACCTGCGGGCACTTTTATTAGCTGCTTGCACAGAATAGAAAACCTTATGTTAAAGTATTTGTCTCTGCTCTACCAAACTGACCTCACATGCTTTTATCTGGCCATAACCATAAGCAGATTTTAAAGCAGGCTGCAGAAGAGATTGTTAATGGGCAAGTGCTCTGTGGCAAATCCACTTGAATAAAGTAACCTGTGGATGGAAGCAATCATATAAAGCTGTTCAAAAGGGACGCCGTCAAAATTCACTGTCAAGGGTAGATTCAGGTGCGTAGAGGAGGAAGAAAGTGAGAGAGATCACTAGGATCTTTAACACACCCAGAAGAGGCATCCACCTAACACAGCGTTATACTGGATCCAGGTCCAGGCCACCAGGGCAGAACCTTGGCTTTGTTAAGGGGAACAGCAAAATTCCCTGTGAATCTCTCGGTTTTTTCCCCTCAAAAAACCTCAGCCATCTTTTTGCATTTTTCTTTGGTTGGTTGGTTGGTGGTGGTTGTTGTTTTTTTGGTTTTTGTGGGTTTTTTTTCCAGAGGTAGTTGATTCTACAACACTCTGCAGAACAAGGTTCAAAAGTTGAATGTGTAGCCACAATGCTTTTAAGAAAACAAAACCTCAGTAAACACCTGATGCGTTTAGAAACAGATTACAATAAATCTAGGAAATTATTATGTTTTGGTACTGCATAATGTAACTCCTCATTAAAAGAAATTAAAGTGAATTTAAGGTTTGTTTATCTGTATTTTGTTGTGAAATAATTTGTTTGCATCTGAAATGAACAGTTACAACTGCCTAGTGGAGACTTGTGGAATTGTTACTCACCCTTGATCCAACAGTATGCACTTTCAGCACATATAAACACGTAGACACATGGATAGACATGTGCAACCTAATTTCTGCAACCGTTTGTGGCAGTGAAACACAAATTCTCAAATGTTCATCATTCCATGCGCTTTAAACAGTCTCTCTTTAACCTGTTTTATCCATTTAAATAATATTTTTCTGGGGTTCAGAAAACTCCTACCTTTTTTCTAGCTAGAACAGCAGCAAAAGGGCTCTGATTTCCATTCTTCTAGTCCTAATGAAATAAAAATACTACTAATTATAAAAAATATCAACATCTGTGACTTTGGAAAATATAGTAGAAATCTTTAGATTTTTCAAGAAATAGTCTTGAAACATTGCCCTGAGTTTTGGTAATGTTACCATTCTGGTTGCATTTTCTTGTTCCTGCGTCAGCTGCACCAGAATCCTTTTACATAAAAAGTTAATGACAACTCACAGCTCAGTAATTTCAGGTCGGATTCTTCCCTCTTCACTGATGCTAACTAGTACCTTATTCTGCAAGAACCTAAGTCACCTAAATGAGCGATGATGATAATGAATAAATGACCAGGAACATCAGGAAAGCTGCAATGAATCTAAACCTTAAGTCATCTGTCCTTCCATTTTTTCCCTGTAAACATCACAAAAACAGTGAATCACCCTAAATATTGATTACCCTTTACATCAGGTAGGGTGATTTATGGCACTTACCACCTACTGTGCTGGCAATGTTGCATGCTATAAAGTGCTGCATGAGGTAAGGAAAGCAGAGCTGTGATAGAGCCCTGCCACTTGCAGTCATTTGCAGAGGAAATGCAGAATCAGATACTGACTATCATGATCCTAAAATTCGGGAGGCAAGGCCCTCCCACAGCCTCTGAGAATATTGCAGCTGATCTAATAGCTCACACAGCAAAGCAACTCCTAAGCAAATACATCAGTTCAGAGCTGACGTCGCTTCTTAACTTTCAGAAATCTGAACATAGTCTTAATTAAAACTAAGTTTGCACACATTATACACTATAAATCTGTAACTATGATTAGCTTTTACAAAGCAGATCATGAAAAAAAAGCAAACGTATTAGGATATTCCTCAAGGTATTCATTCATGCTTGTCCAGGAAGGTAAAATTGCTGTTAGAGCTTTTACACTATACTTCCTAACTTTCCAAGTCACAAGCAAAAGAGCAATCCAGCACTTCCTTTTTATTGGTTCTCTCCACACTCCACATTCAAGGGGATGGCCTTCTCCTGCCATTACGTTACAACTTACAATGATTTTAAACCTATCTCGAGGAATTTACTTTGAAAACAATTCTGAGTGTATCTATTGAACAGCCATCTTTTAAAAGACTGAACTTAATATTTAAGACACCATTTTTAGTACAATAAAGACCAAAGGCAGCTGTGCAGATATCCTCATTAGCATTGCTGATAGAGGTTTATCTGGATAAAACCTAACTACTCAACTTGCTACGAACAATGGAATAAGAAATGAGGCAGACTTCTGTAAAACGTAACACACTTCTGTGTTCTGTGGAATTTGCTCATGCCCCAGCCCTACCGAGTACATACATACATCTGAGTTTTACACCTGACTAGTTCCACCAGTTGAAAAAGGGTTACTCATGCGTATCATGTTAAATGTGAAAATAAGTGCCTGCAGGATCATAAGGAGCAACACAGGCACTGAAAAGACAGCATAATCTTGATGGGCAAATAGCAAACATGTTCCTCCACGAAAAAAAAAAAGTGAGCCTGACATAATAGCTTCATCAATGCAAATTTGGCAAACGCAGCACCATGGAGGCTGGCTGCAATTTTTCCACTATAAGTCTGACCTGTAACTCATTAACCTAACAGTAAAACAGTATTCACCTCATTTTTAGTTCTTCGAAGCACTCAAAGGAAAAAGAAACTGGAATGAGTTTTTATTCCGCTCCCCTACAAAAAGGGACAAGACATGCCGTATTTGTAAAATTTCATAAACACTAGAAAAAGACTATAAAAGAATCTATGACTGACCTATTGAATGTATTCATACAGCACTCCGAATGGCTTTCGTGATTTTTTTGTCCACATTAATGCCATTAGACTGTAACTTTTCTTTGATATTGCATTGTTCTCACATAAAAATAAACAAACCCTCCTGTAACACCAAAATTGCAAAGGTTCAAGACCAATGATAAAAGTGCTGCTTCTTTATTTCCCTGGGTACTTGCCACCTGCCCCATGGCTAACACTGTATTCCGTAACACTTCTGGGTATTTCTGCAAACCCCACAATGCCACCAAAATGACTTCTAAATCTCTTCCTAGAACTTGAGTTCATGAACGACTGTTAGTTTAGGAAGCATTCATGGGAGCTGTTTCACCAAATACTAACATTGCTTTCTCTTTCATGGGATTGTGCAGAATTTAAGACAACCTAAAACTGAGCCCACGGTTGTTGTTTTTGCATGGGTTTATCAGAGTCTAACTGAAAAACAGGTCCATAAATAAAACATCAGGCCATTTTTTTTTCCTGTTATCCTCACTAGGATAAGATTAGATCACACAAAGGTCATAGTATGTGAAAAATTGTGAAGCATTAAATTAGACCCCTTTAATGGGAATAAAACCAGTACTTCCCAAATTCCTTCAGGAAACTCAGATGGGTGGCTCACTTGGAAATTTCCAAGCAACTGGCTGAAGAACTTCACTCCAGCTTCCCCAAACAAGTATAAGCTGTCATTGTTGAAGAATTTTAGAGTGATTTCCTTCCTTTAGTTTTTGTATAAACCTCCTAACTAAAGCACTGCAACTTCTAGATAAAGGAGCATAGGTCCTTGCAACCATGGAAACAAAAGATTATTTTTACTTTCTTTGATAAAATGTAGCCTTTCCTACCTTGAATCCCCCTATCTCATTATTTACTTTTTTTTTTTTTTTTTAAGGTCACTGAATTTCCAGGTTGCCCCTTGACAGTAGCAAAAGTCACCCATAAGTTACCAACACACACAGACTAACCAACCCATTACCTTTCCCCTGCTCTGCAAATTGTCTAGTTAATACATCACCACTAAACTCGGAGATTCCTAGCCCTCTACTTTGGTGTTTTCTGTTTCTGTTTCAGACCAGAGAAGACCCCGTCTGCCTTAAAGCCTGCCTCCTTTCTTCCAGCCTTATTAGCTGATGTAAAGAAAGAAGATACGACTTCCTACACTCCTGGGTAGTACTCTGCCTGTCATCTTGGAGATCGGAAAGACTGCAGAGCTTTCTGGGAAGAATCTTTCTTTTGTTTTTATGTCTGCACTCCAAGCCCTGTAATTAATGCTGCACAAGCACAGATATGCATAACACTTACAAGTGACTATTTTTCAGTATCGATGCCAAAAATGCAACCTATTGGGATTTGTGGTTTTAAGCCGCATAGCAGAGGCTGATCAGCACTGTGTCCGCAGTCTGGAGGCAAACGCCTGCGCTTATACAGGCAAATTACAGGTCTGGATGAACAGCGAGAACAAGCTCTTCATTCCTGCAGGATTTTCTTTACTGCCAGGGCTGGTTCTATAAAATATGACCTTCAAATGGAGGGGAGGCCTAATCCTATTCTGAGTTACGCGTGCCTAATTTCAAAGCTTTATGCTTGGGCGCTATCCACATTAAGACAGATACCGCATGTTGCTCACTCTTCCTCCTCTTCACACACTTTTATCGCTGAGATGCAGTTCTACAAAATTGCTTTAGAAAGCAGTAGTTTGAGAGACTGTATCCCCGTTTCCTCCAGTAAAGCGTAGCCGTATGGACATTACAAACAGTATCATTCCTTTTTGTCTTTCCTCTTCTTGGAAACGTTGGTTTCTAATGGGTTAAAAATCTGCTGTTAAGCACTGGCCATTTTAAGGTGTATTCTTCTCCCCTGCTGATTTGCCCTCTGACCTTCTGGGGGCCAGGGCGGCTGCAGACTTCATTTTTACTCTATTTCCTGGTCTCTCTCCTGGCTGTGCACTCAATGTTTCCACAGCAGATTAATGACAGCTAATAATATCTGATATATCTGGACATTGCCACATAATGAGTTGCAGTCCCACTGGGTGCCCGAAGTGTCACTACTAACAAATTCACCAGAGCTGCACATAATTAGCATGTAAAGGGAGTGATCATGCAGTAAATCTGGAGGGGAAGATGGATAGCCCATGAGAAAAAAAATATAAGGAAAAAATACTGTTCTTAACACTCATTGGTAAATGTATGTTTCTCGCCATGAATATTTTCTTGATAACAAACTGTGGACAGGTTACCTTTACAGTAACATTATTCCTTCCACGGCTGATAGGCAGAATTTCATTATGCCACTGCTAATGTTACAATATTTCTACAAAATGTCACCATATGTAAATTAGAAGAGGTTAGGGTTTCTGTCTTAGTTTTCTTTCAAGATGCACTGTCTCTTTCTGCTATGGCCTAATTCCCCCTTCTACTAGTTTACAGACATGCTAACATTGACCCAACCTCGCAAAATACAGTCTGCACTGGAGGATCTTCCTTCTCCAATAGCTAAATTGGAATGAAGAAACTCAACACGTGACAGAGGGAGCAAAGACCCAAGAGCAGAAAGTAGCTTACTTGATGAGGTTTTATCCAAAGTACCATCTTTCCTGACACATCAGAAAATACCAAATAAAGAAAAACGGGGTGCACGGACAATGTGAGTTACCTGACCTGATCTGAACACAGGTCTCTACCTTGCGACCACCCGGCTGCCCATCACACACTAAGTGCTGCCTGCAGTCTGGATCTGTGCAGGCAAAGAGGCTTTCCCAGGAGAAGGAGGTTGACAAGGAGCAGATGAATTGTCCTGATGGGCTGTATTCACCCTGAAGAGCCCTGAACTGGGCAGCTCTGCTCTATTTTAAGTCATTCATTCCTCCTCATTAGAAACCATTGCTCACCAATGCTAAAGACTTCATTTTGGTTTGAGGCTGTGTCATTTACAGGCCTTTTGCTTCTTTGACATCTGGGTGGAAACGCTCGCATTTACATGACTCCCAGCTCTGAGGTTTATTTGGGCAATTGGCCAAAATGTGGCTAATTCAAAGTGTAAGGTTTTTTTAAAAATTATTATTATTTTGCTGAACAGAGGCGCCTTTGGCCCTGAAGGCTTCAGCCTTTAAATTGTTCTTGTTCATAAGGCGCTGCTTCTGCCCTTTGAGGGGGGAAAAAGTTAACAAGGAAGCCTCACTTCCAAAACCAAACCCAAATCCCCAAAAAACAAACAAAATGTTCTGTATATAACACATACATTTTCCCATGATAAATAATTATTTAGAGATGTGAAAAATTCATAAGGGCTTACTCTCATCTCTGTAGCTGCCTTCTGCAGAGCAAGAGCTCGGCCAGGAGAGCCTTGTGATCCTCAGGCTGAGCAAGCACGAGCTGACTCAGAACCAATTTTATATCAAAGGCAGAAATCGCACAGAGCTCGGGTACCAGCCCCTGTTTGTGATGCTGATGAGCACTATCAATAAACCTCGGCACTTTTAAGAGTATGAACTGCTACTCAGCAGTGCAGGGAAACGCCCTGGAAATAGCAGCTGCTCCTGTCCGCTATTGCATTCCTCTTCTGTCATTAGCCAAGTGCTCGTGAGCCCCTCGGATCAGCTCGGGAGCTCTGAAAATTTCTGTATTCACAACTCATACCGAATTTCATGCTGGCTCATGTTCTGTTGGAGAATCACCTTTTGGAGTCACGTGACTTTAGCTTTTATCCTTTTTTTAAAAAAGAAAGTTTCCACACTGGATGTTGAACAGAAAAATATAAACCCTAGAGGCTTAAAAACAGCACAGTTAATTAAGAAGTGAGTATTTCTTTTAAAAATCCCACAAGTTTTGCACCTTAGAAAGTGCAATCCTACTGGTTTTCAGGAAAAAAAAAAAAAGAAAAAAGAAAAAAAGAAAAATTAAAAATCTTTAAAATCTTCCTGACAAATAACAACTTTAATTTTGAATCCCTTGTTCTACTGCCTTCTCTGCAATCCATATGGTAACTGTCAGCACAATTATTCATTTCAAGATTCACCTTTTCACATCATTTCCTTGTATATAAAAAGACCTAAATGAAAAAAAAAAAAAAAAAACCACCACCAAAACCCAAAACCCAACAAGAAGGCTTATATTGTTTATCTTGTTTTTAATGAAAGAACGAAGCTCACAGACTATCCGAAGCTCACAGCTCCCACAAGGGCCTTTTTTTATGCCATCTTAATGATAATTAACTGACAGTGATTGATGGCTAGTACTGAGGTAATAGAAGATACAACTGCACCATTCTATCCAATTCACTTCTCTATTTTTTTGTGAGTCCTTGTTTATTTCTGAGTAACATCAAATGAATTATTTGTCCAATTTGAATTTCACATTTAAAGTTCATCGGAAACACATTTGCCCAATTGTTCTGTCACCTTGCTGACTGGGATTTCATATCCTCAAATTTCATTCTGTGTCAAGTTTAGGGAAAGCAACTACTTTGGCATTAGAAATAAAAGAAAACACTCACATACATTTCCATATGTTTTGTAGGTAAAAGTATTTCTACTGGAAAATGGGCCCTGGTGCACTGAGGCCATACAGAATTTTTGAATAAGTCCATGTGGAATTTTGTTGAAGGGAACATGAGTCTTTTTTAGCTTAATTTCAAAATATTGTTGTTAGCATTGTAGACAGCTCTAGGGATATTTTTTATATGCACTGAACTGTTTTACTACAAAATCACCTTTGCTGAAAAACTCCCAGAGTCTCACATCCAACTTTGGTCTTGCTGAATCTCTCAGCATCTCATACATTGTCTAGAATGACTACATGAAATGACTACATTTTATGCTTTATTCTTCAAATCTACTGTTTTAAATAATTGTTGCCATTATGCTGGTTGTGTCAGCCTTAAAATTTTGTATATACATCAACTGTTTTAAAAGCTTTTTGAAGAGGTCTATTGCTTTACCAGGAAAATGGTCCAATTTGAAATGTGTATGTTACACAGAAGACCTCATGTTTTAAATTTCTTCATCTGACAGGTGAATTCTCTCTAGTATTTTATCACTTGTTACATTTAAATGATATTATTTTAACTGCTTTTCTGAAAGACTCTTTCTTTCTTTTATTGGTTGAAAGAAAAATAAGTTCTTTTTAGACATGCAGCGTTCCCTTAACAGCTTCACTGCCCTTTTAGTGTGTCATTACATATAACAAAATGTACACACAATGCATCCCTTGGGAGTTGAAGCTTATCACGGTGCAGTACTTTCAAAGCGAATGTTTTATACCATTTGGCACCCCGAGGACATGTGAGGTGACACCACTAATCTCTCAGGAGAGACATCACTGATTTCTTACAGGTCTCGCTGATGAAGAAATTAGTCAATAATTATACTTTGTAAATTCTAGCAGCCTTTTCTTTGTTTCCCGTCCCCCCATAAGATGGAGGTTGTGGTAAAACTGCATCTGACCAGGCCTCAAGGCATGTTCAGTTTTTGCCTACCTTTATGCCTTCCTTGATGAGAGTAACAAATCAAGTTTAAGCATCCCGTACTGAAGGATCCTTCACCAAGTCAGACACTGCTAAGCCCCGACTACTAGGTAAGACTTCCATGGAGGTCTATCAACAAGTCTCAATCATCCGTACCGGTTATTGCTCGGGGACAAGGGACATCTCTTTCCACCCAGGGGCTGCCTGCTGTCACTGAAGCATCCTTTTCCAATACAATCAGTGATCATTTGACACACAGGGGACTTCCAGGATTATGGCCAATAAACCTTCCCCACTATGAGAAGAACAACTGGCGGCCATGAATCATGCATTTGCGAGCACTAGAGAAGATGGACAATACATAAATACCTCCTTACTCAAATGATTTTTGAGGAATGCCTTCCTTAAGAATAGGCTGGGAAACGTTGGTCTGTGCACAAGAGAACATACCCCTGCCTAATGCAGAAACGACATGGTCCCACTGCTTCACAGACAACTACAAATGGAAAAAACAATTGCAGGAAAACTGAAGGTGATTTTTTTTTTTTTTGCTTCAACTGAAGGAACAAAGTAGCAACAACAAATGATTTTGTGTCAAAAGAAACCTTCCAAGTGACCTGAAATTAAACATTTCCTTCTCACGTACTGCGAGCAAAGCAAAGGACACGATGCACTGAAGTTGTGACAGAGGAACTGGAAGACGCATTTTTACCTCTCGCCCTACTGACTGGCACCTCGATGCAAACCTATCTTCCTGCTGAATGAAGTTGAACCGAATACCCCCTGCCCTCCTCAGGAAAGGATCCTGGCCACCAGGTAATCGTGTATTTCTGTCTCTGTGTACGAGGTCAGGGGAAGGGAGAGCGTTCTTAATTTCTCCTACGGAAGCACTGCCATGCATTGCCACGGAGAGCACGGCAGCCACCCAGCTGGAGTCCTGCCTTGCCACTGGGCCAAACTCAACTTTTTTACAGCATGAGAAACAGCACTAATAGGAGAGGCTGAGGGACTCCACACCACCTCCCCCAATTTAAAATATTACAGCAATTCTGACATTCTCTAGGCAAATAGGTAACTTAAATTCAAAACCCATCAGGTAAATATAGGAAAGGAACTGGGCTCTTCCAAGTTCTAACCTCTGTGATGCTGGAAAAGTTGAGAGGCTAGAGCAGCTTCATCCTCTGCATTACAAAAGTTTAGTCGCAATTTCTTTTGTCAGAGAAAATTACTCATGAACATGTGTTACTCATGCATGTAACACTTATCAGTGCTTTTCAGCAGGCTTAATTCTAATTTTATGTACACCCACCCATCATATCTGTATAAGTAACATCAGGAACATATAGTAATGAAAACAATCATCTGATTATAAATCATCTGGTATCTGAAACAATTTTAGGTATCTTCATGACAAGCAGGAATTACACGTTGCATCCAGGACTTACTGAGATAATGATACTTTTATATTCTATGGTGCTCGCTGTGTGCAAAATAATGCCTGAGATCATTTAAGATCTAACGCCACAGCATAAAAGACATCCTTAATTTTATGCTGGTGGCCCACTATAAAACAAAATAACAGCTAGACCAACCTTCCAGGTCCCCTGTGTCGAGCTATTGCTTGCTCTCAGCAAGGCACGGGTACAGATTTGTGAACTTCTCCTGCCGATGGAACCACCTTTGTGTTTTGATGCTTTTACTGCTTCTAGTAGAGTCAGCTGCCAAAGTGCTTCTTAGCTGGAGACTGGATTTACAAAAGACTTGGATCAAAATGGCTTCAGTGGGTTTCAGGACAGAATCTAATTTACCTATACGAGTCGTCATTCTGCTGCAAAACCTAGAGAGACCATCCTATACCACAGAATCACGACCGCTCTCTTTACTGTCTAAATCAAGCTTTCATTTTTCAAATCGACTCTTAGGTCCACGGAGCGAGGAAAGATGAAAGAGAAGGGACTTAATCTCATTGTGTCTTGTATGTTGTTAATTTAGAGGAATACATTTGAAAGTACAAGCAGGCACCAAAAACTACACTGGAAGGAAGGGCATCCGCATGCACTGAAGAATGATGTGAAAGGATAGCAGTAAGTCATATTCCAGTCCCTAGTTTTAGACTTCCACGTCTGAAGATTTGGACCAGGCCTGTTCTCCTAGTTCCTATTGCATGTGCCTGCCTGCCATGCCAGCAATTGAAATCCGACCTGCCAGCTACAGCTAACCTGGAGGAGACCAAGAACTCTGTTGTGATGCCAGTGTGATCTGAGGAGCTGAGATTTAACAGGTAAAAAGTGGAAGAGACGTTCCTCCAACTACTTGTACTTTGAGACAAACCAGAAAAATGAACCACACACAAATCTCGCGTCACTTTCTCTGGGAAGTTTATTTTCAAAACACAAGTATTTAGCTAAAACCATTTAATCCTCTTCAAATTTTAGATACGCCTGGAAGAGAGCTCTCCTGTTTGAAGCAGGATGCGCGCAGGATTGTACAAATGTCTGCTCCAATTAATGGGAACAGAGTTTATTTCTGGAGAAAGGCCTACCTCCCTTTGCCCCACTGAATTTCAGGCGAGGTTTTTCTAATGCAGTTTGAAGGTTGTTATCAGGCAAGCAACGAGCCTCTTTCCAGAGTGGAGAAATTAACTGATTAAAAGCCCTGCTAGTGTCATGATTCTGTATACCCAATTCTATTCTTACTGGGCATACTGCTTGCCAAAATAGTGTCTAGTTAGGTCCAGATGTTCAGGCTTCCCTGTCGTTACACCCATTTGTACAGGCACCCATTAATTTTGAGACAATGTTCCTTTGCCAACACCTTATATAGGGGAATTGGAAAAATGGAAAACAGCCCCTACTAAACTTGGTGATTCATCTAAACAAGTTTTGTTTCAGTAAAGCAAAATTTGTACCAGTTTGCATCCCAATTACCTCAGACAAATCTGCCATGATTTGTAATTACATTATTATTTTAAATTAATCCATCCGTGAATTACAGTTGTCTTTTGTTTATTCACTTGTTTAGACTGGTCTAAAAATACGAGCAAAGCTTTCAGCCATTTATAATAAAAGCAAAATGACTAAAAAGACCTACTTTTTTTTAGTTTGCATTAATGAGTTCATCCCAAAATATATATGCAATAATATAGGAAATTAAGTTATAAATGTAGGGATGTGCTCCGAGTCACCATGAAAATCTGCATGCAAATGCATAATAATCACAAATCTACATTATTACAATATTAAAAAATACCTACAATTAAATTATCATGTGGAAATAATCATAATGTTATTGGAAACTCAATTATTGTGGCAACCCTTGTTGGGGAATTAGCAGGCTATGGCAAAGGCAAGTCAGACCTGAATTCATCAAATATATATTATCACAATATTACATGTTCACTTCGATTCCATGCAAAGACAAACATCCTCACTCACTAGTATCTGCTCAATGCATTTGTATTATTCATGAACAACTCTGTGATCTATTATACATACAAAACTGATTGTACGCTGCTTGCCGGAGGCTACAATGCAGAGACACAGAATTAATTTTATTATATACACATGCATGATAATTGTGTAGAATTCGGTCAAATATCAAACTCTGCTCCTGTGCTCCATTATTTTACTTTCCAAAAAGAGGTCTAAGGTCAGCAGCAATTTCTCTTTGGCGACAGTGAAACTCTTTGTCATTTAGAGTAGAAAGTTCCTGGGTACTAATGAGCCCGGAGCTGTGATGAATGGTCACACATTCCCTTTCCTTTCCAACCCCCACCCATCAAAGAGAAAATGTAACTTTTATTGAGATTCTCAAGAATTCCTTGCCTCTCATGCACACAGAAGTCACTTTGGGCTGTGGACTTAGAGGCTTGATTTGTCAGAGATGGAGGCAACTTTTTTGTTTGTTTTGAAGACTTGGCTAATAATTGTGTGAGAGGATGATCAATACAATTAAGGAAACTTGTTTGCAGCTGTACTTTTATTCCTGTAGGAACTGCTGTTATTTTCAAGATGTTTAAGTAAACCCTCCAGAAGTGTTTTCACAGAGCCATCTTCCCTGCTACAAGTTTTCATTAAAAACAAACAACTACCTCCCCCTTTCTTCAATAGCACAAGAGACTGATAGGAAGGCCTTTTTCCTCTTCTCTCAAATCTCCCAAACGTTTTGCCGGAAAGACAAAGATTAGAACCATCCAAGACATTTGTAATTGTTTGAAGACACAGGGAGATAGAAACACATGACACTTGAGAAGGGACCTGAACAAGGTGCACCACCTCAAAGTCCTGGTCTGGATTCAAATATCATTGAAAGTCAGCAGGACACTCAACTTCAACATGTTTCAGTTTAGGTAAAAGCCAGGCCTAGGGGGGTAAGCGGTAGGTGCAAACTTTGGCAACAATAACTACTGTCACTCAGCTTCAGAGATGGGTATCAACTCCCACGTCCTGGAGTTACATGAACACCCCTTAGCACGCATCTAGCGCAATGATCCAAAAGACTTGGTTTGGGAATGAGAAAAAGAAAAAGGTCATCTTTAACTGAGAAGAAAACCTGTCCAGTGTGCCATTCTCCATGCTGCGTTAAATCAAACCCTGAAGCATCTTTCCTTGTAGTTCCATTCACTCCCACTCTCCATCCACCATCCAGGCTTTTGGCTGTCACACTCATCTGAAGCTTTAAGACTGAGGAACATTTACTCCTCGCCTGGTGCGTTCGGAGTAGGCTCCCATTCAAGCATATCCCAAACCCGTTCCTGCATTACTGCGCTGCTTTCAACAGTCATAAGCAAAAGGTGCACTCCAAAGCACTTATATTCTAGACTCATAACATTTATAGGGATAAACTGTAACAAGGACTCTAAAGGGTTTCTCTAAGTCTACTCATGAGCCAGGGGAGATTTAAACAACCTCATCTTTAAACCATCTTTTGTATGCTTATGTCATGCCCAGAGTCCATAATTTTCACGGCTTTGAGAGCAACGCAGGGTGACCCGCATTTAGTAGTGCATGGCTCGCAAGTTTACCACAGTATCATAAATCTACTATAAATTGGTAAAATCATCACTGTCCTAATTAAGGAATGTGACAGACACACAAAGTCAGGAAGGAGGAAGCGAACAAATCCCCCAAATAATGCATGGCTCCATCACAAGAGGTAACAAGTGAACATGTTAAGCTGGGCTGTTTATCTTGGCTGACATACAGCCACCAACAACAGAAACAGCAAAAACACAGCTCTGACCAGTCTCCAGGGCAGCAGTTTAGCTAACTAAAATGCTGGAGGTGCAGAAGAAAAGCCCTTGTGTTAAAGAACATCTCAGTAACGCATTTTGTCACTTAATTGTTTATAACTCCATTCTGTTAAGATTTCTGGGTTTAGGTAGACACAAGCTACACCTTTTTTAGCGACAGCAACGACTCTGAGGGAGTTGGCACCTTATAAACATCCCACTTTTCCGTGGTAAACCCATGATTATTTTCTGCCATTTCAGACTGGCAATTAGGTGAGCACCAGGACCTTAAGGCTCAAGCAGCATCATTTAACTTCAACCTTTGCTGCAAAAGTAAGCAACATAAGCTGTCAGGTCGCAGAGACGATTTCTCCTGGAGATCGTTAGCTTGACGGGCTCTGGCAGGCAGTAAGATAATGGGGAGAAAGGCCCTACCAAAGCTACTTATTTTGTCATCGTTACCCAAGACCTGTAAGTTCTTACATACATACATGAAATTTCAGTAATTCAAGCTTGTACCTCTCGCTAGCACTAAACCCATGTGGCTTGACTTCAGATAAAAACACAGATTTTAAGAAATTTAGTTGAACCTCATCCAAACTACCAAACCTCTTAACCACATGAGGAGATCGAACAATTTGAGAGAACACACTTTTATTAAACCTGAAATTGTTGCTCTGCCTAAAACCATCTTCATGGGTTACTCATGGCATTCTGGCACTTTCCCACTGGCCTTCAACTGCTAAAACATACAAAAACATACAAGGAAAACAACATCGCTGTTAAGCCACATTTTCCAAGCTTGTAAAATAAACTCATTTTAAAAATCATGTAGCTTTTAATTGGTTTGCCCAACTCCAGTTATTAGTAGCCACACTGGAACCACAAGCTAAACAGCAAATTGTTGCAAAGACTGATATTATTTCCTCAGTTAACATTTATTTTGCATGTATCCATAAAGCGCTACATGGAAAGAGTATGCACACACAGAATGAGTCTTGGCTTCATTTTCTTGCCAGCTATCAGACAGCATTGCTCAGGCACAAATCTTTTTGTATTTAATATTCATAGTGCAGCAGCATCTACTGATCCCAATTAGGATCAAGAAATTTTATGAGAGGTGTTGTACAAACAAAGATTGTCACAGTTCTGCCACAAAGCACTTACAGTTGGACACGCTGACATCTTAACTATTGCTGCATTGTGCATTACGCGAGAAGTATTTTTTAAGGTTATTCTAGTCACCCTTAAATGCAAATATGACACTACAGGTAGCTCTACGCAGTAACGGAGGGCATTCCACTTCTCACAACAAATGCAGGACAATACTTCAGCAGCTACCGAGGCAAAATAGCTACTTTGTCTTACCAGGGTTTTTTTAATATTTTTGTCCATATATTTTATTTCAGTGGAACATTCAATGACATACTATTATTCAAGCTGAATCTAATTTAGAAGATAACTCTTTTTCAAACAAAAAGTTGGCCAAAATTAACTAAAATATACATTTTGACAGTCTTCCTAATGGGAACAATTTGACATTTGATTTCAGAATTCAGTAGTATTTTTGAAAGATGTGTCCCTTCTCCAACACTTCTTTCCCCAAGAGAAATGATGTAATAGTGGTTTGCTTGCCTTCTGGTTTAACAGAACACTTAATCTCACTCTTAACCAATGACAAAAATGCTTTTCTAGTTCATAAAGTACAAATAAATAAGAAAAAAAAATATCAAATCTTTGCATAGCCCTATTAACCATGATCAATCTTCCTTCTTGGGGGGCATACTAAGACAGAACAGGTTACCTCTGAGGTCAGTTTAGTATTTAAGCATTCTTTGGGAAACCTGCATTACTGACAGAGAACAGTTTTCCCAAGGCTGAGCAGAGAGCTGGATGGGATCAGAGCTCACGAGTAATGTCTCCTAGTCACGTGCGATCCCCAGCTCTCTTCTGCAGCCCACTAAAGGCCCCTGGCAACCCGAATCCCCCAAATGAGGCAGCAGAGGATGCTTCTTCAAATATCTCCTTGATGCCAAGGATGTTTCTATGGTAATTCTGCATTCAAAGTTACAGGCTCGTGCTGCGTGAGAGGCTACACCAGGGCCCAAGGAGATGAATGAACATATCTAAGGTTGTGCATACCCAGGGGGCTTCCATAATTTTGGGTGCGCAGAAATACAAAGGCGGAATAATGGCAATGTTGTGCTGCACTTCAATTGTTGAATTACTTCAATACCTTGCTCACAGATGTGCGCATGTGAATCTAATCAACCAAACTCCTCACAGACAGCAGAGATTATTTTGAGATATTATTCCTGCTTCTGCTACAGAAAAAGAAGCACCAGCCTTTCATAACCTCTTGTGTATAGGGATGTGTGTGTGCATGCGTGCACAAACACATACCCTCTCTCTATACACACACAAAAAAAAGCTGAGGATGAAAAGTTTCCTATATATAGCACATTATTCTCAGAAAGATATGACTTCTAATAATGGACTCACCTTTTCATGAGGGAAAAACACACCAAAAACCTGTTTGATTTTTCATCTACCTAAACATTTACAAAAAAAAAAAAAACCAGAACAAACAAACCAACAGGGAAAAAGGAAAGGTGGCACTATCAGAAATAAATACCTGAAGAAAATGAGATTTTTCCATATCACTTTAAGTCCTAGAAGAGGAAGCTTTTCAGTATCTTTTCTTCTTGAATCATTTTTTGCTTCAGATCCTAAACCAGCACATTCAACTATTCAATTTGCTGTTCAATAATAGGGACTGACATTGTCTTTTAAATGCATACAAAAAAGTTGCATCTTTTTGCTTTCATTTTCCCTGTGTGTTTGTTGCATACTGACATCAAATTCCCTGCAGGCATCCTAACCTCACAATTGGAGAAACAGTGCTCTAGGGTTTTCCACGTGTCTAATACACCTGGATAAAAAGTGCTAATTGTCACCAACTTCCATTAAATGACAGCAGTAAGGCACAAAATATGCTTGATTTGCAGACGCTAGTGCCACTGGGAGTTAGCAGCAGATTAATAATTGTGCAGACCTCGAACATTCCCCTGGCACTGCCAGTCTGGGTTTCCAATGTAACGCCAGATTATGAGGCCTTTCTTTTTAGCTTGCTTTCCTACGGAAATAAGGCTGAGGCAGTTGCACTGTCTCCCTGTGCATGTGTTTGACTGTCCTACCTTCCCACAATAATTTCTGGTCAATCTGAATACCTTTTATAGGAGGGTAGAGGTCACAAATGTACAATGGCCTTAGCAGTTCTGTGAAAAACAGGCAGCTAGGTAGATATAATCAAGCCTGAGCTTAAGTGTTTCAAACATCCTGGCTTTCTTGATTCATGTACTCTTGCGGACAAATGACCCCTAATTTTGCTCAAGTTTTGTTAGCGCTGAAAGTAGAAGGGAGATGTGCTGTGTCACATATTCAGCAGGCAGCAGCTCTTGCATCTGACCACCTTTACAGATCAGGTGTCAGACTAGGTTCCCAGTTGCGGTTTTTTTTTTTTCTTTTTGCAAACCTACATGCCAAAAATCCTATTTCAGCTCCATCAGGAGGCAGCTTCTTGCACAGGAACAATCATGCTCCGGCTTCCTCCAGGTAAATTCAGGAGCCAACACTGTACCTTCTCCTTTCTTCTTGCTCTGCTGCTGTTTCCCCTCTGCTCCCGGCGCACGTGGGCACGTACTCTTGGGTAGGAGAACACCACCCCTATGGCATGCAAGCTTACCGACTGCTCCGGTGGCATTACAAAGCTCATTTCTGCATGCAGCAACACGATTACGGCGAAGGTGAGGGCGAGGTTGAGCGAATGTGTTTCAACACTTCTTTCTTGGTATTTATTACCGTGCCGTAGCATTCCTGCAATCTGGCCTGCTGCTGCTCCAGCTGCTTATGCAAGCTCCTGATTGAGCGCAACAGCAGAAGCCGTCGGTACATAGCTAGCTGGAGCCGGTACTTCTCCTTTTCCTCCTTTTTCTTATTTTCCAAGGTCTCCATCACTTTTGCGGTCTTTGTCCAAATCGCCCGGCCCAGACTAGAAGGGGCCGCGTTGCCCTTGGCTCCGCTCCCTGCCTGCTGCACGTGGCAGCCCCCGGGCTTGGTCCCGGGCAGGGCAGTGACAGCCTGCGGGGGCTGGCCGGCCCCACCAGGCACCCTTGGGACCTCCAAACTGGTGTCACCCTCACAGCGGGGGCTTTCGGAGCACAGGGAGGCGATACCCGCAGGCTGCAGGTTATCGACAGCCGCAGAGTACGACGAGCCACCTAACGACGCGTTTACAGCTGTCGGGCGATGCTCAGCCAACCCAGAGGCTGTCCTCCGTGCCTGGCCACCACTAACCATCTCTGGGCCGGTCAGGGCTTTTGCCTGGGCCACGGCCTTGCTGGAGAGGACGGACAGTCTTTCTGGCACCGCTGAGCTTCCCTTGTCTTCATTAAGGCTGGCTAACGAAGGGCTGGCAGAGCAACCAGGGGATGCCGTTACAGCATCACGATTCGGAAGCGGGTCTTCATCGTCACTGTTATTTTGGCTCTCCTCTTCATCTCTTGGTATTACACCTACCGTCTCAGCCATTTATTGCATGAGCTACAGAAACTTTCTGTGGACAAAGTGGAAGCAAGAGGATTTCATTTCCACATACACACAGAGAGAAGCCCAGTGCAGAGTGACATTTGAAGAAAGAACCTCTCTTTATATTTAAGCAATGGACCTATTACTTTTCTAATAAAGCACAACCCTTGGGTCACTTCAGGCCATTTCTTGTGATTTGCATTAGGTGTTCTTCGAGACACAACATTAATCCAATAATAATTAAAATGATATACTGTACTATTAACATTCTCAAATCTTTAAAGGCAAGTGATCTATCCCCGCAGCACTGGCTGTGCTGACTAATTAAACAGAATACAGTTGTAAATGGGCATTGTAAGCACTTCTCCCATTTAAGAACACAGCTCTAACAAGTCTAGTTTGTAGAGATGGGCAGGTTATCGGGATTGATCAGCTTTAAAGGGAGGTGGATGTACCACAAACAGCAGGTTACATTTAAACGCCCTCTCCAAGATTAATCTGCCTGCTACCAGTTTGTTTACAAGGTTGCCTTTCCCCCTCCTATTAATTCTAACAGTAAAGCTATATTAGCACCACGCTAGCCATAGACAGGAAAAAGAAACCAAACACTTACCGAGCTTACTGGGGGAAAGGAAAAGAGTTACAGTGCATTGTGTCTGTGTATCATGTTTTCTTGAGTGTGAGTCAGCACTATCTGGAACAGAAACATCACGGTGCCAGAGCAGGAGCAGCAACAGCATTACGCTGTTCCACCCAGCAACAACACAGTCAGTCCCAATCACAGAGGAGTGCAGGGCTGGTTTCTTCCCCCACAATGGATATTCCTCCCTGACGTCCAGCTTTTGTGTCATCTTTGAGCACCAAAATGAAAACCGGGGTTGGATGACACTTCTTTTCCCACCTCAAAAACAAACATACCCGATTCACTCATTCTACAGGGGGACAGTATGTATGGCCCTTCCCGTCCCTGCCAGTCAGCAAGGAGCTAACACAGCACCAAAAAGAGGGTGAGGCATTCTGGACTCCAGTGTACACATTTTCCTTCAGAGAAAATAAGCTGCATGAACAAGCTAAACCCCAAAATGAAACAGGCATTCAGCACCAACCAAACGCTAACCATAAAGGCAGGCAGAAGCTGTAGATTTAAGTGTTTAATGTACAGCCACGTTTAATTATGCTGGCCTAATCTTTAAGGAGCAGCTCTACATCCAGCTAAGGTATCCCACAGAACAATAAACTTTATCTGCACCTTTGATGTTCAGAAAAGCTACCTTCAGCAGCATCTCGTGCTTGCAACGCCAGGAACAAAATTCACAAATCATCTATCTGCATCTACTTCAGTCAATTTATCGTAGGGCTTCAGTTGCCCCAAGACTTTATCTACTCCATTCTGCTAATATAAACAGAAGAAAGAACCAATCCAAAATACTATCTAGAGCCTTCCTGGAGCTGGAAAAGAATGAAGGTAGATCCTATCTCCACTTCTACATGTGCTGCAATACAGATAATAATTTCTTATTTTTCATTTGTACTGACTATCCTTCATTCCGATGAATCTGTTAGGATATACTTCCAACCTTGAACATATGAAGTCTGGTTAACATAAATTCAGATTTGTACCCTGAGGTCTAACTTAAATGTATTTTTTGGTGCAAGAGATACTTTGCACTGAACTGGTAAAATGAACTAAACCTGCTGTGTTTATGTGCCAGATCATGCTGCAGATTATATAAATAATACTAGGAAGAGATTAGTATCTAGTGAGTTAATAAACTCTGCAAGTTTATATCTTGGCGATTCCCATTTATCTGAATCACAAGTTACGGTAATTGAAGAATATGGAATTCAGATAACAGGGATTTTACTGTATTACACACTGAAAAGGTTCATTGTAATACAGCATTATGAAGAGAACCTCTTAGTTTTGCCTGCTCTCCTCTCTAAAGCACTGCAGGCATTATCTTCCCACTACAAAGAGGACAGCAGATGGGTGCTAGGTAGTACACGGTCTCCAGCTATGTCAATACTTTTCTATCAGCAATGGTATTCTGTTCCTCACTTCTACCTTGGTAGCAATCTGCTGCAAAATAACTATTTTCTAATAATCTAACAGAGCATGAAAAAATAGAGGTGGGGTGGGTGGGGTTTTCTTTTGGGGGGGGGAAGTTGTGGGTTGTTTTGTTGTTTGTTTTTGTTTTAAAAGCTCCCTGCAGCTTTAATTTTTTCAGCAAACTTTTACAGGCAGTGTTGTTTGAAGGGATGGGGAAGGGGACAAAAAAGTGGGTTTCCACACCAAGTCAGTTTCATCAAAAATAATATTAAATGTTTTATAGGTGTGGATCTGGATGGAATAAATAGCATCTGATACAATCAACAATAAAACTACAAGCAATTAAAACTCATTGAGCTAGATGGCTTTTCATACAATACTATGACTTCAGCTGTAAACTGTTAAGCTTAATAGCAAAAAGTAGTCAGTCCATTGGACATTTGGATTCAGCAAAATAGAAATAGCATAAAAGACACATATTTATTATGGCTAAAATGCAAGTGCCATCTATGGCTAGGGCTGCGTGCATGTTTCTGTTATTACCCTCCCTTCCATTGTTCACAACTTCCTAAAATCTCACCTAGAGCATCAGATGGAAATTTTCCGGATTCAGTTTCTGCCTGAAGGTGAATATATACTGAACGCTTCGGCCAAAAAGATTGAGACGCTTGAGTACAAAAGCAGGAACAAAACCAGTCTTATGGCTGGGGAGACTTATGGAAACCTTTCAGGAGGAAGGCCTCTTGTGTAATTGACAGACTGGGGAACAGGGAACAAGACCACAGCTCATTTCAAATGGAAACATGTAAATTCTTGTTCTGAGATGATACAACAATCCTTTTTTTCCCCCCGAGACTGTTACCTTGACAAAGTGACTCCTACAGTTTAGCTCCCTTTATTTGCAATTCAACAGTTTAATAAAGAGACCTGAAAAGACCTTACGTTAGTTTCTTCTGCGCGAGGCACGTTGTGCCATTTCCCTGGTGAAGAAACTCTTTGAGAATAGTTTGCTGTTCCCCTGGAGAACCTGTTGCAGGCAGACTCTGTTCAATGCCTCTTGCTCACTCCTGGACTTCTTTTCCTATTTGTGGGAACCTTTCCAGGCAGAAGCTGCTTCAGATTTCACGGTGAATACATCTGTCAGTCCCAACACACTAAGAATTTCAAGCAGGAAAAATGAAGGCAAAGACACCTCCAGTTGAGGATCATTGCATTTTATCACCACCCACTCACAGGTAGATGCGACTGCGGCAGTTTCAGAGCCACCTTCAAGCTGTCAGTCTTGCACACCCCTGCAAGGTCTATGCCAGCAGAGGTTTTTAGTCCGTTGCCCTCCTTCAGATATTAGCCGCAAGAGGTACTTGACAACCTACAGGCTCACAGCTGTAAGTACGTGCTGAAATCTCTGTGCTTGCAGGCTTATGGAATAAGGGCTTAGCCATCACTGTTGCCTCTCGCATGGTAGCAGGAAAGAAACGGTCACGGGGGAGTCCCTGCAGATAGTCATGACAACTATTTCTCCTTTCTCTTCCAATTATAATGCCCTTCTCGAGCATGGACAGATGTGAGGACAGGAAGGTGCTTGGTCTTGTTTTTTTTATTAAGTACAAATGTTTTACTGAAGTTCAAAGCGTAACAGCCCAACACATTTACGAACAGCGTCAGAAGGTGATAAGCATTGGCGAAGATATGCCATTATAAGACCACGGCCGGGGAAGCTATGTTGTTTTGTATTTGAGTTTGGGGAATACTTTTAACAAAGTAGTAAAAAATATCCTATTACACAGTAGTGTAATTCCATATTTTATATTAATTGCTCTGAAAGATCAAAAGCCATATTCTGTCTGTTAATGTACACACTCACATGGCCTCCTATGAAATCAATGAGATCCACATGTGTGCATCTGAGGCCTAAATTTTTCCCCAAAGATTCTTTAAAATCCTTTTACAGGGCAGTAAGTCATAGAAGAAAGTTGTATGTTCCCTTTCTTCTGCCTCCATACCCAAAACAGACACGAGTTATTACAGGCTGCTCTGCATTACGCTGGATGGTAACGGTACCCCGAGGGGCCACTGCCCAGCCAGGGATTGCCATCATTCTGCTCTCATGCTCGTCCACACCTAGGCATTTCTGCAATCCTTTTACACCAGCAGAGAAGTAAGAAATGGAGCCCAGCTCCATGTGTGGCCCACTGATGATATCAAGAAGTGCTCTAGATATTTCAGTGGTGGGAAAAAGCACGAGGGGACACCTCAATGACTTAATTTCCTTCTGTCCGAAAGCATCTGTACAGAGCTGCAGCGCAATCATGTGTGCAGATAACCTGGAAGCTTTTAAGAAAAAGCAGAGTGGATACACGATTTTACCGGTGGGGAAAGGTTCAATGGCTTCAAACATGAAAATCCAGGGATTCCAGTACACCGTCTTTACATTAAGGGTAAAAAACATTGAAACAATCTGCCATGACTGGCAAAAATGAGCAGGCTTGCTGCCAGTCTCAACAGAACTGCCTGTCAGAGGTGCAAATCTCTGAAGGAATAGCTCAGACTGCATTGAGACTAAGGTTGAGCTGAGTTTGCAAGCTTCGAAATCTCAAGACTGCAGGTGCCAAAGTGACCCAAACACTAGGAAGGGCTTGATGACAGCTCTCACTGCAATATTTTAGCAACTCTACTCCTAACCCTGCTTGGGCTTAAATATTCCCAGGGACACAAAATGAAAAAATATTATTTATATGGCTTTATAAAGGTATTTTAAAAGTGGAATGTTTTGATTTTTCCTCAAGGCAGCAGCTGTTCTCCCCACCATTTATGTGGAAAGCATTAGCTTATGATTTGAATCACTGTTCACTGAGTAAAAGAATAACGGCATCATTGCCTAAACCAGTTTATAGTCTAACTCCACATTCCTGCCATCTGATCCACAGAGCCACAGTTTTGTGCTGAAACAGCCACAAAGAACTTTCTAAAGTCTTGTTGTGAACTCAGGGATCTACTTCAGCTCACACAATAAGCATTTAAGATTGGCACAGAGGCCAAGGTGGAATGGACAACCCACGGGTACACGTAGCTGAGCTTTTGTTTGATTTTTCTCCCATCCGGGCAGACCGATCTGTGTTGGGCAGACCGAACGGGCATCAAATGGGCTGGCACATTTCAATGCAGAGCAAACTCTTTGCATTTCTAGAGTGGGTTAAGAATGCTTCGCAATTGATAAACATAGGAGGAAGGCTTGCAAGGCCAGGGCGTCTGCAGCATATGCTCTACAAACTAGTGGGGAGGGACGGTGCAAATAGGAATCTTTAGAGTGACCTAAAACCCCCATGAATCTTGAGAACTGCCAGTTTACCCCATTTACTGTTTCTTCTTCTAATGGAGAGAATACGCTTGTCTATAATTCATTACAATTGTACTGAAAAGGAAAATCTGATTATACACTGAAAAAACGATGGATTGCAAAAAATAGCTTCCCTTAAGTGTTAAGGGAAAAGGAAATCCTAAAATATCAAAGGTTTAATTATTTTTTTCCCATAATAAAGAAAAGATCGTGGTTTATGGTAGCAAAATTAATGGTGACCTTCTTCAGTGTGATGCTCCTGCCTCTATTTTTTTAATCTTAATTTTGCAGGGTGCCTGTCATTTTGTTCAGCAAAAACTGAAGTGTGGGAGGCGGAAAGAAAAAAATGCAAAAGAATTTAAAGTAGGAAGATCATGTAACCTGAGATGCTATTACAGCCTTCCTGTGGAGAAGAGGCTAAAAAATTCTTCCTGTAGAAAAGATGGTACTTGAAATACATTTGAATAACCACCAGTATTAAAAGATTTAAAAGTGTTGCTCATATATTGCAAGAAGTCCATGCCTGGCAGGTAAATACTGGATTACCCAACCTAGCTGTTAGATTTCAGCTGTGAAAATGAGTATGTAGACAACTCGCGTGTCTAGTTACAGTTCACATCCGGTATGCATTGAGAGAAAAATCCTTTCTGCTAAGGAATATGTAAACAGACTGTGTAATTTTTGATAATTGATGCTTATGTTTGCTTTCGTTTTGACACTTGATCGTAGCTGACAAACTGATGGCTGGGAAAGAAGAAAACTTTAAGCTGTAGGAATAATAAACAGAGCACTGTGAGAGATGGAAAAAAAAAACCCAAACCACGCAGGGGAGGAAAACTTCAGGAAGTGGGGCTAAGCCACAAATGGATAGACAAGTAATTGTTTTGTGTTTCACCACAACTTAAAATCATCTTACAGACCTTTCCAGAAGCCAAGTTCTTTTTTTTTTTTTTTAAATAACACCATTAAATGCTTTAAAAAGGGTGTGCATTTTCTGCCTTAGCTGTTAAACCAGAATGGTATGAGGTGAGATTATTAAGAAAATTACACTGAATATAAAAATTTTTGTTAAGAAACAGTTTCAGATCAAGTGGCTAAAAAAAGGAAAAAAAATGGATGCATTCATGCTGTTTGAGCCTAACCATTTCTGCAAATCTTAAATTGACTCATGAGGAGCTAAACTCTACAGATCACTATCAAGGACTGAAAAGACTCCATCTACAAACACCTTCTCAAAAATTCTACTTTCTCAATCAGCATAGCCGACTGTGGTGTCGCCTAAATATCAACCCTTGCATAGCACCCAAAGCAATCCAGCTTTACTCACAGTGTCTACGTAGGCTCACCTGCCATCTGTGTTGTCCACACACAAACACAGAGTGAAAAAAAAACCTTCCTCAAGCTCACCTGAGGCTGAGAAGAAGGTCAGGCTTGCTCATTCCTTAATGCCTTTGAAGCTGCTAACGTGGCCGAGATGGATGAGAGAGAGTAGGATACAAGCCTGTCTGTTAGCAAAAGACACGATCTCAGCAGTATGCAGTGTAATTGATCTACATCTCAGCTACAGCAGTTAACAGACTCCAACGGGAAGAGAAGGCACATGGACCACAGGGTTTGTGGTACTTGACCATGTTCTTACTTTGCAACGTAGGCATTGCTCAGCAACCTGGATTTTTGCAGTCTGCTTCCAGTAGTTAGTACAGATAATTCTTTCAGGCCAGCAGTTCCATTTTTACATCCAGAGGCTCTTTGCTGAGTGTCTGTCAAAGTCCAATTCATTACTTGCAGAATTATCAGCTAAAACCCTATCACTTTTCTATAAGTAAAATTTTTAAGAGATTAGAAAGTAACAGAGAAAAGATAGCTGTATACAATTAATGAAAGATAAGCCTCCAAATGTTTGGAGGTTTATTTTAGAGATGTGTATCTACAGATACTTATTTCTTAAAGGACAAAGAGATATGGAGTCCAATTTTTATTTGATTGAACAGAGGACAGGCTAAGAAAGAAGAATCTGAGATACCAATCCCACTGAAGTCTCAGGCTGAACAGAAGAAATAACGCGCCCTTCCCAGAAACAGCGAGCATGGTTATTCAGGTTCTGGATGTCAAAATTAGGTAATGCTTCCTTATACCACTTAAATTCCCTGCAGCTCTGCCCGCTCAAACCTGGAACTCCTCTTGAACCTCCCTAAGCCCCAGGCAAAGGTCCTGCCAGAACCCCACTGGCACGTGTGGTCCCAAATCCTCCTTGTACCCAGAAGGCACTAGCAAGCTGTTACTAACTCCAGTGACACCAGGCCACAATTTTATCCTCAGTCATGTTTACAGAGCCTCCTTGAGATCTGCCTGAAGAGCGTTTAAAGAACACAGAGCAAGATCACTGCCAACTATCAATGTATTATTTACCACCTTGCAAGCTTTCTCCCCATCTTTTCTAAAACCTCCACCAAGGCACGAGTAGCACCACCTTACTGACTCCTGAAGAGATCCCAACACTTAGTGGAGGTATTGTACTAATTAAGATTTTGAGAGCAGTAAGCAAAAACATCGTGTTTGACCTCACACTTGGCAAATCACTCACAGTTCCCTGCTTCCCTTCACAGGATTGTCTCGATAACAACCATTGCCATTAGGGACCTGAGAAGCAGCAAATAAATAAATAAATGCCTACATACATGAACTCCACTTCCTCAGGCAAAAATGATGAGTCGAGTGAAGGATCTGCTGCTCTCATACGTATGGCAGTTGTACATACACCAACGTGCAAGAAGCCTTCCAGAGACTTCTGTCATTGCTTGGGTAAGCGATAATTCAAATTGCCAGTCTACTGATTTCAGGAACTTGCTTTATTCTCAAGAGAAGGTTGCTGTTTTGTCATTCTAAAAGGGTGGCACGCCTCTGCAGCTTCTTTCGGTATAGGTTGAGGGAATGACTGCGTATCACGTATGCCAGAAGGAGGTGGAATTGGCCAAGCTGAGCAAGTTAAGGCAATCCAATGCTTTGAGACAGGGGAAAAATAAACCTGTGCAGAAGGACACATAGTACATGTAAGAACAACACCCACCACAGACTATCTCAGGTCCTGCTTTCTTGCTTGGAAGAACAAACTCCTCTCTGAACTCTGCTCATTTTCACAGAAAAAGCCACCAAGCTCATTGGACAAAAGCACAAATCGTAAGAGAATTACAGGGCACCTAATCTAGGCAATTTATCTCATCCTAAAGTGTTTTCAACACAGACAGGAGAAACTACCACTTGGAATAGGCTTTCTTCAACTTCACTTTCAAATGACATAACTTTCAGATGACTGAGCGCACAGTACTGCACCTTAACCACGAGGCACGTATTACCGAGAGAGACTGAAAGCTCAGCCTTAACACAGTTAGAGCAGGAGCTCGTGGTCGGAGAGAGGGTGATCCTTGCACTGGTATAGCCAATTAGCTCCCAGCAACCACTGTTTTAGGGGTTTCCTGAGCTTGATGCTGCATCTAGATAACTGAATTTAACAGTCGTTGATGGAACAATTTGCCTAATTCCCTTTTGAAGCTGCTTATGCCTTTTGGCTTCTATAACATCCCATGGCAATGAATTCTGCAGTCTAATTTTACATTGCGTGAATAGCATTACCAACAGAGCAAGCCACACCTTTCCAGGGATTCAGTAACATGCTGACACCATTTTACTTTTGTCTCATTTAATCTCATGAATCATAAGCAATACAACAAAGATTGCTACATCTGTCTGCTTTTTCCCCCAGTATGAAAATGCTCTTTTAAAGCAATGGCTATCAACGGGCAAATGACCTGGTATACTTTTGCACAAGACAGTGTATTTCTCACCTAGCTCATGCTACCATAAACCCAAGGCTGGCTAAGGCTATTCAGCAAAGGTGGCAAAAAATGAGGAGTAAGTAGTTATTTGCAGAAATAAATGCAAGGCTGGGAGGGGACAGGGAATCCCCTCACTCCTGGAACAGCCCAAGTAGGAAGCAGTGGAGACTCCCTGGAGGAAAAAAGCTAGGAGAAACCAGCAGGAGTTTTAGAGGGAGGGTGAATGAGAAAAAGAGACTGGGAGAAGGCAAAAAGATGTCTTTAGATTTCCACGAGAATTAAACTGGAGAAAGGGGAGCAGGAGGGACAGTGGAGAGGCAGGTTAAAGGATTGTATTCCTGTCGTCGTCAGCAGAGAGTGAGTAGGAAACGAGACCTGGACTGCCTCTCTCCCAAGTCTGCTGCCCTAGGCGACTGTTTACTTTGCTTTTGCCCAAGCCAGCGTGAGATGTTATAAAATGAGTTTCCAAAATGCTCTGAGTCACCAGAACGTGGATGAGATCTGTGGATTCAAGCCACCTTTCAAGATTATGAATCTCTTCTGAATATCCATTATGCCGATGATATTTAACAAAATCACTGCTGTAATGTGATGCACATGTCAACTTTAAGGATGCAGTCCCTGCTCAGATGGCATCAGCAGAGGGACACGTCAGCATGGTGGATTACCAGAGCAAATGCTTTAGCATGCAAAGTGATGCAATGTGTTTTAACAACAATTGTTCCCTTATGTTTGTTTCTGTGTCAGGTTTGACGGGACTATCTGCCAGGACAATGTTCAGGATCCTTTGCATTGCTTTGCAGAAGCTGATTATGTGATCAAATGCTTAAAGCACATAAAATCACTTCCAAGATTCAATGAGATAGATGTGCCAGAAAAGTCAGTAGGTGTTTGAAATAATTGACGCTAACAGCTAGACCTGGATTTTTCAAAAGAATATGCGTTTTGTTTTGGATTTGTGGTTTTTGTTGTTGTTGTTGTTTTTTCTTCTTCTTCTAATGCACTATCATATAAACTGCCTAGAAATTCAGCCTTAGCATAATGTTCACATCAAATGAAATTCACCCGTTAAGAAAGAACATACACAGGGTCCTCCCTGAAGTGGAAAAAACATTGTCTTTGTGTAGAGCAGATACCCTGTGAGCCTTCTTACCCTGTGCACATGCCTAGAACAACACAGCAGACTCCAACGGCATAGTAGAGCTGAGGCTTGTAGGACTGGGAGACTCAGCACTGAGCTACAGCTCTTAGCAGCCTTTCCCCCCCGTCTGTGACACTGAAGTTTTTCCAGTAAAGGCCCAGACCCCTGTAGAAACGTTGCATACGTGGATGGCTGTAGAAGAAAACAGGAAGGTTTACCTGCTCTTACCGCTTTTATATTGCATTTCCAGGCTACCCTGAACCATCACACAGTCCCCAAAGTGAGGAAGCATGATTCATATTCAAGAGACAAGAGCAGAAGGCAAAACAACTGTGGCACTTGCCCAAAAGTCATGATCTCATATAGAGGCTTCATCCTGTGCTCCCAGTTTTGGGTCTAGCCTGGCACCAGTGTCTCACTATGCAGCTTTGCAAGAGCTTCAGGCCCTCAGAGGTATTTAGGCACTGAAACCAATGAGAAGTTGTACCTATACACTTTCAGAAATCTGTCTTTAATTTCACCATCCCATAAATCTCTTTAATGGAGACATCCTTCATCTTTTGTGCTTCACAAGCCAGTTGTGAAGCTTAATTATACGATGATTATGAAGTCCAGTAAATACAACATACATTAAGAGTAGTTAATGAGATTTCTGTCACACGCAGACTCTATCTCTTGTGAAATATTACTCACATGTTGAAAAAAAAAAAATTGTTTTCCAAAGAAAAACACAGACATATTCAATATAAAACAAATGCAGCTTGATTGCCTCCATAAATAATGTTATACAACTCAATGATATTTATTAACATGGCATGGAAAATAGCAGAGTTTTCTGACCAACGTGGAGTACTGTCTGTTAATCCATGTGTCAGTTGTTACCTGCAGTGTCTGGCCCAGACTGGGACACCAGACCCACAAGGGACCTACTTCCCAAGGGATCTAGTGGCTTAAATACCTCCAAAGACCTGACATGAGGTCCCATTCCACCAAGTACCACGTAAATCCACTGCAAAAAGATGGACTCAGTTTCAAATTGCATATAGTCGGTCATGCTGTCTTATCTTACCACTGGGCCCCATGTACAAAAAAGTGCATGACATCATTGCAATTGCAACGTATTCAGCCAGTTCAGATTCCTCACACTGCTTTAACCATTTGTCCATAGTCTTTGCATGACCAAAGTACCTTGTGTTGCCAGAAAAGAAAGAAGAAAGGAAGAAACATAAAAAAAAGAGGTCTAAAAGGTTATGCAGTATTAACTATGTCATGTCTGAAGGGGGTCCAGTGCAAAGACAAATACTTTCCAAACAGATACTCACGTACTGACCAATTAATTCATTTCATAGCGTGGCGGACCTTAGCTGGAAGACTACATGCACACGTAAGACTGTAGAGAAAGTGTTGCTTGCATATTCAGTGCTTTCTCAAGCAGTAGGAAAGCATGTAGCCTAACACAGGTAGAAGGACTCAAAGGGGGAAGGAGTGATTCCTTAAAAAGACAGAGCTCTTTGGCGTGCAACCTTCCCACACAGAACAAACATACATCCTACTTACGCTGTATCTGGGCAAATACATTTCCTGTTAACAATTATGGTATGGCATTCATAGATTAATAAGACTTTTGCAGGGCTCAGAAAGGAATGATTTTTAGCACACAAAGCCTGTTACAGCAAGTTCTATTAATATTCACCAAAGGAAAACCTGTTTGTTGACCTAAAGTGTGACTGCTTCCTATTCTCTTCTTGTGAAATTATTTAGGTCCTGTGGGACAACTGTACTGAGCTTTTGACGCAAATATTAAAATTCTATTTAGATGTACAATGTTTTAATGCAAATTTTTACCATAAAACCAAATGCTCCATTCAGTTAAATTAATAGAATTACAAAAAGATGTAATGATAGCAATTAAGTCTTGAAAATGCAAATTTTATAGTCAAGGACAATTACTTCATTTATAGTATACTGGAATGATGCCAGATGAAGGTAATTTAGATCCCCCTAGCTCACAGTTATATCATGAAGGATATCTTAATTTCATTAGTACAACAAAGATGGGTGAGAAGTTAGAGAATACAAAAAAAAAAAAAAAAGATGGGACAGAAAATTTGACCTTTCTCATTTCATTGCAGCTAGAATACATAGATCTTACTAAAGTATTAGTAATATTTCTTTCTACTCCCATCTCTGAAAAAATGCTTTTTTTTTTTATTAGCAGCAATGGAACATTAGTATGTAAAAGGTCAGCTTCATTCAGATACTTAGAGCCAATGTGCCCATGCCACAACAGTTATGGACCTCCCATTATTTCAATTTTAAGCATGCATACAGTGTTAGCTCGTGGCTTACGAGATCTCAAGCCATGGCCCCAGGGACACATGGTTTTGACTCCAATAGGACTTAAAACATTCTTGAAAAATTCCACTCACTCTTACAAAAGTACTCCTGCTTCCCCCAAACTGGCAAGTCAAATACCATTAGTTTTTCAATAGCATAGCAAAGAGTGATCAGGTAGCTGCAAAATACAGAGTGATATACTACCAATTTCCTCCTCCTGCTTTGGGGAAGGTGGGGGGGGGGGTAAAAAATAATATAATAATAATACTGTTTCATACAGATTCTTAGCACATTACGAAGTTCAAATAGGAGTCTGAAAGCCTCCAGAGGTTCTTCTTTCTTTCGTCACTGCCCTTACAGGTACTCCTAACCCAAACAAGTATCCAAGGAAAGGCACATTAAATATGGTGCAGTATGAAGTTTAAATAAAAAGGCTTTACATCTACCTTTTTCCTCTTTATGACCTGCTGTAGCCGCTGCAGAGAAACCCAGGCCCAAGAGGGACGGACTCACTGAAGAGCTATATCCTCCTAAATTATTCTAGTTATACCAAATTCCCTTCCCAAAATCTAACACATGGGCTCTGGAAAGAGTCAAAACCTCCACAGACAGAACAGCAAACTTTCCCACCTCTTTCCTCCCCCTGAGCCCAGGTAACAAGGGCAACCCAAAACGTGCTTGCCAGGGGAAAGACCCGCTTACCCAAGAAAGGAGCGGCTTTCCTCTCGCCCCCGCAAACCGGAGCCGCCCGCCCCGGCCCCCCGCAGCGGGCAGGCGGTGCGGCAGCGGCTTTGTCCCCTTGCGCAGCACCGCAGCGCGACAAGAATGCGGCATTGCAGGACCCCCGCCAGGACCCCCTCCATGCACCCGGCTCAGTGCCACACAATCCGTGCACTTGAGGGGTATAGCATTTCTATCCTTCATCCCACTGCTGCCGGGATAGCTAGTGTAATATTTTTTTTAATGGTAAAATGCATACGTGCAAGCCTTACTGGGAGACAAGCGTGAACAAGCGAAACTGTTTTGTTAATCTGACCTACAGGTTCACTAAATTTGTTCTTCAGTGATTTAGTTAAAGGCACTGTTTACCATGAAAATGGGCGTCTTCAAAATAAAAGGACAACTGTGACCTAGTTTAGTTCATTATTGATTTTAATAACAGGGCTGTTGGCTATTTTGTTTTAAGAAAACAAGCCTGTTCAGAAGGAAAAAGGTACCTTGAGTAGGGTTCGTGCTTCTTCCTCCTTATTCCTGAATTAAAATACAGGTGAGCACACACGGAGACACACTGGCTTTGCTTCCCTGGAGATGGTCGTGTGAAAATAGGAACAGGCCCAGTGCTTTTTTCCCCTCTACTTGTCAACATGTGGGTTCAGGCACACCTGTAGCACCTTCCTTACTTTGCACTTCTCTCACAGGTGAAAGTCTGACCATGCTGAAGTGAGCTGGAGAGATGCCATTGACTTCAATGGCGGGACTTCACCCCATATTTCTTCATGTCAAGGATGCTCTCAGTCACCCTGGCTGCTTGAAACCAACGGATGATATCCTGGCTCATGGAAAGTCATTGGCTCCCCGTGGGGTTCAGATTTCCTTCAGTGAATTCTGTCTTCTATCGTCCAAAAGAAAAATTAGACCTTGTACCAATATTGACTTTATCCCATGCTTCTGATTGTTATACCCCTATTACACCTGACAAGTTAATCTGAGCTTGTTATTTTTATTTATTTATTTATTTATTTGGACTGATGTAGCATTCTGAGCTCTCGGAAAATCTTTGTGGATGTCGTTTGGAGATTTGGCTTAATAAGGAGTGTTTGAGTGAGTTAAGATTGTTTGTACCATATTGTACAATACAGCTTAAACTTCCATGTCATTTTATTGAAAAGCATAGATTTAACAAGCTAATAGTTTGTGAATCTGCTGAGTCTCAGCCGTTGCAGGGAGAAATGTTTTGTCCAGACTGTTCCCAGTATGTCTCAGTTGTAAAAAAACAGGCTGTGATCGTAATAGGATATTGATTAGTCTGGATCCCATACAGAGCAGAACTTGATTCTTTGGTGGACCACTAAAGGTCATATTGCTTGATTGCTCCATAGCTTCTAAAATACAAGAAATATTGAACCAAAACTGCTTTCAATTATACTCCTGTTATCTGAGGCCTGGGAATGTAACCCAGGGCAGAATTTGGCCCATTCTGTTAAAAAAAAAAGGGCTGATTCTCAGCATTTCATTTTGTCATTAGCAGAGCTGAACATCAGCTCTGCCTACTCTAACTGATGTCCTGAGCTAAACTTAATTCCAAGGTAAGCAGGTGCAAATCTGTTCAATCCATGGACTTACTTTTGGATGGACCTGACATACAGTGATTTGTGCCTAGTGTTATCTGAAAATTACATTGGGTTTAGGACTAGTTTTGGTTTACATCTTCATACGCATTTCTGCAGAACAGTATTTACAGCTGTTTGGATACCTCAGATCTCCAAATTCTTCACTTGACCTGACTGTCACAATGATCTTAGGTCAGCAATAAGCTAATGACTTGCTGTTAAATAAGATCTAATCAAAGCATGATGCTGTGGTCAGTGAAATTAATTAGCTTTTTGTGCTGATGAAGATCCAGGCCAAAAATTATATAACCATGTCAAAATATATTGTGGAAAATAGTATAGCTCTAACTCTTCCTTTTATTACACTGACACCACTGAGATTGTAAGCACAGAAACAGGCTTCTAGGAAATGTTACTATATAAGTGAAGGAAAAATTTGTCCTATTCTATCTTCTTTCAGGAAATTCAGTTTTCTAGTCAGAACTCCAATAGAGTAAATTCCATTTGTGGTCACCTAGACAATTCAAGAAAACTGTGGAGAAAAATTTGAGCAACAAGTCAATTATTTCCTTGATCCTATCAGAAATGTGAGTTAGGTTTAGCTTGATACTAAATTACACTAAATCCTAAAATGCAGTAGAAAAATAGAGGAGTCATACATTAATTTCAGTCAGTACTGTTCCTAGTTGTTCTGCCACTTGGTAAGTTAGAAAGCATCTTCTCTAGTGCATATTTATTCCAAATTAATAGAGCAATTCTGGGAAAAAGAAAGTAATTTTCCTTTTTATGTATTTATGGCATTATTTATTTATTCCTATTTCCAATCCACGCTGCAATGCTTCTTGTGGAATGCAATCCCCTTTTTACTCCTGACCCACACCTGCTTTGAAAGCTGTATGGATGGCATAATTTCTTTTCTGTTTTCTAATGTTCTTCTCACTTTATGAATGCTCAAAAATGAGACCAATTATTTCTGATCATTTTCCATTTTCCCAACTTTCTGAACACTGGAGTGGCTTTCTTTTGAGACGTGATTCAAAAAGGATTTAAGGACCTGCATTTAAAAATCCATATTCTCAGAAGTTGCCTGTGATTTTTGGAGACTTGGCAGTTTGTGGGTCCAGTTTAGACAAGTGATTGATTTTCAAATATTCAGAGCATTCACAAAGCCTGTTGAAGCACAAACAAGGCTTTCAGTGTCCTTTAGGTCCTTCAGGCTTATTCTCTTCATTAACTCCAAACTGAGGTATTTTGGAAAGCTCTTATTTTTAAAAACTCTTGCCTTCAATGAATTCCACAATCCTGTGCAGAAACTCAGTGGGAAGACCGCGTTAAGCCCAGGCTTCAGGTTTTCCTGATTCTTGCACAACTTCTTGTCTGTTGGACAGTTCTCAGCAACTACAGCCACCTATAAAATTCAACCAACAGTGGAAATTGTTAGCAATATTCTGTCCAGATAATGGAAAGCCATCTAAAATATTATTTTTTTTAAAGATGAAGAATGACTTGCTTAGATAATATATACATATATTTGCCTTTTTTTACTTTGTGAAAAGTATGTATTATAAAAAGGAAGTTTGCAAGACAGAAAAAATAGGTATCAAATTCCAGAAAAGAAGGAAAAGGGTATAGAGCAATCTTTGCAAAAGCAGATTGCAGATCCACTGACATGATCTTGTTCACAGTAACACATCGAGTAATTTTGTAAAAGAGAGCTTTCAGCTTGTTTGTTTAAAATGTTCTAATAAAACATTTAACTCTTAACATTACAGTACCCTGTAAGGGCTTTCATATGCTTTCCAATATAGCTTCTGACTGGAAGTATTAGCTGATGCAGCAGGATAAATAAAGAAATGTCTAGATTGCTATGGTTCCCAAAGGTCATTTTTATGAAAAGATCAGGAAATATATTTCATTGAAATTAAAAATAAATCCATGTCAAGTTTAATAACATTGTTACTATAATGACATAAAATTCAGTGAGATGGTGTACCGTTTAATATTTGACTGTCAAATTTCCACAGTGAAGCTAAGAAGTGTGGAAGCATTTAAACTTTTTAAACTGAATTTGCTTTCAATTTTATTGTTGTTTCATGAGCCGCTTCCCTTTTTCCCCCCTTGCTATAACACTGCTTGTTTCTTAGTTGAACCTGATGTTTTCAGTAAAATACAATAAAAATTCACGGAGGGCTGCACCTCTATTCCCAGGAAGACTTTGTGTGAATAGGCATCCCCAGATGGCCAAAAGCTTTCTACTCGGATTCATTTTCTCCATCAAGAGAGGACCCCAGCAGTGTTTTAGAGCATGGCAAGGGGGGGGCACTGCCAGGGCACAGCTGCCTTCTGGGTTTTCTCAGTGATGGCATCGTCTGAGATGATAGTTTAATATCAGAAGCTGTATCAACCCTCAGCCATTCTGGAAAAGGGAAGGGTCTGGCTGGCATAATGCCACCGCTCCCAGGTCCGCATTCAACTGTAAAGAGGACCGAAGCCGGCAACTGTGAAGTCAGAGCAGCCTCTGGCTACGCACAGCCTTTTGTTGGACATGGTGCCGAGTGCTAGGATCAGAGAATTGAAAAGTTTATAGCTTGGCACAGCTCTGCAAAATTTGGATTTTCAGATAAATAAACAAACCTGTCTCCATCCCTGGGACAGAAATGAGTCAATACACATAAATAACATGTAACATTTTGAGATCAAATGGTTTTTTTTTAAAATGCAAGCTTGGTTTAGCACATTTCCCCAGGATGGATTTTACCAGGTTAGTTTAAGAGTTGTTTGGATTCATCAGTGTAGAAAACAGATAGCTGTAAATGTTCTCAAAACATTTACATGACTTTCCTGATAAAGCAAAAGTCTGGGTGTCCTAGCTGCAAGAGTTACTCAAAATGTTTCAGCAACTGTGAAATCTTGCATAGCAAAGTAATTGGTGCATTTGTGACAGTCTTTGCAGGCCTGTCTGTAAATGACTGTATGAATTATACTCACATACTCACCTCTGTTCTGGAGGATTCTTTCCCACCCTCCCACTTAGCCGCCTTTTGGCAGTAATCACCCAAGCACCTATATACATGTGTGTGAAAGAGCAAAAAGGGGAGACAACAGTTACCAATATCCATTTATATGTCCTTGCTTGTTTACTTACGGTGCCGTCTAGAAGGCAGGTGACAATTGTCAGCAGAGGCTCTATGTTGTACCTACCAAAGGCCATCTGCCAGCTGGGCTTCGGTGCAGCACGCGGGGCTGGGACATCCCTTCTGCCGCTCAGCCCTGGCATCCCTCCTTTCTCCTCACCCCGCCGCAATGCTCCTTCAGGACTCACTTCACATGGCCAGGCAGCCCTCCATACCTTGAAAGGATACAGAGATGCTCTTGTTAATTACTGTAATGCTGAGCCTTCAGAAAAGGTTACTCAGCTAAACGACTCAAGGAGTCTCTGCAAAGGTTTCAGAGATGAGAAAAGAGAGGCAGGAAAGTTACTCTCTCAGGATAACTTCACAGAACCTTGGTCACAGCTGCCATAGAGCTACATGTTGTGGTGGTTTTGCCTCAGGCTTTCTCCATCAGCTTTGGTCACCAACAGATGATGCAAAGATTGAGGATTTAGGCTTGCTTTATTTATTGTCTTTGTCTTTTGGCCAGACTGGCTGCGATGAGTGGGTACTGGGTGGGCACAGTTTGGTCAGTTATACCTATTCTGGTACAGAGTCTGATTCAAAAAAAGAAGATTTGGTGAGTCTTGTTAGCAAATACAGATACCACGGATTTTATAAATACCACAAATGTGCTACTGCCATCTTGGATGCTGGTCATGAAGCTGGTCGCATGGTGTGCTATAATATGTGGGTAGAGGCCTCTGAATGTACAGGCGCAAGATCTACCACTCTTCTGAACAGGTATAACTTTCTGTCATTTGTGCCTGAGGTTAGTATATGAGCTGCGTGGATCATTCATTAGGAAAGCTGGAACTGTGAGCTATTTAGCTGGACTTCAATTTGTTCATGAAGGAGAAACTAAAGAGCTCTGACACAAAAAACTGGAGGGAGGAAGGACTATGATTCTCCTTGCAGCTGGTTTCGTACAGAGGTTAGCTAAATTTAGATGTTTGCTAATTCCTTTCTTTTAAAGACCTCATAGGAGACAGAAAATATGATGCATCTGCACGAGCTGGAACAGACTCTAGGCTGATACAGACTTTAGGCAATACTAAAACTGCCACTGGTCCCAAATCCCTAGCTGTGGGTCACAATGAGGCTGATATATTTCTATACATCTGACTCAAGACGCCTATACACTGAAATCTTCTCTCCATTGAAACAAATGACAAAGCTTGTGGTGGTTTGAACAGAGTTAGAATTTCAGATACAGAACTGACTCAAGAATGATAACCTTCTAAAAGATTCACCTAGCCAACATGCAAACTTCTCTGATAGGGATGGAAATAAGAGTTTACCTCTTTATTTCAGGTCTTTTTTGCTTTTTTTGGACGTAAGTCAGCATTATTCAAATGCAGTGTTTGAAAGGCACTGTGAAATCATGAGTAAAAGACCCCAGAATTATTTAATGGAAAATCTATTAACATAGAAGATCAATAATTATTCTTTCTACACTTTGTTCAGTTTTTTTAAGCATCCTGTAAACTTTAATAGCAAATTACAAGCCTGGTACAGAAGTGTATGGGAAGGGTTAAAAAATCTGTATAATGGATGGCATTCTTCTTTCAACACTGTAAATTGAAATTGTGCCTTCATTATGTTTTGCCACTAATTTCAGCAAAGTCAGAAGTTCACTCCGTCATGTGTTAGAGGCAACTATCTCTCACCCTGTTAAATTCTCTTTCTTTTCCATAGCTGTAACTTAACTTATTAGTCAGGTATGTGTCCACAACTGGCGTGAAGCCAAAATTAACTGATGTGGGGAAAGGCAGATGTTTTAGGGCAAGGGGAAGGCATAATTGTTTGGTGAGGTCAGATGGAAGGGGCTGTGGAAAGGGAGCATGACTTGATGAAAGTTTGGGGATTGGTCTAGATTCAGCAGTTCAAGCCAAATGCAGGGATTAGGGGGTCACAGAATTAATTATTTGGTCTTCAGGGAGAAAAATGGAGCTACTAAGTAGTTGTACCAATGTACAAGAAATTATCAGGTTTTATTATTACAGAACAAGGAGGGACTACAGAGCAATATAATGGTTTCCTTAGCCTTGGTCTCTTTTTGGATGTAGTATTCTCTGTTATAACATCCTGAAAGCTACTGTATCATGGGAAAGGGGCAGCCCTGGAGCATAGAAAGACAAAGAGTGGGCAAAGGACTAATAACAAGGTGTCCTGATTATCCCCCCCTTTCCTGTAGAACATCAGACTGTGGTGTGCTGAGCCAGAAGGTGAAAAAAAGGCCAAACCTCACGTTAGCAATGAGTCCTCTAACTGTTAAAGGTACAAGTCATCCTGGGTGAGGTCAATTTTTCATGGTGACTCAAAAGGACAATGTTGCTTGTGTCAGCAGAAGCTTAGCTATGGTCTCAGCCATGCAGGTGTGGGCACCGCTTCTCTTAGCAAACCACCTGGAGACTAGACAGGTTGCTGCACGTAGGGAAAGAGTTCAAGAAATCTGGGAAGGTGGATGCAGGTTGGGGCGTCAGCATGAATACCGTGACCCCTTCCAGCCCAAGGTTACAAGTGAAGGGGAAGCCGCACTCTGCACTTGGCAGGGCCAGGCATGTTGTGGAAAAGCCTGGGCAGCATCAGGTCTTTCTTTGCCTAGTTCAAAGGCCTAACCAAGTCATTCTGGACACTGCGAGCGTGAGCAGGGAGAGCCCAACAAGTCACTGCCGGCGCTCTGCTGCTCTGAACCATGGCTGCTTTTCGCTTACAGGTGCTCTGTTGTTTCATGTTTTTATGACACAGGGGTATCCAGTCCTTGGCAGGTGCTCCTGGGAACTATTATAAAGCAAATAAAAATGTTCCAGCTTTCAAAACCTCCGTGAGAACTCTTGGGGAAAACATACTGAAGTTTTGGGTTTCAGTGGGCTCTCATGCAAGGTGTGAAAATTCAAAACGCTGAGAGAAAGTTACGTTTTGGGTCCCTGAAAACAAGTAATTTTAGAGTGGTCCTAGCGATTAAACCACTGGCATCTATTTTCTCACAGCAATGGATGTGCCAGGTACCATGCCAAAGGCCCTATTACGGAGCTGCTCCACCGTGGGCGGAAACTCAGTGTTGCTGCAGTGGTCCTTAGGGCAAAACAATTCCCTCAAAAAAAGAGAAGTCGATTGAGAGTTATATCATGAAAAATGTGCCTGGTGTTTTCTGGGTCTACTCTAGTGAGGAAACAAATCTACAAGAACACGAGCATAAAGTGATGATGGATGGTAAGACACTGCTGAATGGTGGCTCCCATGGATGAGACATGAGATAATGCAGAGCCTCGATACTGAATGAACTTCAAAGCTCTATAGTGGCACTCACTTGCCGTGATTTGTTTTCATAATGAAACGGAGCTGTTTATCCCAAGAGGATGCAACAGTGAGGTGACAGCCTAGCTGCCCTTCCGCGCACACTGCTCATCAAATGCTATGGTCAAAATGCTTGCCAAATCTGAGTTGCCAGGTGACAGTTTTGAATTTGCCTGCTTCTGAGTGCTGCAAAGTAAAAAGGCTGCAATAGCAGCTTAAATCACAAGGCAATATCAAAAACTTTTAGCCATATGCAACACTGTGATATTGAAAAATCATAAATTGTGCTGGGTTTATTACACAGGCAGGATCTAAAGGTGGGCAAGACTGCCAAAATGCTGTACATTGGCTGGATACTTGATTTAGCTGTGTCACTATTCAGCCAAGACCTGAAGATAATTTATCAGGAAAAACTGAGGGCTTGGACAGGATGTTAACAACACATTAAAATATGTGGACACTATTGTTACTTACCATGCCACATCCTCAAGGAGCAGTGTGTGGAGAACAGCCGCCTTTGCCACATGGTAGAGGAGCTGTCTACCTTCAGCATCCAGGATGGGAAGAGGAGTCCCACTCTTTGATCACTTGAGCTATTTACCTTTTCAGGTGTTGACAAGTGTTGGTGGCATTTGCTGGCAAGGCTTTCTTCTGCTTGTTAGAGAGACTGGTTTTGTAACACACAGGTGGGTGATGCCAGAGCAAATTCTGGAGCTGAAATCAAAGCCGACCTTACCAATCTATGACATGGGACTTCAGCTCCTGGTGTCATACGAGGGGACAAACGATCAAAGCTGTGTCTATCAGAGGGGCATTACAAAGTGTGTCAGGTCGTGGTACTGCAAAACCAGAATGCTCCCCTTTTCATCTCACTTTAGTCCTTCCTTCTTTAATGGGCAGCGAGTTACAGTCAATTAAAGGTGACTGATAGGAACTGTGGGGAATACATTCATAAGCAAATATGAAAAATAGCCATATACCTTGTGATCAGGGTATACAAATTACATCATAAACAGAAAGTAGTTATGGTTGATTGGAGCAATTAAATGTTTTCTTTAAGAAAAGAAAAAACCCTCCAGTGAGAATATTTTAGAAAATGACTTTTTAATCATCTGTAGAACTGCTAAAATTACTGTCTCCTAATAGTTTTAAAGTGTTCTTTAGTTAGAATTAGCTGTAATCCCTCTGCAGAGCAGCCGAATACTTCCCCGGGAACCTGTTTACAGGAAACTTTATTTTTAATCACAAGATCACATCCATATGCTTTTACATAGTCCAAAGGAGACCACAGCAGCTTTGAGCATATTTCCCTGCTGTGCAAACAGCCACAAATTTGGAAACGGTTGCGTGGGAAAGAACAAGTTCTAGAACCGGTCAGGAGGACATGGCACATGGCAAGATTCACCACTCAAGTAAGAAACGTTAATACTGATTGAAAAATCAGGTGTTTCCAGTGCTGCCCGATGCATACTAACAGCATCCTGCCACATTAATAAACCAGCTAATGCCTTCAGTCTTGTCTGTTTCCTCGCCTACCGTCATCCTTGCAGATACTGCTAGTTCTGCACGGGTAAGGACAGATTTGGGGAGGGGAAGGACTGTGGCCACATTGCTGTGGAAGAGCAGTCTCTGCCCAGCAGCGTGATGAGAAGGACACGCGCCCTGTGGGCCAACGGCAGGGAACCGCTTGGAGCCAAACAGAGGAGCTCCTGGGCACAGCATGGCCCACTGCTCCCCTTCTGCCGGCCTTCCCATGGGAACGCTGTCTGCCTGCTCAGCCCGGGCACAGGCGTGGGCATGGACGTGGGCAGCGAGGGAGCAGCCCCTGCTAGCGGTGCCAGCCCGCAGGCGGTGCAGTATGCCAAAGCACACCGCATGGGAGCAAGGGGATCAGAATCAGACTCTTAGAAACGGTAGACCTAAAAATGTTTCTATCTGAACAGAGAGAACATATGCTTCGTAGATATGCTCTACCAATTGTCCAATTTAACATCAAGAATGCTGCTCAGGGTGTCGTGAGAGTTCAAAGCTTGTCTCAAGGAGACTTGGGAGGCTGGGGAAAATAAAGGAAAGGGTAAAAATGCTGAACACAGCCTGCTTTGGTCAAAGAAATCCAGAGCAGTTTTCATATAATTGTGATTTTTTTTTTTAATCTCAGTGGAGAATTCACAATATTCTTCCTTTTTCTGCCACCTTTAACCATACCTTCCCTTTGTGTCTGCAAAACAAAGATAATTATTTTTCACTCACCTGCATAAAATGCTTGAAGAACTCCAGATGATTGAAGATATAAAAATGGAACGGAAATGTGTGTATATGCATGTTTATATATAATTGTTATTATTGTTACAGTCTGCCAAGGAAACACAGATTATTTCTAGCAAAGCTTTGGGGTTCTTTTATAACTTCAGAAGCTGTTTAATAACTAGTGATCAGATGAAACTCAACTGCTTTTGAAATCAATGAGAACTGGATTATGTGCTGGAGAGGAGGAAGCTTTAGCAGAAAATGTTTATATTACCGAGTATTTGTTATCTTAGATAATCACCATTTCTGCCTATATCTTCCAAGAAACTCATTCTGTTGCTCTGAAAAATATGTAATGATTTGAAGATAATTTCAGAGGCCAAACCCGCTGAAAATCTAAACCCATGATCAAAATACTTGCAAACAGTGTCTCAGATCAGTAAAAGCAGGCTGAAGAGGACAAGAGGAGAAGCCATTTAATCATCTGACCTCGGTGACTGCAATACAGTTATTCTGTTTTCTTCTCCCAGTTTTAGTCTTCTTTAGATTTAGGATTTCAAATTAATTACTTCTTTTTTAATGTATATTATATAAATCAGTCAATGTCAACAGAATGTCTTCTAAACCTGGCTTAACTCTCTGCCTGTTGGCCTCCTCCACTATGAAAGGTAACAGCGACCAAAGCAATTCCCTCCATGGACTAAATCCTGACTACTGCCCATTTCCAGGACAGCTGGAACAGTGTGTGGAATTTCATATCGATACCTTAAAGTGGACATACCATTAAAGTGAGCATTGATATAATTATATAGTCATATAGTTTGGCTCTGAGGTTATTCGTGAAGTGCACCTTATCCCTGCAGCTAAATTATTCTGTGGTTCAGTCGTTCTGTGATAGCTCTACTGTGCCCACCAATGCTACATTGGAGATGTCAAGAGCTGAGCTGGTCCCTACCGCTCCACAGCTTCATGAACTGCCTTCGCTACAGGTGTGTATCTACAACAAAGAGAAAGGCAGATGTTACCTTACACCACCATCTCTATCTTTAACTAACCTATCTGCCTTCTGAATCAAACGGAATCACTCAGCATTTCTCAGTAGCATTTCTCAAGTGGTAGCTGGAGTACTAGCCTTTCCATTCACATAGCGTAAACTCATCTGCACTGTGCGGGGACTAGGCTCATGGTTCAGGCCCTCAGCCGTTGTTCTTCACACCTCTTAGGTCTCGGTGATGTAAATGACTTTTTAATGTAAGGCATGTTAGCCCACCAGTTTGAATGCAAGGCCTTGCTGGACTGTATGAACATAGTCACTAACACTGTGGGAAAGATTTGCTTTCAGAAGGCTGCAGTAACGCCCTCAGAAGGAAAGCATTGGGCTAATACTGAGCAATAAGAGTCTGGAAGAGTGCCTGCTTCACAAGAGAAAAAAATAGTTTCCACTACAGCTTGTCAATGAATATTTAAAAAAGATGAGTGATGATTAAGAGTTTAAAATAATCTCCTTTCCACCCTTTCACCTGCCTCCAGTCAAACCATAAAGCCAACCATGCCCCTGGCTTACATTATAATGGAATTATTGTTCATGGAGGTTTGGCCAGTCAGCAGTCAATAGCGAAGAAATGACAAACGTGTGCACAAGGGAGAGCCTTTGGAAAGAAAAGAGAAAGGAAAGAAGAAAATTTATTATTGCCAGTCTACTGATGAATGCAGGCATTAGAATAGCAGATGTAGAGCGTATAAGGGGTTGGAGAGTGAAAAGCTAAGTGTTGCCTTAGAGCACCAGGAAATGGAGCCAGGGTTGTGAAAGCCATCAAGCTGCCTGCGCTCTGCATTCCTTAATGTACAATGAAATGCTTTGATAACCGAAACCAAAAACCCTAAAATGGCAAGCGCTTCCTGCAAGAACCCTTGAAATAAGGTTTGCCGCCAATGGGGGGTAGTTGTCAGTATAAGGGAGAAAGATGGGGGAACTGGAAGTCTGCGTGCTGGAATGGGGATGTTTGCTTCGGCGCGTTGGACTGTTGCTTGGGATACACCAAACAGCAAGAAAAGGGCTAGGAAGGATGCAGTCTTAGCTCCAAGGTAATGGATAATCCAGAAACAGCTGTTTCTCTTCCTCAACCTTTTTTAAACTGCCACAGGAGACCTCTTTCCACTCAGAGCTCAGTTATTCTTCAGCGTCGACTTCTCAACACACCACTTCGGTTTTCACAAGTAATCTGTTGGACAGGCTAGGAAACCTGTGCTGAATTCCCTCGTCTCCAATGTTTGGCTTTGGTTAGGAGAAGATTTGCCCCAAGACTAAACATGTGTAATATTAAGCGTGACCTTTTCTTAGCTTTATTGTACTTGCTCCTAAATCTAAATTATGTATACCTTTTGTGTGTTTATGTGTATGTGAGTGAGGGAGAGAAACTCAAACAGGCATGGAAAATGTGGACTCCATTCACCCTGCATACGCTGTAATATGAACAGACTCACAGAGGTGTGTGGGCATATATAGACTTAACCACATCTACTGTAAAGAGGAAAAAAATGCTGAGAAGCATTTTGTCATGTTTTCCATTTGAAATGTGTGAGCTGTGGAAACTCAAAGCTATAACATTAATGTTTCTTCTGGTAGGTTTTTTCCTGTGCTATTTATTTTTCCTGTGCTATTTATTTGCTATCATGTTTTTTGGGAACTCGACAAGTTTGTGAGGTGTTTTTTTTCCCCTTTCCCCATATCTAGAAAATATGCACACATTTGAATTATGACTTTCCTACAGGAACTAACAGCTGTATGTGCAAATCATGCATATAAATCAATTACTGAGGCCTATGTACTATAAATGCACCCATTAATTAAGCAATGTCAGATGCTATGAACCATGAAGTTCATTACATCTTTAGCATTCAAACCAAGGATTATTTGAAGAAGCAATACTACGTTTACCTAATAGTTAATGAAATTAAGCCGGGTTGTTGCCAACATTCTTATTTTATGCCTAATTCAGTGTTTAAATGTTTATGAATAAAACACTAACTGCTGAAAGCAGAAATGTTGAAATGTAATTACTGGTAAGTTATAACGCACTTGAGGACTCATTATACCAGACTTGGGAGTTTTAAGATCACCAGTGTAACACACTCTCCAAAAACACAGATTTTTTATGGGCTAAAAGCTGGAAAGACATAAATGCTGTTGAATTTGTCCTGGCTGAGTGGAAATTTTGATGATCGTGGTAGTATGATTTATGGGTATAACATTTTCCAGTCATTACGTGGTTGCATTTCAGCATTGTGACATGATTTGCATATGTGAATATCCCTGCAAATTAACTTCTGATGAGAGCTACATCTGCCTGGATTAAGAAGCTCCTATCTTAAAACCAATCCAGCTGCTACCCTGAAGGACCTATTTGAAAAAAAGGCAATCTGCAATGTCATCATATATAGTTTTTCCATATGTATGTCCTGATTTAGATTTAAATGTAAATATTGCATGGCAGTATTGGTTACTTTGTTAGGGTTTATTCTGCCAACTAAGAGGCACTCTGATGTCAACGTTAGGATTATCTCTGCTGTGTAGCACTCTACTTTCCTCTGTTTCATTAACCTATCTACAGACAACGAAGTATCAAGAGCTAGAGTAGGATCCATCACTGCTGTTCAAAGCCATTCTTAGCCACGTGAATAAATAAAATCAAATTTAAAAGAAAACAATGCAAAGGAAAGAAACAAAACCATAAGACTCTCCAGAAATAATAAGAGAAGAGAACAGCAAAGACCTTTAGCCAAACAACACCTTCTGCGGCTGGCTCAGCATTTCCCAGGATCGGGCTTTTCTGCTGGAGGATATGTATCCACAGAAAAACGGTACAGCCTCTGCCACAGAAAACTTGTATGTGGGCTCTGAATGTAACCGATAGACACAAGAGATAAAGTCAGACAGGCAGACAGACGGGGGAGCACAGAGAGATAATGAAGTAACATTATTTTGCAGGATAACAATAAATTCATGTCGGGCTCTTGCTGAGCACTTTGCAGACCCCAGTAGGTTTTTTTGCAGCATGGTAAAGGAGGACCTTGAAGGAGGAATTTAAAGGAGAGTCATAAGGCAGACCTGTGAAGGAACTGTGAGAAAAGCAGCAGTGCTTTTGAGCACTGCAAAAAAAAAGGATTGTGGTGTGTGGAAGCCAACACAACCGCTTGATGCAGAAGACTGAGGGGGGCACGGAAGAGGTGCTTGGAGAGTAGTAACACAGTCAAAGCGACGGACAAATAGACTTCTCCTTGGGGTGGCCTTCCAGCGGCTTACCAAGGTGGTCAGATCGCTTTGGACGGGCTCTGAGAAACTGGCACGTTGTCAAAGAGATGAAGAGGTGCGCAGGCAGGGATGCGGCTCGGCTGCGAGGCTCAGGAGGGAAGGACAGGCTGCCCTGGAGGCCGGGCGGCGCTGGCGGGAGGCAGAAGAGGGGGAGGTTGCACCGGGAAAAGGAAGAGACTGTGTGAGCCGTGTGGTCTTCAGAGCGGATCTGAGACGGCAGAGAAGGAGAGGAGCTGGTATTTTAGGGCAGGAGGAAACACGTCTAAATAGGTAAAGAAGCGACGGGAGTCAGTAGCAGAGCAAAAGGAGCTGAGTTTGTGCTTGTGTTGACAGTGCTCGGAAATAAGCGTAGAGACGATTGAGGACAGGAGCCTGCGTAAAGGTAGAGAGATACCGCGAGAGTGAAAAGAGAGTTAAGAGAACCAGAGAAAGGAAGAAGCACTGACCCGAGAGAAAAAAATGTTTAGCGTGGGATTTGCTTGCTTTTTTAGGAATGGAAGAAGTCAGATATTTTTGTTTTGTTGGAAGCACTTTGATTTTTACTGATAACAAGTTTTTAAGATCTATAGTAGTTATTGCACTGAATGTATGAGCTTATCCTTTTTTATCCCCCCCCGAAATTCACTAACATTGCTGGTGCTTGAACACACTGCTTTTGCTAAAAGACATTGCAATTCAATTGAAATTTTAAATTTGTGACAATATCGATAAATTTCTAATGAATTTCACTTTGCACATGAGTTGAAAGCTTGACACACAGAAGTCAATGGCCAAACCCCAAGGAGCAATTGGAAACTGTTTCAGCAGCTCATATGTACAGTCTTAACTGAGGCTTAAATATGTAGAAACCAAAACCACACAGTAATATTCATACCACATTTTTAAGTGCTTTTCATCCCAGTGTTGTAAACTAAAATGTTAGTGGAAATACAGCTCAAAGATTGTTAGAAACAGAGAAAGTATTCTCCCACCAATTCAATAAGGGGCAGTAAACACCAGTGTGAGAGCAGCACAAAATCTAAAAGCTAGAATAACTTCACAAAAAAAACCCCAAACCCAAAACCCAACCAAAAAGTTAACAAAATATCTGTAGGCAAAGGCATATATAAGCCATGCTCCTGGAGCTAAACATGTGCAAGTATATGATCCCACCCATTCTTAGACTGTGACTTACTGCGAGATCAGTCTTCATGCAAACAGAGCACTGAACGGGGAAAGGATGGCAGAGTCAACACCACGATATGTTTATAAATGCCAAGCAGGACACCTCAGCAGGGACACAGCGCTGTGCTCTGCTGCTTTCAGACTGGAGCTGGATTGCTCCTGCGGGTTGGTGTGGAGGCAAGAGAGCTTGGTCTGCCTGCACTCCCCTGTATAAACCGAAGTCTGTTGCTTGAAGTCTCAGAATCTGGAGCTGGTCATTGCCTAATATAACCAGTTACTTACTCGATGGGTTACATCCAACGATGTTCAGCGCTGCTGAATGAAGTCACATGTGAAAAGGTTAATAAGTGAAAGTCATATATTCAAACTTACCAGCATTTATGAACAGCCACGAGATTCATTCTGGTGTTGGTAATTCTTAAATCAAGACCTCTGTTACCAAATATGAACGCAGACTTGGGGAAGGCAGGAGGGATTCTCTCTCTATAGCACAGCTGATCTCACAAGTTAAGGAGGGGTAGAGAGCAGCCTGGGGAAGACCTTGAAATCTTTATCCAGTGCAGGCTTTGCTTCCTCATAAAGTGGCTGCTTTCAGATCCCGTGAGATAGAAACACAGTCAGCAGCGCTAAGTGAACTCATTGCCAAAATGTGAGTTCCTTCTTATCATAAAGTGTTGGGTTTATTACATTTTGAGATGACTAGGGGTAAAATCCCTGATATCGTGTGTTCCCAAGGAAGTTTCGTTTACTGATTGTGTGCAATAAGAAATGTAAGAAATTTCTTCCAGTAAATAGAGTTCACAGTGGCCATATTCACATATCCATCCTGGTGTAATTCCCAAATGGCTTTGTGAAGGTCTGACGAAGCAAAGGAGTAAATAAACTCATTCTCTGTCAGATTTACAGTTGCTTCTTCAAAAAGGACTGCCTTGATTGCTGTCTGTCTCTGTCATTCCCAGGTGGGTTCACACAGAACTCCTTAAATGATGTCAAGAGCAGAGGGAGCTAGAGCAGTGACATATATTGGCTCTCATGTTATTGGGAGATATCTTGATTTTATTTCTTCTGGCACCAGTAGTCATTCTATGTCTTCTATTTAGTATGGAGAAACACAACACAATATGCCCTCACAAGGGAAGGGTGAAAAGGAATTGTGTTATCTTACAGCATCAGGTGCTCATTATAGCCAGCAATTAGCAAATCTCAGATGTTAGGATGCTTATTCAAGCCCTCTGATTCTACACTGTTAGGAAATCCCATGAAAATTGGATGTGAGAATGCCAAGATGTCTCTCTCTCGACTGAGCTCAAATTTAAAAAAAAAAAAAAAAGAAAGAAAAAAAGGCTCTTTTTCCCCTATACCTTGGCATTTCCAAGCTTGGAAAGAACAAGGTACTGAGTTAAGTATACATATTTGCTCTTAGAAAGCTTAATTCAGGGGATTTATCTGTAGGTATTCCTAAGGTTTTGTTTGCAATCCTTAATCTAAGCTGGCAAGAAGTCTTTCACCATTTAAAATAAACTTTGAGCTAAGAATAATGAAAGCAACAAGACCTCACTTTTCCACAGGGCTGGGCAGCTTCAGTTCACTTCTGGCTATGGCTGTGTGGAAGTGTTTTCTAACAAGTACTGCATTTTTAAAAGGTGCCAATGAGTCTGGTTACCTCAGATTTCCAACACACTTTAGCACTCTAAACAGAGCACCCCAAAGGCCAGCCTCAGAAGCCACTTGCCATGTTTGCAAATATGGACCAATATTTTGCATACTGTATATTTTAGATTGGCTTTGAACGCAGGAAATGCTATCCCTGTAACATAAGGATTCAGTTACAGTTTTGTCACTCAAATATTTATGGAACAGTTAATTTTAAGTAGTTGCTTCAGAAGGGAGACAAGTTTATTGCAGCACAGATAATCTCCTTTGTGATTTTCAGTTGATAAAATCTATCCCAAGAGCACAAAGAAGCCAACTGAAGCTAATTGAAATATTCCCTTTGTCTTCTATGGACACTGAGTCAGGCTCTAGGTGCTTGTATTGTTGGATGATTACCCAGTGGCCAGTGCAAAATACTGGTATTTTTGTCTCATTCCTCAGAAATAGGACACACAGTTCTCCCCCCCACTTAGTCTTATGGTCCAGAGTGCTCTAGGACAGAGAGAATGAATGATCATCCCACCTTTAGGGATGCATAGATTAGTAGGACAAGACAGAAAAGCCTGCACTGGCAACACTTCAGCTGTACTTGCATGGGGGATAAAGAGAGCCCTTTCATTTCTGGATATGCTCATGAGAGGCCAAAAAGAACAATGAAATCATCAGCATTATAATGTAAATCCTTCAATAAGTGTTCTAGATATGCCCAGATGGTATGTGGATTTACTTTAAAACTAGATACTCTGATTTTTTCATAATTCTGTTTAAGTTCAGAATAAATTTCTTTTTTATTGTTTTTAAACAATTGAAGAACATTTTCATTTATCTCTTCACTGCACTGACTTCCTCTGAGACTGTGATTGAATAAATGAAAATTTACCTCTTATTCCTCCAGTTCCTGCTCAGTAAGCTCAAGAAGTTAAGATAACACAGGCAGGATCCCATTTTTTTTATCCAGGAACTCCGATATCCACAGAATCCTTAGCCTCTGTCTCTTTTTTTTTTTCTTTTTTGCATGGGAGCTATTAGCACAAGTGGCTTTTCTCACAGCATCACACCAGCAGCCCTATCTTGTTTGTCTTAATTACCTAGGAAGTTTAACCCTGCTTTAGTTGCCTGAGTACTTACTGATTATTTGCCTGAGTGAGGTGAAAGGGATCACATCTTACAACATTGTCATACCCCTTTTGCTTGGTCGCTGTTTAATGCTTTGGGTGTAGCATTAGTGCCAGCTTCCTGATGTAGGTGGGCAACGTTCCAGCTGACTTAGGAGGGAGCAGGGTTTCATCCAAGGGAGTACTGTGAAACCTCACATCTAGTTGCCAGGCACTGCGGGCATTCATTACTCTGTAGTTTAAAATAACTGTTTCTATACTTTGCACACTGCAAACTTCAGCTTGGTCAAAGCCAGCCTTGGCCTTAAGGTCCACTGCCCACCTGCTCATGCCTCTCTAGGTCTCACCTCTCTTGGCCTTATCCCTTTTCTACTTATGTTCCTGGTGCTGTAGTCTGGATCGCATAGCATCTTCTCTGACAGGTCCAGTCTCTGGGCAGGAAGCTGATGTACTGGATTTGACTCATCTTCTGTGAAGCATTGGGGTACTCAGAGGCTTTTTTCAGTGGAGAATGGAATTCTGTTCAATGGCATTCTGGGGTAGCAGACAAAGCATAATTTGTTCCTGGCATACCTACAGTAAGGAAGAAAAATCTAAAAAATCTGTGAGCATTTCAACAAAAAAAAGTATAATTCTTAACAGAAATACTTCTTGCACTAGGTCATGAGCAGCTTCATTAGTTTTTCTTTGATAATTAGCTGCAACTGTGTAAAAATTATTAGCTGTATTGAAACAAAGGGACTTTTGAAAGAGAACCAGCATGAATACTTATTGTTAGTAAATTAATTTGGAAAAGCCTTGATTAAGCAATATACACCTAATTTCACATAAAAATGCTGATTTTTTTTTTCCCTGAAGATTAACTGTGAATTCCACTAATATGAAGAAACTTCTGTCTGAATATCAATTAGAGCTTTGAGAAAGCACCCTCATATGCTGTATTGGGGAAAGTCTGAGTCACATACACAGAGGACCCCAAAAGTGTGGCATTAATGGCTTCAGCTTGTCTTTGTTTGTCTAGGTGCGACGTGTGTAAAGGCTAAGGAGTGTCTGTGATCCCTGCTTAGGTCTGGATTTTCCTCTGGTCTTGACATGTTGCTTTGTGCTCGGCTGCTGAAGCACAGAAGGAGCAGCAGCAGGAAAAGTCCTGCCTAAGTCGGCCGCACCGATAGCTTGATTTTTCTCAGGTCTTGCCCATTTTGTGGCTACTTATACCCCAGATGCTACAGTATTAGGATGCTCCCTTTGTGGGACCAGCACGCGTTCCTTCAACGCCTCGGTGAGCCACTGAGCGTGGCGGTGTGGGAGGACGAGGTTCGGCTGGCTCCAGAAGCAGGGAGGCACATGCCTGGCTGCCTGTCGAGATGCCCCTGGACGAGCCTCCAGCACTGCCATCCATAGCTGAATCACCGCCTTCACCCCCCCGCGACGGCGGCCAGGCAGGCTGCGGCACGCCGCTGCTCCCCAGGCTCCCCGAACACCTCCCACATGGCACCACCGTTGCTGGCCCTCCCTCGGTCTCCTAGCACCCTGGCATTGATTTGGCTCTGTCTCTAGATGCCCTTTGCGAGGCTTCCTCACAACCAACACGAGCAGGAGAAGTGCAGCTAAGTGAGGACGCTCACGGGTTAATTGCTCGACTGTCTGTATTACGAAGTGAGGGCTGGGGTTATTGTCTCTGAGCTTCTCACCCAGGTGAAATAACGGGCAAACATTGCTTCTAATGCAATACTCGGCTGCCTAATGAGTAAGGATATTCAAAAGGCATACATAAGTTCATTTTTATTATTTAAAAAAAAAAATGTGGAAAGGATATGATACAAAGCGTGTAAGACAGATTTGCAGTTAATTCTCCTTTTTCTTCCCTGGAATTCAAACATACCTCTTAGAACAAATGGGCTGAGGCTTGGGACAGTAATAAGTCTTTGATTTGAATATCATTTTGAAAGAATCACACATCTCTAGAAGATTAGGGAAATATAACTTTTATTTTAATGCGAGTAGTATTTTACTGGACCCTGGCAGGGTATTAGAGAAATTATCATTTTCTCATTAGTCTAACTGCCAACTATCTCTTCTTACTTCCCTTTTCTTCACAACGGAGGGTGTCTCAGACAAAACGCTACTTAATCAAATTAATTAAGAGGGAGTAGATTTCTAAAGAATGAGGTTCAGAAGGAATCAGGCCAGGAACTTAGCATGTTCAAGACTTCAAATGCTTTCTCAAGTTCCACAGACTTCAGTGGTATTTAATTGCTTTCTTGAGTCAGGTCCTAAGAGTGTGGCTTGGGGATTAAAGCAGGGAAAATTTTTGTTAGACAAAAAGGTGTCATCAAATGGATTTAGGAAAATATGGAAGTGTTGCTGAACTTCTTGTCAAAATAGTCTCCTTCAAGAATATTCAGCTCTGTCAGTGCCTTCATTTTTTGATTAAACATTTTGACAATTCAGGTTGAGACAACCACTTGTTTCAAAATTCCTTTTTTCTATACAGTCGTGAAGTCTGAAATCAAAACCACATCTGACTTGATCTTTTTCTAATCAATTGTTCAAAATAACTGACTTTTGTGCCAAACTGAAATAATTATTTTTTGAACTGTCAGAACTGCTGAATGCAAAAATGAAGCAACTGGAACAAAAGCAGTCCATGTACAGGACTCAAAATTTGTGGGCTACAAAAAGAAAATCCTTCATGGATATTTTATTATAACTTAGCTTATTCAATTGTCATATGCAGTTATGTTAACTGCTGTGAATACAGAGTAGTTATACAGTTTATTTTAGCATATATATTGAAAACAATACTTATTTCTTCATCTATAACATACTCATCTGCATCCTATTCTGGATAGTAATATCTAGTTCTTAGTCAATTGTGATTAATACTTCATTATTATACAATGTTCATTGTAAAAAATCATGCAGGCACCACCTGTTGTCCCAGGCTCTGTACAAATCAAGACTGTGAAATACCACAGCCTGGTCCAGGTCTGTTGGCTGCTGGACCTCAGTTTGTTGTGATGGGATCCCATTGCAGCGTCCAGTGTGACACAAAGGACTGGGGCAGAAACTAGATCCAGGCCATTCAGAAACCCTCTCCAGAGGCAGACCTTTCTTTTCCTCCTTTTCCTCAACAAAAACCTCTCTTAGCAGTAGGCTTCTGGTAATAGAATAGAATAGAATAGAACAAAATAGAATAGAATAGAATAGAATCGTAATGATCTAACCCAAAGCTTTCAGCCCAAAGCTTTAGGAGGCACAACAGCATTTGAGCCTCATGACAGCCAGTGACTGACCACAAGCTCCAGAGTGGAGGAGATGCCTTCTCGTAGAGCACCTCAGATCTGAGGCTCTGCTTTGTGCCACAGCATCTGTATCCAAAGATGGGTAACCATCCTGCCTTGGTGACAGCACACCGTGGAAGAGATACCGCAGCGCTGCTCAGTATTTACGCTGCTGCAGAGAAACTTCAGGCTGGACTCAGCTGCACAGGTCTCAGACTGTCTGTGTCAGATCTGACAGATCTGCCATACCAGAATCCTGCCCATCTCCCTGTTTGTTTGAACAACCATCCCTGTTTGTCCCCCAGATATGTTTTTCTGGGGCGGCATGATAGTCAAGCACAGAGACAAAGATGTAGCACACATCCTCCTGTCTCAAGTGTCAAAGAACTGTGTAGACCTCTGGAAAACATCATGTGGCTTAGTGCAGTTCCCCTCAGACTGATCTCACCTCCCAAGTTCAAGTCCTTTGTGGAGAGTCGAGTCCTCACCTCTCACGTTCAAGTCCTTTAAGGAGACTTGGTTTCATTTGCACTTAATCAGAGCGATCTGATGCTGGCAACGAAGACAGCTTTCTCGCATGAAGCAGCACATCTGTTTGAAATGGTTTCTAACCCTTTTTTGGCAAAGAGGTCAGCTGGGGAAAACCAAAGCTCTTCGCCATGTGTGTTCTCAGGTGGGATATTGACGCGAGGGGATAGAGGATGAGGCATGAAGGGGAGGAGGCATATCCACAGCTAATAGTCCTTTCCTCAAGCGGAGTTCTTGAAGAGGAAACCATCAAAACTACTGAGAACAGAGCTTTGTTTTCTTTGCTCTTTCACAGATTTGTGATTCAGAGGGTGTAGTATGAAAACATGCGATTCTCTTCTGAAAGGATAGCTCTGATGTATGTGATAGTCATGAAAACCACTGGAATATGTGACTTGCAACAACCTCTGAAAGCTCATCTCTCTACCTCCATTTACCAATTCTCCCCCTTCTTCTCCCCTGTAGCACCTTCTTATTGCAAAGTCTCTAAGGGGAAGTGCCAAATAGGGTGAAATAACTTAAATATTTCCATAGAGAAAGAAGAGGTAACTCATTCAGAAGTCATGTTTTTAAAGCCTTACAAGAGATTGCTTTATTCTAATTTTTTTTAAGTAAAATGAAAACAATAATGAACATTAAGTGGAATTAGCTGAGATGAAGGAGAAACAGCCCAGCTGTCACGTAAAGCCAAAAAAAAAAAAAAAAAAAAAATTGGACAGAAGTGTTTCTGAGACTAGCTATACAGAAATTAAGAAAGTCATGTAACCAAGAGCAACATACTGCAGATTTTTGTACTAATTGTTCAAAAATGTTCTGTCCCACTCTCAGACCTTCTAGTCCAAGTTTGAGCCTGAAGCAAATTTTTACAGTAGAGTTATAAATCCATGAAAACAGAGGTTTATAATGGAAACACTGGCACAATCCTAACTAATGGTGTTGTGCCATGGGGTGCCTCGGTAATAAAAAAAGAGTCTCTGAGCCTGTATGCCAGCCAGAATAGCTAGCAACACCCAGAAAAATAGACACAATTAGATGAAACATCAGCAGCACTAGCTTTCTGAGATAAAACAAGTACACAAAGTCCTACACTGTAGAGGATTACAAACAAATAATTTGTCACAGCTTTGAATAAATACAGAATAGGAACCACGCTTTGAGAAAATGATGGGTTATTAAGGTATGGAATTTAATATCATTGTCAATCTATAAAACTTTTACAACCTAGTCTTATTTGCACAGAGATTACATCCCCAAAGCTCAGTGCCAAAGACACATGTTAATAAGCTCACAACTTTTAATTAAGCAATATGTATAAGTAGATTCCCATTAAGCTGTGATTTGTGGGCTAGTTCATTACAGTGGGTTCCAGCCACCAGACACATATTCAATACAAATCAAGCAGCCTGCATATTATCCAGCTTAATGTGAGCCTACTTGGGATATTTTATCACCAGTTCAGATTGGCGGTTCAGAGAACTATATTTTTTTTCTAAGATTGGGGGCAGCGACCAGAACCTTATAATGACCCCATGTTGTTTTCTTAATGAAACTATCCATCTGAATTGTTTAGTTGCAACTGGTAATTATTCATACAGTTAATCATAGTTCTATTATATACAATATATATATATGACGTTCAGTCAGAACACATTTGCCCTCATTTGAATTAAATGCATAAAATAAGGCATAAAAGAAGGAAATATGGATATTAAAGACATGGAACGATAAAAATAATTCACGTGTTTTACTCCAAAGAGATTGATGACAACATTTTCCAGATCTTGGAATCAGTCTCTTTTGAGTTCCTGAATTATGCTAAAATTTTTGCCCCCAGTTTGTGACACAGGGTGTCAGGTAGAATTTTTTCAATCAATCAGCTTTACTCATGACACAGTGCAGAATGCCATTTCACATCTTTCTTGTTTAGATCGATTTCCCATTGATTATATCAGCAGTGAGGGTTGTACAGCATTCTGACGCACCAGTCTTGAAAATAAGTTGGATATTCTGCAATATTTAACACTTTTTTTTTTTTTTTTTTCAGGAGTTAGAAGTTCATGGATCATTGGGTCATAATCTAGGAGAAATTACTACAGTCAGATTTCTGGAAAATAATACTTCATCATAGCATTTTCTTCTGGTATTCTTTCCATAATAATAAGTTAATGAATTAACTTTGCTACATATTTACAGTTATCAAGAGTGACAACTGTTGTTTTTAACAGCCCTTTCAGTAAGGATTCTACTGTACTTAACTGTAAGAAAATATGTATTTTATTTACTGACCAAACTTTTTCATATAACCTCTCTTTAACCTCCATAAAACTACACAAAATACTTAGGGTAATTTTTTTTTTTAAATTTACATTTTCTATTTTGCTACTGAAATATTCTCTAAACATCCCATCTTAGCTAACGTAATGATACTATCAAGAGCTGCCCAGTATTTACTTGGAAAGCAGAATTTGCCATCCAGCCCCAGAGCAGTGGTCCATCTTATTCAGTATCTTGCTAACAGCACCGGCTCAGACATGAGGCTTTCTGAAACCAGGGTGGGAATGAGTTCCAGCAGAGGAGACTCCAGGCTGAAAGAGAAAGGACGGAGCTCCTGAGAAGGAGATGTGAACTACAAATCAAGAAGACAAGGAGAGGAGAAAGATCATAATTAGCTATAGCTCTAAATGTAACAAGAAGAATTTTTCAATCAATATGGTAAGCTGCTTGTAGCCAATTAAAAGACTGTAAAGTAGGGACAATGCCATATGTAGATTAGGCTAGTCTCATAAAAAGAGCCTTAGAGCAGTGTTGCATAGTTCATGAATTGATTTTGCTTGAAGGCCAAAGAGAAAGGAGCTGCAATAAGCCAGTCCTATAGTAACAAAAGTGGTACCTCGAACTCCATTACTGGCAAATGATACAGTCAGAGGAGTTTTACACATCCCTTTTTCACCAAAGTTTTGCCCCACCTCACCAACTTTCATAGGATCACACTGGTGCAAAACTATAACGAAGATTTTTTTATGATTACACTATTTCTGAACTAACTAGAGCAATGCAGACCTGGGAAAAACTGCACCTCTACCTTCAGCTTTAATTCACTGCTGAATCCGAGCACTTTGCCTTCGACAGCACCATGGGATACAGCAGCATTTGGAGGAGTAAGGAAACTACCACAGATGCCAGAAGCTAAAGAGTTAAAAACAGTCTCCTGCAGCCTGCAGAGAAAGCGTGGAGTCAAGGAAAACACCCAGACATATAGCTGTTGAGACAGGAGCAACATTACAGCCATTAAAATCAAATGTCAAAGAAGGAACAATGCCTATTAGCTTTTAGAAACTAAAAATGAACAGTTCAGCTTTATCAAACAAATGGGTTGCACCATCCAATTACTAACTTCTGATAAGCACCATGTCAATTTTGAAATTGTACTGCTGAGTCTGTGGAGAAGAAAAAACAAATCTGAGTTATCCACATAACAAGGATAAAAGGAAGCCAAACTATTACAATCCTGACCTAATTACCCAGGCAAATCACTCCCCTTTCAGGAACATTGTAAAGCCAGTAAAAACACTGTAGCCTTCGCTGACGAAGCTCTGACCTTGTATGAGGCCCCTTTTCTCTCCCGTTCAGGTCCCATCTGATCAGGGAAGCCTTGAGAAGTCCTCCAATTGGGTCCTTCACTTGAAGCAGTATCATTTGCAGCATCTTTTTGTTTCATCTTACCCAGGAATATAACAGTGTATGCGCCAGCTGAGCGGGCAGCAGAGGACTGCAGCCTGCAGAGTGGGACTCCCCATCCACCGCACGTTATTAGGCACAGCCACCCAGAGCGGCTGGCAAGCATGCTAGAGAAAGCCAGGGGCATAACCAATAGCCTATTTGCTTTTTTAGAGTAATGTCCAGTGTTCAGGGAGGATGCAAAGGCTTCCATTCCTTCTTTCAGTGTTGTTAAGTCTGAAGCTGTTTGGCAACTCCCATTTTAGTACTATTCTCTACCCCAAGGTACGTGAGCTGTAGAGTAAGCATGCGTTGAATTTCTCCCTCAGAGCAGACAAAAGGAGTTATGAAAACAACAGCAGCAGAGTATAACATTGAAATAATAATAATAATAATAATAATAATAATAATAATAATAATACCTCATAAAAGAGAGCTGGTTTTTTTCTTTTTGAAAATATGTTTATGTGGTTAAAAATAAAGCATATTTTTCACACATTCTTATCTAACATATGGTTTTCACATACCTGGATGGATGAAGCCTTGAACTAAACAGAGCTAATGCTCCCTTTGTCTTCCCCATATATCCTGACAAAGCTGAAAGAGGGCACATATCACCAGCGATATGGCAATATTAGAGAGAAAGCTAGTAGGATTATTTATGAATTTTAAAACATATAGCTACTTAATGACTTTGCTGACAACCCTAGTAGTGCTGGGAACATAAGACACTATAGAGCTGAGCAGGTTCCCTTAGTGGACAGCCATCAACTTTCATCCATTAGATGGACATTTTGTGTCTTTCCTGCTCCCAAACGAGGTCGCATGGGTAACTTTGGAGGTTTCTACATTAGTGTCTTAGATGAGCTTTCTGGGCAAATCTTCCTGATGTCCCCACTTACTGTGCTTTCTGCTTCATACTGTGGCAGTCTTGGGCCACATTCACTGGGTTCCTTAGTTGACACTGGGCTGGAGGCTTATTCCAATTTATTCCTGAAAGTTTATTCCAGGAATAAACCTGTCTTACTCCAGCACCTAATGGGCATTAAGTCCAGAGGACCAGATTACAACTTCTCTAAAGTAAACCCCCACAACCTGTGTGGCATGGATACCAGACCTTCAGCAGCAGCTGTTTTCCCGTACACATCTATTCCCAACGTCCTGTACTACTGCTAAAGTAGTCTCTTAGTGTTGCTTCCTTGCGCATTCTCACAGCATACGCTTCTTGCATTTTTTCTTCTCAGTCTAAAACGAGCATTAAAGTCCATGTTTCATCCCCAACCACTCAGCCATCTTTGAGGACTCTCACCTCGAAGACCTGTCTTACCACTCACAACATTTGTAGTCAAACAAGAAACACAGGACTTCCAAATAAACCTTTAAACCAGAGAGACAGACAGACACACGCCGAGCAGAAATCCACTTCAGTTGCAGCTGTGCTGGACGAAGGAGTAACAGCATCACCCCCACCTGTCCTCACCACCCTTCTCTCAAAGGTGACTGCGCTCAGAGCTGCTACTGGAGTTGCTCATGCGAATGCTCTCTTACCTGTTTTGGGTAAAGTGGCCCTGCAAAGCTTGAACGGCTGGAACTGAAGGCGTTTGCTGCTCATCCTGAAATGGGTGAGGGAGAGCTCCCGCGGGAGCTGCGCCTGCATGAAAAAGCAGCTGCAGATGATCTCTTCAGGTGGCACAGCTGCACTCGAAGGAGAGCTTGTGTCCACAACAACAGCGAGGGTAGAAGAGGAAAGCTAAAAATTAGAAACCTGAATGCAACAGCTCTTAATCTGGTCTCAATATTTTCTTTTTGGACCAAGTTGTGCCTGTACCAGCTCTTTCGACATTCCTTGTAAAATCCCTCTGGCTGTCAGAGGAGCACAGACAAGTCCCCAGCTTATAAGTACAGCCCCAGCCTTGAGTAAAATGTTGCATTCCTCATAAGCTGGATTCATGTGCATAAGGCCATTAATTCATAAGGAAGAGACAGCATTTAAGAGTTGTTAGTCGGTCAATGTAATGTGGTAAGCTTTCCGGTGCCAATGCAATTTTTGGACTCAAAATATAGGCGATTCCAAAAGGAAATGTGAAAAGAAAAAAGAAAAATAGGAGACTGTAACCAATTCCTGTCCACCACTTGTTAAAGAAAAAATATCATGTGATGAGATCATTAAAAATTTTAGACTTTTCCATCCCTAATTTGAGAGATTCTATGAAAAAGTAACGTACATTCTCTGATAATTTAGAGCTTCTCTAATATATTCACAGATAATATTTGTGGAAAAAGACAAAAGCCTTCAAACACTTATTTTTAATTAAAAAATAGGAAAAAAAGACTTAAACAGCATGGACAACAGACAAAACTCTGAAAAGGTTTGAAATACAGAGCCTTGCCACTGAAATCTGTCCTGCTATCATTCTATACACATGAGCATGTACATACACACACATTCATGCACTGGTTTTAAATGCAACGATAGTTGTCTATTGCTCCAAATTCAATGTGATTATGTTTTCCATTGCATGGTAAAGTTCTAAAATTTATCTGAAACAATGTTGTGTGGAGTCCTTTCTTTGTTATTTTAATTATTTTATTATGTAAGGACTCTGCGCCTTTGGAGTAGGAGGCTATTATAAATATATGTTGTAGTGCAGATGAGGAACTTCTCCAATTTCATTAACAAGTAGCAAGATCTGTGCATATACCTCCCATACAGAATGTTTTAGAAATATGCCCTATTATGTCTAGTTAAGTCAACCTTGTGTCATTATTTCATATTAGTGTATATGACAGGATTGGCATACCCAGAAAAGATGCATCAGAACCATTGCATGTCAGCCAAGAAAATGAAAAAAGGAATTCTCTGTTTTGAAAACTAGGTTAAATATCATGTCCTTAAGTATTTTGAGAAGAAAAGGTTATATTGGTACCAAAAAGAATGTGTGTTGGTTTAAGGTTTAAGGAAGTACTTCAAATTAAGATCTTGTAAAACAAGAAAGAAAAAAAAAAACCTTCTGAGTGCATATCTAACTAGAAGAAGATAGGGAAATCAGAATGGAAATCTGCTGCGCCGAGAGAAGGAAGCATTGCTTAAACACCTTGATTTAGAACATATATTGTAAAAGATAGACAATTTTTTTGACAAGGAAACATTTTGAAATAAATCAAGATTTTACAAATCAGGTCCAACATCGTTATACTACGCTATTAGTGTAAAGACATCTGCTGTATAGGACTACACTGATTTCACTGAAGTGTTAAGCACAAGTTATGCACAAATGGAAAAGTTACTTATTTTGGGCAGATGTCACAATTTTCCCAGAAGCCCAGAAATGTAGGGCCAGAAGAAAACTCTAAACATCTCCACACAACCTTTGTACTAAAACCAGATGAACTATATCCAGCTTATCCCTTGGGTATGGTTGTTTGCCCTGTCTCCAAAACCCAGAAAGAAATAGTACTTGCAAGAAATTTAAGCTGATTGCTCCTTATCCTTCCTCTCCTGACCACAGAAAAAAACCTGAAGGTCATTTTTACAATGAATCCCAGAAGAGGTGGTATTTTACTACATGTGTGAGCTCCTGCAATTATGTGCTGACAGGAGATTCTTGGTTTTCATCTTTTTAGTTTGTCCCTCAGTTCCTACCCTTTTCTCTTTATAAAGAAAACAACCTAGTCATAAAAGAAAACTCAAAATAGGATTCCCCAAAGAATGACACTAGGGGGAAAATGAAGGACTCAAGAGAGCTTCGTGCATAGTCTCCCTAATCTTGTAATTTGGATACCTGAACTGTAATTTTCTCTCCTTCTAATGTTTGATCTTGCTGGCCAAGATGCAGCTGTGGCTCAGACCTTGGGCCATGTCCTGCATATGTCATTCCCAGGACTTTTGCTGAGTGGCTCCTGCCAGGTGACTCCTGTTTAGGAGGAGGAGGCTTAGGAATGGTCTGAGACTTGGAAAGGTTTATGACTTCTCACAGCTTCCACGTGTTCAGACAGCAGATCTGAATGTCTCCCTGTGCCCATTGCTGAGGAAGAAATAGTGTTGCTACATGATATAAAGGTAGCCCTCAATGTCAAAATCGCTTCTGGTGTAAATTATCACATCTCCGTTGTCCTTAACTAAGCAGCCAAAAAGTACCTGTGCTGAGGATCAGCTCCCCATCTCTAGATTACTGGATAATAGTATCCTATCAAGGAGATATGAAAGGGAATCAGAAAAGCTCATCAAAATGTTCAGTGACATGGCAGCAGATTTATGAGAAAAAAAGATGTCATTATGAAGAAGAAAAAAAAAAAAAGGAAAGGTCATATTCATTAGTAAGAAAGGAAGACCTAAAGAAGGTGCAGGAGATGCAAATATTACAGATCTACCAGCACTTTGGAGTTTTGTTGTTAAGAGACAGGGAGGGTTTTTTGGAGCATTTAATTAAAATGAGGTACTGCTTCTCCTTATTTTTACATTTTCAATCTTTTTATTATCATAGCAATAGGTCTTCAACTGGTTCTTTAAGCATTAACAGCTGATTTATTTAATAAAACTGAGGACTGAGCATCACTGGAAATACTGCTTCCAATGGAATGCTCTCATGCTGTGATTGGTGAAGTGCTAAGTAATTTGCTTTTAATGCTAGCACATACCACTTAGCACTATATTTAACTGAATGATGAAAATCACTCATTTTTCATCCCCTTGCTTAACTGGTGCTCAGTGTAATCTATCTACTGTACTGTGAGCCTAGTGCCAGATATATTCTAATAGACCTTGCTCTCCAATCTACAACAAGCATTTTAATTTTTAATTCATACTTATGTCTTTATCCTTTAATAGAACAGAACTACAGATGGGGAGTATGTTTTAGATAATAAGAGCACAGTAGGTACCCAGGGAAACTACACCACTAAAAGGATTCTTTATTTACACTTTTCAGTAATGACTACATATATATAGCTACACGGGAGAAAATTGTTGTAAAGGAACACTGCATAGACAGGCAATTACTATCCAACTATAGCTGAGCATTATGGTTGACATGGCTGATAAGAGCACTTCAGAAAACAATTTCAAAGCCAGTGCCACCCAGTGTATATTGACCAACAACCATGGGAACTCATAGGATGTAAGTAACCAAAATTAATAGGTAGGACGCTACATTTTCAGCAAAAATGTATGGTAAATTCACTTAATATTTAAGCATACTTTAAATTCAGCTTTCAAGAATACGTGCTGTCGCAGAATTGTACATCCCAGATCAGACGACAGTCAGTGGAGGCATGCCAATATAACTGAGGGAATAAAAGTGTTCAATCAAGTCCTTCATGCTGAACAAAGTGTCAGGACCAGATCCACATTCGTTAAAAAAAATCAACATAGTCCGATCAGAACTGAAGGTGTGGTGGCTCCACACGTAAAGTCAGTCTTGCCATCAGACTAAATAATAGCATATTACCAACGCCGAAGTCAAAATCTCACAGAACCAGGCTGGGATAGCTTAACTCAGTAGTGGGAAACCTAGGGTATAATATTGCCCAAAGGGATTTTTACCATTACATTCAGTCATGTTCAAAGACAAAACTGAGGCCAAGAAGATGCACATGGTATGACGCTGCCCACAGCAGGCTGTCTTCTTGGTACTGTCACCCAGGAACTGCAGAAGGGTACAGATCACTGCCTTAACTCATGGCAGAGGACAGTCACGTGCACGTGCAATCCTAGTGGCCTCCACTGCACTGTTTGTGTCGTTCACTCCTTGTGGGCTAATGGGCATTACCCCAGCACCTGGGGTAATTGGTGAAAAGTGTGACTTTGCTCAGGTAGAAAAAATCCACAGAAAATTTCTGGGACTGGACGGTTTCTCTTGAGTTAGTTCCTTTTTCAAAATTATGTACGCTAGTTTAAAGTGTTAACAGGCAAAGCAAACATTAAAAAAGCAATTTTATTCCTGTTATGACAGAAAGAAGTCATCCAAGTAAAATCTGATGCAATAGAACCCACAAAAATCACATCACTTCTTGTAGATATTCAGAAGATTTTTAACACCATTTCTGTCTGGGTGTAACTCATAAAAGCACACATATATGCACATGCACACAAATCAATTTAAAAAAAGAAGAAAAGTGGAAACCAAATTGTTATCTTGCAAACCCAAAGAAAAACTCTTTTCAGAAGTAACATTTAAACCTCCAGGTTACTACCTAATGTTATTTAATGATTATTCAGATGGGTGAGAACCATAGATTTAAGTACCAAAGCTAATCAACAATGTTCAAGACATTGGGAAAGATCTTGCAAAGGTAAATGCATCTGAAAAAGTTTTACCATACTGGTGTGAACAAAGGGACATCAGAAAAGCATATATGTTAGAAAAATGTTACTGATTACAATGTTAATTTATTACAGTGTTCTACATGAATGATTCAAAATAGCAGGAAGGTAAGACTCTTCCCTTTTCCATCTGCATTTTCAGGACAAAAAGGATCCTACTACAGGGAAGACCAAGAGTCAGGGTGCTGGCAGTCTGTCCTTTATTTAAGCATTTGCCTCTGACTTTGGTGACCTTGGACAAATGACTTCACCTTTCTTGCCTTTGTTCCCCTTCCCACCTTCTCCTTCTGTTGTGTCTCACAGTCCTTGCCTTTGGGGCATAGACTTCATTTCTGATGCATTTGTATGAAGCCAAATAGAATAAGCACTGACTGGTTTGAACAAATGAGCAATACTTTAATACTACTAAGAAAGCATGAGGATAACCTCCAGGTTGCTTTAAGTTGCTGTAGCTCCCAGGGAAGCAGGTCTGACCAACATTAAGACCCCAGCAAAGTGATCTTCTCTAGGATCTTGTAGATTTTGCTGCCTGTTGGGACTTGGCTACAGAACTGGTGGCATGAAGCCATCATTGTTCCTCTTCTGGGCATCTTTGCAGCCTTGCAATTACAGTAGTGTTGTGCTTTGAACAATTACTGAAAACACTGTCAATGTTTTAGTCATGAAACTTGAAAGACGAATCAGCAACATTTTCCCCACCACCACTAGCAGGTACAAGCAAACCTGAAAAAATCAGGAAGAAACAAACCTGAGAAATCTAGGAATGTCCCACGATTTGGACGAAGAAAAAAATCATCTGAAATAATTATATTTGCATGATCCAATCAGTGATCTGATCGAGTGAACTCAACACACTGAAAAGCTTGTTGAAGCCACAGAAGAGCTATGAATGGAGCATTTACAGGACAACACTGTACACGCAGCGGTGTAGATGTCAGGACCATAAATCCTGTCAGACAGTAACCATACCATGGACGTGGATCAGGATGTAAACAACTCTGTGGACTATGCATTACAGCAGGAATTAGCTCTTGTCAGAGACAACGTGATTCCCTGAAGATTAGAAAAAAAGATGTAGAGAAAGACATGATGTAAATACAGAGGTGACAGTGTACCGATGGCCTCCTTCCCCCAACAAGAGGGACACAGGCACAAGAGCCCATACACTAAATTTATCAGTTTTCCTTTGAAAAACTGTGTCTTGTGTACTCCTGTGAACTTTCCAAGGTTTCTCTGTCAGCAGACAAGATTACTGTGGATTTTAAAGTAATACAAGGTGCTTTTAACTGAACTTTACTCCTCAGAGGGCATCAGAAAACTGACATCAATAGGACTCAGCTAAGTGTAGGGATCCAGTGGAGCCAGATCTGGTACTGAGACCCTGGCTAAGGAATGAGAGGAAATCAATATCTTGCAATAACAGGGACGTCTAGTGACACACAGTGTGTTCTGTAATTTTCTGTCATTGAACACACTGGTGCTACCTTTGATCAGCAGCAGCTTCACTTAGCAACTTGACGTACATGAGCATGTTCCACTCTGCATGTTCTTCTCGACGCACTGGGAAGTATCCAGTGGCTTTCAGTACATGGTGGAAAACACAGTGCAAGTTTGAGAGATTGGGAGTTTTGCACTCAGACCAATATGTGTGGACACATACCTAATTATATATAAAGTAGCTGATTTAAGCCTGCCCTCAGCACACTTTAAATGCTGGCCCTTACTCCAGATAGATTGCTCTGGATTGCGTTACTGTACTGAGTTTCTGAACAGAAAGTGTGACAACGTTTGGGTGAATTACAGCTCTTCAGCCTTCAGGACTCTTGCAACAGACCTATGAAACTATCCAAGGATGAAGACCCACTGGAAAACACAACTGTGAAATTTCAGCCCTAACCGATCGCACCCTAGTCTTTCCAAGAGAAATTATGTTTTCAAATTATCTGTTTTCTTCTATCCCTCCCATGGTTTTATGCTTGGATATCAGCATTGTTTTTCAGCTAGGTACAGAAACTGAAAATAATACCTTTCCACCTTGCTGTACTCTTTTTCCTCTCCCTCAGCTTGATACGCGAAGATGTATGCAGCACGCTGTCCTTTTCGCTTACGCACTCCTGGGCTGTGCTCATTTCATTACACAAAACACTTTCTCCAGTAATATCACCAAATGCCTGAAAAACAGAACGGACAAACCCAACATATTATTATGGCAGCATTCAGTGAAATATCAGAGGGAACATAGATGACTTTGATTACGGTTCCCCACCCCTCTCTTCTTGCTTTCAAAATATTGCGGCTTAGAAGCTTGTGTGTGTGTGAAATTTTATTCTGTCATACTAATAACCCAGCTTTACAGCAGCTTACAGTTTAGCTTTCATGGTTCAGTTCCACTCCTAGGCTTATAACAATTTTTCTAACAGTTCTGCCAAAATATTATAAAGTAAAAGTTACTGTAAATGTATTCACTAATACAGATAGAGCAGTGAGATTAGCAATTTAAACACATGTGAAATGTGAATTCGCCTAATTTTTCTCACTCTAAACGCTTTAGTAAAACAGTGGAATGGGGATTTTCACGCCCGTTGCTTTTAATAATTTCTTCTTATGATGTTCTTGACACATGGAGAAGATTTGAGTGAATAAAGAATAGACCTTCAAAGAAGAAAATCATGGCCATGAGGAGGAGATGATGTGTTATAGGACTGGAAACTGGTTATAAAGCCAAGACACCGCATCAGATCCAGCTCAGTTCATTAGCAGTTACCACATCACATGTCAGATCCTCAGCTTGTGTCATGTGGGTGGCATTTTGCACAAGAGTGCCCTGGCTCCGATTGTTTTCACTTTCTGGAGTGCCCATATAAGAGAAATTTTGCTCAGATGAATGTGAGCAGAAATCAAGTTTCAGACGCTGAGAAGTAACAGAGCTTCAGCTCTGTCTAGCTGCTGTTACTCAAACGCTAACATGGAAAAAGCAGATTTCTCCAGTAATACTGTGATGTTTTAACGAATTTTGCTATTCTCAACCTGGTTTAGCACAGCTGTAATAAATTATACAAACACTGGTTTATGTACGAGAATACTCTCTAATTTCTATTGTATTTTTGTGTACTTTTATAATCTGTCTGATGAAGCATCTTAAAATCTTTGTTGTACTTCTGGTTTTGATACACTGGGAAGCTGGGAAGCGCTGTTACCTCTGGAACAGGGGGATATGGGCAACGTAGGGGATATTCCCCACCTCATGTAAAAAACTGTGATGGAACATTGGAGTGGTCTTGTGCGTCCTACATCCTATGCAAGTTTCTTCATATCAGGCTACTTTTTCTTCTTAGCTAGGTACCACTTACACAGAACACCTCCTACTATATTTTTAGTTTTATTCTTTTACACTAAGAGATATTGCAGTTTTAGATTGTCCTAAGCTGTTTCTCTCATGGCATAAACTATCTTCAGGGCAAGTCAAACAGAGATACAACATCATGGCAGGGCTTCATAGCAACACTCTTGCAATATACAAAGTCAAGAAGACAGAAGACAAGAAGGGGGCCTAGAGCATCAGTGAGCTAACAGAAACTGCAATATTTTTCCTGTCGCAATAATCTGAGAAAAAAACGTGGACATATGGTCAGGGTATACCTGGAGATTTAATCCTAACTTTCCAGAAGCTGGAACACTAATTTCATAGAGTCATAGGATCATTTAGGTTGGAAAAGATCATTGAGTCCAACTGTAAACCTAACACTGCCAAGTGCACCACTACGCCACATCCCTAAGCACCATATTGAGATGTCTTTTAAATACCTCCAGGGATGGTGACTCAACCACTTCCCTGGGCAGCCTGTTCCAATGCTTGACAACCCTTTTGGCGAAGAAATTTTTCCTAATATCCGATCTAAATCCCCCCTGGTGCAACTTGAGGCCATTTTCTCTTGCCCTATTGCTTGTTACTTGGGAGAAGAGGCAGACCCCCACCTTGCTACAACCTCCTTTCAGGTAGTTGTAGGGAGCAATAAGGTCTTCCCTCAGCCTCCTTTTCTCCAGGCTAAACAACCCCAGCTCCCTCAGCCACTCTTCATAAGATTTGTTTCTATGCAAAAAAGAGGATACAAGGGATATTTAGAGTTCACTGGAAAAGCCTTTCCATTGGTGTTGCTTAACACATACCAAAAGCTCTTTCAAAACTGATAGTTCACATACCCAGCATGCCTGACCAAAGCAACAGAAACCCTTTGCTACACTTAAGGTGCTGTTGTTTACTTGTGTACTTTAAATTGAAGCTTGTATGGATATGTCAGATTTTTAGACTTGATCAGATGTTGTGCAGAGTTCTGTTCTTAAATTAAAGTCCAAGTTGTTGTTTCTGAGAATGACTTAATAGCAGTAACCTTATGGTTAATCAACCGTGTAGTAAAGTTCACTGTGCACTTACTGCAGTATAATTATAAAGTGAGCAAAAATATAATTGATGCATTTTGTCAATCTGTGTAGCTGCAAGGTACTTTTTCAAAGGTTATTTTTTTTATTCGGCTAAAATAAGTTAATGCTGTTTTGGCAATTATCCTTTGACTTCAGAGATTTTGCTGCTGATTCAGGTAAAACTACGTGATAGATGAATAAAGATTATAAGCATTTAAGAGTACAAAATACCTTCTGGAACAGTCAGTGGCTCTACCCTTGCAGCATAAAGTCATTCAGAAAATCACTGAAAATCCAGCAAATATGGGTTGAAACTGAAAGGGAAGTGTTTCAATACAAAAGAGCACTTTTAAAGTACCCGTTAATTAGCAGCACTGATGTTTGTTACACAGCACAGCTACAGTGATATGACAACATTTTTCCCATGAGCATTGGCTCAGACTGGACACACTTGAAGTTGCTCCCATCCCTTCTGTGAACATTCGAATTAAACAGCTCTAACTCCTCAGCCACCTATAGAAAAATAAATGTAAATATCCATGCCTATAAAATATTTGTGTATGTGTTGGCTAGGTATGTAACCCTTGCTCCTCACCCCATGTTCTCCACCAGTAATAAAGAAGCCAACATGATTTAAAATTGCATATTCATATACAGAACGAGGCTATAATGGTGCAGTGTAGGTATTTCAGTCATTTTCTGGTTATCTGAAAGCCTGCGTGTCCTGCTGAGGGCCAGTGGTGGACCTGCCTCATCACTTTCCTGGTCCTTCTGTCGGACCACAGCCTCCACCACAGATAAGCAGGACATGGCATCTTGATGGAAATACATCTTTTTCCCCATGGCTCTGTGAGTTTCTGGGGGGAGTGTATATTGAAGCTGGGATTTGGAGAAAACGAGAGGGTACAAATGGACGCATGCTGCAAGGCTGTCTCCTGCATTTCCATCCTATTGCATGAAGCAGCATAGCCTTGACTGTAGTTGATAATCTTAACAGATTAATAATTAATAAACACAGTTTCCATTTAAGACTATACCTCAATTTAATGAAAAAAGTAAGGACTTGATCTTATACTTGAAAGGGTAAACAACCCGAAACAGAAGGTATGGAGACATAACTTCTCGGCTGAGATGCAGTGCGCGCATCCTCTTCATCTGCAGCAAATGGGTTGGCTTAGCCACCACAAGGGCAAGGAGCAACAGACTGGGTCCATTTCAGGACAGGATTCATATGTCACATGTGAGATGAGCTGGTTCAATTTAAAAGAAAAGCATACAAATGCAAGATTTCTCCCGGAAAACTCTTTTTCTTGTTCTCATCTTTTCAGTGGGGTTGAAAGAGCCGCCTGGACAACTGTTTTATTTCTTAAACTGATTATCTTTAATTGAATTATAGCATTAAAGGAGACACATAGACTGGTAAAGATAACTTAAAACAGTCTGGTTTACTCCTTATTTGCAGAGGAACTAGCAATACTGCCATGATCCTCAACGAAAGGGCTGTAAGTTTGCAGGCTGTACTGATCTGACTGCCTATGTCCGTGGGAGTATCCCTTAGCTGACTTTTATCAGGTGTGATTCCCAACTGAATCTCAATGCACGTTGGGAGGGATCATCCTCCCGCTGAAGGCAGTTGCAAAATATTAATTGTCTTCAACAGGACAAGATTAGACCTCGGAATTAGGCGGGCAGCATGTGGCGAAGCTTATTCAGCCCAGGAGTATGTACACACATGCATGCATTAATGTGGGTGGAATCACTCCTGCGAGGGCTAAACCTTTGCTGTTAATCCCTGCTTTTACAGGGATCTCCAGGAAACCGACTCGTCGTAAACTGGCCATGTTTGTGGATGACCTGGCATGATGCTGCTGAAGCCAGCTAATGTGGGTCAACTTACGCCAAATAATTACCTTTGCCCAGCCTCTCCCCAGCCAAGAAGTCCTCACCCACTCACCTCTGCTGATCCAGCTTATGGTTTGGAAAGGCCAGAGCTTTCCTGCTCCCTCTGCAGGGGCTGGTGAGATGATGAAGCCATATGATGATGAAGCCATTAGGTAGTGTACCAACCCCAGTTACTGAGCAATCCTCCCTCTTTCTCTTCTCCATAAATCTTTAGTGACCACTGCAGTGAGACTCTTTATGAAAACAGCATGTGGGGCTTTTGCAGTAAACTTGTCCAATTTATTCCCTTAATGAAATTAGAGCCAGAAAACGCTGCACTCGGATACATGCATAAACTACACTGGAGTAAACTGTATGGCTTATGCATATACGGGGAAAAAATAAGGCCCAATATTCATACCAACATTGCATACATAAAAAGAATTTGTGGAATTAAGAATAAAACATGAGGCGATTTGTTGATTTGCCGAGGGAATATACGGGAGCGACAAATGTGTAGATTATTCTAAGGTTGTTTTTTAGCGTCATTATCAGATCCAAGAACTGTATATAAAAGCACGCAGTCCTTCACATGCTAAAAGTATAGTTTGCTCAAACAATTGTGAAATATTCAGTATTCTTAAGATTAAATATCTGGATATTGCTTGTGAAGGAACAGCTGTCAGCTTAAATCTAAAGTCTAGTTTGTTTACTGGCTGTATTTTATATCTGTTAGAAAATGACACCAAATGGCAATAAAATTGTTGTAAGTATTCTACTGGGGAATATAAATGCCCTTTGGTTACAGTGTACATATCTTTATACATAATTCCAGTATATTTTCCCTAGAATTATGTTAAATATGTAAAAAGCCTTTTCTCATAAAGGTAAAAATGCTAGATGTTTCCAAGCTGTAATTTAGCATTAGTGTCAAGATTGCTTCAGAAAATAAGCTACAGTTACTGTTTCATTCTTTTTAAGTGTCACTCAGCATACCATATCTGATCTTGTATTCAAAATAAACTTATATGATTTTATTCACTTTTCCAGAAGTGCAAGAGAGTTTAGACATAATTTATAGCATATGGATTGATGTAAATAGCTTAAACTAAGTAATTGGCTAGTCACCTACACTGTCTTATCCTATTACTACGAGGTACTTTTTCAAGTAATTAGGGAAAACAGATCTCTTTTATCCAGTAAGTTTAAATTGGATGAATCCTTGACATTTATGTAGGTTTATTTGATAGATAAAATCATACTATACAAAAACTTTCTCTACAATGCTGAGGTTTACTAGGCCTATAATAAGAAACTGATTTTTTGCTGAGTTAAAGTGACTTATCTTTGCCCTTTTAATAAGAAATCAACTCCAGTCAGCAAAAGTCGAGATAAAAATCACCGAGCTGGTGTTATCACCATGTAGATAGCAAACATGTACCACTATCATTAACTTCCCTGTGCATGGATTTCAAATACATTTTAAATGCTGAAACTCAATAATTTCCTGAATATTACAATAACTTAAGATTAATGAATAAGGAAAAGTATGAAAAGTGATTTATTTTGGGAAGGTCATTCCTTGGTTAGCCAACACTTAAATTGAATACTATAAAGGAGAAATATATTATAGGTAAAAAGGAAAATGGGTTTTACTGCATGTGAATTCTTTGAGTTTTACAATGCTTATGATAAAAGGACTGCACTTACAGGTTTAACCTCTATAATTTTTATGCTGTGCATTTAAAAAAAAAAATCTTTTTATTTAACATTTCTAGGGCAATTTATACATGTCACCTTGTACTTAATGTTCCTTTTAAAACAGTTATTTTTGCCTCATGCTTATGAAACTTATAAAACTACTTTTCATACCAGACATGAAATTTCTAGTTATACCAGCAAAGTTGGACTTTTAATGGGAATACCATACTTAAAGAAATAAGTATTTTAAAGAAGTTATTGCACAGGGAGACATTTATTCCTGGCTAGTGTACTCCTGCACACAGCACTTACAAACTGGCCTTACTTACTGTAAAAAAAAAAAAAAGGAAAGTGTTATTAAAGTGAGTGTTTGGCTCCTTGGCTTAAATGAAGTTCACACTTAACTGCTTTGCTGAATTAGGGCTACAAGCAAATCTTTCTTTCACTGAAGTAAAAAAGAGTAGGATGAGGTGAATATAACGTAAATTCCTTGTGAGCATCCAAGAACTTTAAAGCAAGATTATGCAAAATTCCTCTTATGCCTGTCAAAGAATATCTACAGATACAGAAACATATCTGAGGTTGAAGTCACTAGGAGTTGAACACATGAATTTGAGGGAGAATTTGGCCCGGTGATTTAAATACTGTTCTCATGTCAGCGTGTTTGACGAGAGATATACTGCCACCCCAATAACCCAGAGCTCGCTAGCCTGCACACACACCTCAGTTAGCTGAATGCTAAGAACCTACTTCTCATGCTGGTGGTACCCTCAGAACAATGGCTATATTTGCACGTGCTTTTCAAAGTTGTTATCCTTTCTGTGTTGTGTTCTGCTAAGTTGCTCATTTCTTCCTATTGTACATATTTTTTCTGAAGAACACCTTTCGATACCAGCAGCCACCATGCTGTAATGGCAGAAAGCATTACATATCCAATGGAGAGATCTTAGTCCCCAAATGCTTGAATTAACAAGGTCCCACTGCAGTAATTAGGAATAGGGGTTATAGCTCTTTCAGGTATGATTCCTGAAAGTTACAGAAATTAAAAAGTCAAAGCCTTTTCATTTTGCTGTCTTCAGAGCTACATGCTTTCAGAATTTCTTAATAAAAGTGAACAAACGAACAAAAAGTTACACTGAAATAATTACATTTTCACCCTTGGTAGATTACTGTAATAAAAAGCACGACTGTTTTGCAGGAAGAAGGTGCATGTAACCCCCAGTTCCTAGACGCTATTGAATTACTCCTTGTATTCTGCAGTTGTACAATAGCACTAGCCCACCCAAAACAGAGGAAAAAGGAATGAATATTGGTTGTTTTCTTGCTTTGTGGACTCTGCAGACAAGGTAGATGTATATCCAAAGGTAGGACACGTCACAGTTGCCACAGACCTCCCATGTTCCTACAGTCCAATGACAGAATTTCATACAAATATCTTATCTCTGGTGGGGAGAAAGAGGCTTGCCGATCATGAAGAAAGAGGAAAGGCAGCTGTCACTCCTATGTCTGGGAGAGAATGGGTGACAATCTCTGCCCTTGCCACTGTGGAAGAGCCCTCCGTCCTTCACCACTGCTGGGAGGGTGAGGAGGGGAATGAAAAGCAAAAGGGGAGCCCATCTCGTTTCTTCTGGTGAAGTGTGGTACCCATTCTGGCAGAAAAGGGATAAGATTATGACGAGAAGTCTTATTTGCACCAAAGGCTGATCCAGATAAATACATAGAAACTGACAATGAATAAATTGAGGGTGCAGAATAAGAGGAGACTTCTGACCAAACAGACTGTTAGGATCTGGAAAAATCTTTCCATTGAATCACTGGGGACAAAGTACCTAAACTAGACTAGACTTAGGTAAACTAAACTACCTGAATCTTTAGGACTAGCTCTAAATATTCAGACCAAAAATGCTTATACACAATGAGTTGTCCCCAGAAGCAGCAGACTGGACAGATCATCCCAAGAAGCCCGTGTAGTTTTCATTTCCTACACCCTTAAAAAGCTATTCTTAAGGTTGCAATGCAACCTTTTAGCTCCAAAACGATTTTCTAACCCCACTCAAGTATCGCTGCTTGGCTAGCTGCAGCAGAGGCAAAAGACCTGTTCCTGAGGGGCAGTGGTGAAGCTCAGGTGTATTTGCTCCATGGCAGCAAACTTCTCCCTAGTCAGTGTATAGTTTTAATATTCATTAACTTATAGAATATTCCTAATTTGGAACTGAAGTAGAAAGCCCTGACCAATAAAGTACACAAATGTATAATTACATCCATTATCAGCTAAATATAAGATCTGTATATAAGTTTTACTGCAATTATTAGTTAAGCACATTTCTTATATGTAATTGTAGCTAGATCTACCAGTAAAAATGCTGTAAAGCATGCATTGATCTCCCAAATTAGACGTGCAGCTTTCAAGATGACGACGTAAGACTCAGCCATGTAGATTTTAGGGGTAGACTATGATGTGATCTGCTGTGGGAAACCGTACAGAAGTGGCTTGAGCCATCCGCATCGTGCAGTGCTCACTTTGTGGATGCTGAACAGCATCAGTTCAGAAGCTGGAAGCTTCTGGGAAGCTCACCGGGGAAGACAAAATTACATTGTATGGGAATGCACTTCTCCTCTCTCAGAAATACAGAAGGGATTAATGAACTGAATCAGTGCACTGGGTTAAGATTGCCACGGGTGTTCAAAGCAAGCCCCTCATTCCATAGCCTTGTGGAAACTGAATGAAAGCTCATGACCAAAAAGCTGAGAAGAAATTAATTGGGGAAAACCATTTTGCAAAGAGCTATTGTTTGTAACAGGTGGAAAGTAGGAATGGGGCTGCGTTGTTGACCTCAACCAGGGAAAAGGTGTTCTAGCAAAAATCTAGCCGATGATCTGTATGAGGAGCTTCTTTAACAGACTTTGTCATGGACTGGATTTGCTGGTTTCTTTGTTTCAATAATTAAGTTCTACTTCATGTAGGCCACATGCCTTCTCTTGTTTTCTTTGGCCAGCTCTAAGACTCTGGTGTCTTCACTCTGGTGAATCACAAGTTCCCGGGGCAGAAAATTATGTTTGGATTCCTTGAGGACAGTTTCCTTTAAATTAAATTTTCTTTAAAAAGCCAAGTAGGGCAAAGACATTAAGAATAAAATCTTTTAATGAAGAAAACAGCCTTGAAACATTAACCAAAGGAGCAGAAGCAACGTTTGCCTCATGCTGGAAAGATGTACTTTAACCTTCACCTTAGAAGTGAGCAGCTGAAAACTTTGTACTTCAGCATCATTTGTGCCAGTTTTCTATGGTAAACAGACCTCCGTGATGACGCTCCCACTTCTTATCTGGGTAGGTAAAGTAATATTCTTTCACTCTACTTTCTCTTAGATGCCAAAGTTTTTTTAAAGGTCTCTCAACACAAGACCAAAGGCAACAAGGAAATGCACTTCTTCTAAGCACTTAGAACAAAAATGACAATGCAATGAACAAAATGCAGCCTGTGAAGCAAGTAATGGGTGATAGTTCTTTTTAATACGTTCCTCTATTGTATTTTAGTGCACGGGCTGCTAAAAATCTGACAACGTCCAGGGTTCAATCTAAAACTTGCAGGATGTCAGTAAGTAATCAATTTAACTGTGCCTTAGCTCTGTGGGTCTGAGGAGAAACTAAGTCGATGACCATACCTGTAGCACTAGCTGTATAATAAATGTGCACGATACTTACATTGTGTATTTATATATATAATAATTCCTGTACGGAATGAGCTTGTGTGATTCTAAGCAATAGATATTTATAAATAATCTCTATGCGTGTAGTTTCAATGTATATCTTACATAATTGCCTTTAAATGGCTCTATAAACAATACCAAATTGCTACTTAGCACTGCAAACGCATTAACTCATTGATTTTACACTAGCGTTTAGGAGAGAGGTCTTCCTGTGGAAGATTTCAGCGTAGATTTTGTGCAGGGTCAGGCAGGTCTATTTGCCCCTTTTGCCGCTGCCCTCCTGAAGCGCACCCCTTTGCCTTCGCAATCTGGAGGCGAGGAGTCTGCTTGCACCTACCTCAACGATAGCCCCATCAGGTAGCCTGAGGAAGTGCCTGTAGAGCTCCTGGAAGCCGCTGAGGTGAACCGTGTAGATAGAGACGTGAACGGTGGTGCTACCTCTGGAGGTAGGTGCGGAGGCAGGGATTTCATCCTGGGGCTGGAGGTCACAGCTGGAGCCACCAGCCTTGCTGGCGTGGTCCTTCCAGATGTAATCACACACTGCCACCTAGTGAGACAGAAGCCCCCCCCCCCCCCAAAACACACGTACGCACACACGCAGAGTCGTGTCCCCCCCGCCCCCCACCAAAGGAACATATTTAATTAACTTCTGGCAAGAGCTTAACCGATTTAAAATGATTTTACAATAAATCTGCAAAGCCTGTACCATATGCAGTTCCCTACTACATATTTTTTTATGACATAGATCTAAATAGACGAGATAGACAAATCCCCGGTGTATATTCTATAAAGTTAATTCTGCACAGATGAAGCTGTAATTGACTCCCGTATTAACCAAAAGTAGGGAGATCGAGCAGGGTAGGTTAAACAATAAAATGGCAATGCTGATTAAAAAAAAAGAAAGCTTCCCGAGAATTTCGTGAACGAGTATTTGTATTTCTCTCTCTTTGAGAAGCTTTTGCGCCTGTACCCACAAGCACTTTTTAGTCTCTGATCTCTGTATAGTATTAAAATAACCTTGTGCTGCTAACTGCATTGTAGATGAGGCAGAGTAAATAAGGTGTATTTTAGTGAGTTGTATAAAGCTAGTTTATTGACACAGTTACCTAGTTTCCTGGTTTGCTCTAAACACACGTGCTTAGGTAGGTTTTGTACCTCCCTGTGTCAGTCAGAGTTTCCATTTCACCTTTTTTGCGTTAATTCTTTACACAGGCTGAACAGAATTCAAGACTTCAGACGGATCGTAGCACACAGTTTAAGCACCCCTGATCCTTAACTAGAACTGATGATGAGAAGCATCATTTTTAAACTCCCACTGAAGTGCAAGCTTTTTAACCCTTCACTTTTGCAAGACCTTTGCGTCACTCATTTTCTCCCATGAGATGCTACTCCTGTTTACAGTAGGAAGGGATTGGTGATTTTGTTATAGCCTTACAATACACTGTCATGCTCTTCCCAAACACTTCTACTTAATGCAGAGGAAATAATTCTTTTGCTGGTCTAGCACATGCTTTTTCTTTCAAGTAAACGTATTACACCAGCTGAAATGATTGGAACTCACCTATGAAGCTAGCCATGGAAAACCTCTAATTTAAGATAGGCACATCCAAAAACCTTCTTTTGCATAGTTTGGCCTTTTTTTTTTCTTTTTTCCTGAAATAAAGAGCTCAGATTCTTACAAGAGATCCCAAAATCACCAGATAAATTTTTCCCCCCACTCGGGAAAAGTTAGATTTAGCTCAGTTTGCTTGTGTTCCAGTTCACGTTTCCTCAGCTGTTCTTACGCATTACGAGGAATCCTGTAACTAGCACAGTGTGCCAACGCCACGATCCTGACGTGCACGCTGCTATTCTGAGCAACCGCCTTAGGAGAGGATTGGTTTTAGGTGAGTTAAGAAAGCAAGAACACGCACTGCAAATTATCTCCAACTCTTTTCCAGGAATGACAGAACAATAGGAAACTTCATTTCAGTGCCAGCTTTCATTTGCATCAGTCCCAAACAATTTTATGCATTTTAAACCAAAGAAAGGTCATCTGAAATTTAAGGTAAAATATGCACAATCTGAATTTCCCACACCAAAGTCTCCAGGGTTAAAAGGCTTTCAATCAGAACAACTTGTTAGGAACAGGCAGCAGCTACAAGGACAGGACAAGCCCTGCGTTTTCTTCTGCCTACAACACAAACGTGTCTTAAATGCCTGCCATACGCAGTTGCTCCATAAAAATTAGGTGGCCAATGCTCTCATGAAAGCAGAAAGGCAGCTTCTGTTGGGACAGCGTTGGCCAGAGCAGGGACAAGAAGAAGCTGCAAGAGCTGCCACACCACAGCTTGTGAAATGGGAACAAAGACCCCACCACGGTTACCCTCCTCCCTGTGTCTCACAACCCAGAGGCCTGACCTGTCCAAACAAGAGCACCAAGCACTTCCTGGCCTCGTGTCTTCTCCCTGATCTATGACTTCAGGGAAGAGAAACACCTGGGAGAACCAGCTCAGAAACTCAGTCTGCAGGGCATCCACACAGCAAACAGGATGATCTCTGTCGTGATCCTCCTTTTATGCTAGATGCGTTTTCCACTGTACTGCTTGCTTCCTTTCTTCAGAGTGTTTTCCTCCCTCCTGAATCAATCCTGCACGTTCCCCTGCTTCTTCTCTGACCTTCATCTTAGCCTGCTTTCATTGAATCTGCTTGTCCTTCTTTTGTGTTTGTCCCTACCTACAAGTAAGGGGGTTTATTTACCATATGTTTTGCAAGCCACGGATCGTTCACTGCGAACCCCACATCGTTCTCTGCAGCTCCGTTTTGCCCATTTGAGCTGTCAGCTCTGGGGGCAAAGATATGCACGCTGTGCTTGTCCAGAACAGAGGACAGCACGGACCTTAGACTACCTACACACACGTAAATTACCACATGTATTTTCGATCAGTGCCAGAGCTGAGTGTATTTTACAGTATATAATTACCGTGCTGGAAGCCAAAGCCACATCACTCAAACCTTTGTGCTTTAGCAAACCTTCACCTTGCCAGGGCGAAGACCTCCTCCGGGAGTTCCCGGCACTGGGTGCCATCCCTGCGGCACCATATTCATTCGGGACCAGGTATGGCATCAGGAGGCTCTGCCTTGCCACCCACCCTGAGAGCAGACAGATCTGCAGGTAGTACGAGTAAACAAACCCACCTGACCTGCCGTCACATTTCAAGATCTGGCAAACTCCCTTTAAGGACCAGCCAAGAGAACGTGACGACATTGATTGGCACGTCCTCCCCTCCCTAAAAGCACAGCTTGATCATCAGACAACTGAGAGTGAAAAAGCACCACCAAAACTGATGCTGCCGTGCTGAGTTGCATCACCTTGGTCTAGGGTAAGCGCAAGCAGAGAGGAGGGAAACGGGACGCTTGGCTGGAGCATCACTCGTTGACCCTTCCTCAAAGTCATCTGGTAGCGTGAATTTGCCTGAAGGCAGACTCTGCAATGTGCAGCGGGATATAACAGCTGAAAACCAACCCCGGGAAAGGAGAGAGCAGCGCTGGGGGTGGCTGTGGATTTAGACACCCCAGCTCTGAAGGACCATTCAATTCCCTCCTTGCTAGCACCATCTTAAAGTATTTGGCAGACGGATGTCCACTGCCTTGAAACTTTCAAAATGCATTTCTGTGAAGTGATAGGTCACTAGAGAGCTGCTGTGGCCTACATAACCTGAAGTAAGCTCCAAAAGTAAACTCTACTGTCATCTGAAATTTCTATCATTAAGTTAATCAAAAATGTCCATTCATTTCTACAGGAATACAATATGAGTTAATAAATCCACCGAGACAGGCTAGTCAAGAGACTGTGCATATAGGACATGTCAGAGGAACTGAAGTTAGCTATGATCTAGATTCACAAGGGCTGACAAGAAACCACAAAATGCCAGAGCAGTGTACAGTAATCCTTAAATGAAATTCATCTTTCAGCAGAAAAACACATTAAGGATGGTAATTCGATGATAAAAGAGGCAGGCCAGAACAGGTTCAAATGCTGAATATTTCACAACATAACTTAATTAAAGCAGGAGTGTGAGGCTGTTAATCGCTTTATAATAGTTCAGCTTGAAATGAGGTCTGATGTGAATGTCCCTATACTTTATTTGTTTGTATTATTATAATCACTAAATGTTACATCGACCTAATGCAAATATACAGTTTTCACTGGTCTTTATTGTGTTGGTTTTTTCTCCTTTCGATCCTCCTGTCTTTGTGCAACTATGCAAAGGGAAGAACTGGGAGGAAGGGTCACAAATTTAGGTCAGATCAGATGATTCAGCAAGTCTCATGTGGCTTTAAGTCTTATTAATAATTTTAATACATTCTTCCTTGACAACAATGATTTCAATCACTGCTCCTTTAACGTACAGTGTGACGTAAAAACACACAGACTTTTAAAGGAATGGAACATGCTTCTCATACAAAGGAAGTAAATTATATCACCCTTTGGAAATTACAGTACTTAACCTAGAACAAAAGACAAAAATACATTTGTAAGTATAAATACAAATGTACTTTGTTGTATAACTATATCATGCCCACACCAAGTGTATAGAAATATGTTATTGAAGTAGAACACGATAACATTTTCAATACAAATACATTAATAAATGTATATTTATAAATTTATTATACACATGATACACAGCCAATTAATATTAATATTTCCAAGGTCAGGGTACAGAAAATGCCATGCTAGTGCGTGAAGGTACTATGAGGTTTTCTATTGTTTGACAGCTTTTGTAAAACAAGAAAGGAAAAAGTATTCCTCAGATTTTCTGACCTACAATGGGAATGAGAGGAAGATTGACTTTTACTGTCTTAAAAAAAAAAGGGGGCATAAAAAAGTTCTTTAAAAAAAGTTGACAAATATACACGTCCATATGCGTCCAAACACTTGATTATGTGTAGTACTGATTCTCAACTGCTTGCATTATTATTATTATTATTAGCAATGTCATGTGAATCAATTCCAGCTTCATGCATTGCAAAATGTATAAAAAATGTTTGAAAGCAGCATTCAAAGAAAATACATAAAATGAGCAATACGGACCAAACCAACCAGCAGAGAATGGGTGGAACTGTGAGCTGGTCATGACAAATAATTAGCAAAACTTACAAGCTGTTAACTTTAGGCGAAAGGGCAAAAGTGTTGAAATTATAGAAGAAAAAGACATCAAAAGTTGAGGGTGCTGTATTTACTTCAAGTAACTTCCATAAACATGGTAAGTGCATTTTCTGTGGTAAGAGTTGTAAATATGGGAATTGCTGTCCTGGAGGCAATCTTTGTTAAACCAGTGTAGCTCTACAATTAAAAAACCAAAAGCTGGCTAGTATTAACCTCTGAGGGAAGCTCAGCACCCCTTAAGTATTGCAAACCCCATCTCTGACACGCTGTTGCTAAAAACCTTGCCAGCAACTCCAGGAAAAGAAGAATTTACATGCCATGCCTAAAAACACCCTTGCTGCCTGTGTCAAAGGCACTTTGGTGGCATCCAGGTCCAGGTGAGGCTACCACTGAACCCCATGCAGAACCAGCTGTGACAGCGGGCAAGATTTTCAAGCCCCTGTAGGAAGAAAGATGGGGTACTTTATAAGAAGTGAAAATGAACTCGGCTCAAATAAATCGTGAAATTGGAGAAATGGAAAGCAAAGGCATGAAGAAGAAAAGCTATTAGGACTGCCAGAAGTCATACCGTCTTGAGAAAGTCATGACCAGTTACACCAATACCCCTCATATCTAATCCTTAAATGTATAAATATAAGTATGTACTCATACTTATACATACACAGAGTACTTTGGTGGGGTGATAGCATGTGCTGTCGTGCCTGGGGCAATAATGAAGACTGTAAATATCTCAGGTTAGCAAAGGCCTTTGGTCTGCTGTTGGCAGAGGACCTCTGCCAGGCACGAGTGGCATAACAGCCATACTCTGACCTACAGAGCTGGATCGGTGGCAAAAACCTTCGAACCAGTGTGATATCCCCACCTACAACTGGCTGTAGTAACTCTCCAGATAGATAACTTGTTTCTAAATGGTCCTATTTATGAACATAATGGACCAGCAGTATCTGGGAATTGTTTATTTCAGTCAAATTATGAATGCCTGAAGCGTTGTTGTTACAGTCTTCCCTGATTTATTTAATAAACTGACATGGACACACTGAATGATGAAAATAACCATATACGGAGAATAACCTCTTTGTAAATGACTGAGGAGAAATCCCAGAATAGATTTATGGCAAGCTGCTCAGCATTGTAACACTAGGAAACAGTGGAGAGTCTTTTTGTTTCTGAATTGCGATAGCATCATGTTTATGGATATGTCCAAATGAACAGCAATGCAGATCTTTTCTAGGGGATGATTTTGATCTCCTGCTTTTAGATATTACAAAGCACAGTCACGTATTTCTTAGCCGCCGTGCACCCATTGCTAGTGTAGTCTGCTGCTTACCATGCCATCATTTCAGATCTAAATCTTACATGGTTTTAAGTTTCCACACTTGAGTCATCCATAAATAATATACAAATGTAGAAATAGACTCTTCCAAACAATAATAAATTTAGGAAAAAAAGTCATCTCAAGTATTAAGTCAAGGAAAACTGATATTCAATTCAGCAAAAACCTTAGTGAGTGAAAATTAAAGACCGCAGCTTTCTTGCATTTCCTTGTGTATAGCAGCGCCTTTGTCCATTGATTTGCCCTAAGGAAAGGAGATAAAATACATTCCCTTCCTATTCCAGAGAATCCTGCTGTATTCCAAACCCAGAATGAGTTTGGTTCAGATAGGTAAGAGAAATCTCTCTCCATGCCTCATTTCCCAAATTTATAAGGGATGCTGGAATCAGTTACTTAAGAAAGCATCTTCAGTAACTTCAGACAGACAGGATTTTATATACAAAAGTGTTTAGGAAAAGCTATTTTCCCTATGGAAGTCAGGATTTTAATGCATACAAAGGCATATCTGTGTAAAGAATAGTGTCTGCTATTCATTATCTGCTCATCAACATTTGTTATTCATTACTCATCTGTTTACAAATGTAATGCAGTCAGAAAGCAGAAATAATACTATATGACTTTGGTGACCAAACATACACCAGAAACAACAAATAGTAAATATGAAGCAGTTCATCTTATGGGATAAAACTTGCCCACAGAAGACATTCTGCAAAAATTTGTGAAAATAGCCCCAACAGATCTGTAGAAAAACAATGTGGTTCAAAAAGATTCTGTAAACAGAAAACAAATGAGCTAAGTTTGTCAATTAACCTATTTGCCGTGAACATTTTGTCTTAGACTTTTACCGTTTGGAACAGATTAAATGCAGAGAAAATAGTTAAAAGAAATAAGTCTGTGTTCACAGATTTCATTCACCATGTCTAAGACCATGTGGATACAAGATGTATGTCTGGATATGAGACGTGCTTTTACTCACCTGTGACTTACGTCAGATGACCAGATCTGTTCCTGGCAGCTACATAACAGTTTTAAATCTGGATCACTACATGGGCAGTAAATCACCTGAGAACTTAAATACATTGGACTGGTGGCTTCTAGTTGCATCTTCTCCAGCTTCAGAAAATTTCCTCCAGTGAAAGCAGAGGAATTGTGTATCCTCGTGCCAGTAGGGTAGAGCATAGTGTGAACTGTGCTCTTGTGGAGGGTCTCTTTTGTTGGATACCTGACCAAGTGTGGATTTTTAACTTTTTTTTTAAATAGTCATCAAACAATAGAAAAATTGCTGTGAGGTTTTTCTAAGAATCAAAATTTTCCTACTTTGCCTGCTTAGACCAAGCCTTCTTTTCAAGCAGATAGAAGGGGGCTAGGAAAAAGAAGGTGAAAGAGGAAAGCAAACTTCAACATTTTCAGTAAAACATATATGCAAATCCGTGAAGGGTGGTTGCCCCCCTTTAGAAATATTGTAATTTTTCTCTGATCTTTCAATAGTCTTAATGAGTATACTGACTACTCCATCATGGATATTAATTATTAGCAAACAGATTTACCACAGAGGCATCTAGAAACTCACACTGCAGCCCCATTGCTCCAGCTGCTGTACAGACAGGTAGATATGGGCTGCTCACAGAACAAAGAGTTAACAACTTATGGCGAGATCAAAGCAACAGGTGTATTAGCACATATATGTGGCTATTTTCTTTAACTTTCCCTAAATTATCTTATCTGTTTCTCCAAATAATCACCAGTAATTAGCTGCTTTTTTGCAGACATCACTGCAGAGGTAGACCATGGAGGGAGAACTGAAGGAAAAAAAGTTTCACAACCATCTTCCTGGCAAGATGGACAGTAGTGGAAGGGCCTGGCATATTTGTGTAAGAATTTGATGTTCCATGGCGGTAAAACAAATGCTGGTTTCGTTGTTGGAAAGAAGGGAAGAAAGAAAATGAAGACAACAAAGGTTCAGGTCTTCCTTTGTGGTCAAGATTGGCATTCCCCATTCCCATCCCCTCTGCCATCTTCACCCCAAGGATCTTTTTTCTGCCTCCGTAGGGCCAGCACCCCAATTGCAACCTCAGTGGCACCCAATCCAAAAGTGCCTCAACTGCTAAGGCATTTCCTTGTTGTCAGTTTACTCCTTCCTTTTTCTCCACCAGGGTTTTATTTTTGGCTCTTGCAAACATTTTAACCATGCCTGGCGCTGATGCTTCTCTAGAAATCTAGAAGTGGAAATCTACTGTAGCAAGTAGACAAAGGGTCAAAGGTTCAGGGCAGTTTACATAAGCCTTCAACAGGGTATGTAAACCAGTTGGGTCTGCAAAACTTGTCAAAAGAACTTGCAAGATCAGGCTGCCTCCTGGGGTTCTCTGAGCGTACCAAGACCCTCTGAGCAATGCCTTCTTCCCTGCTTGAGTTAAGAAACCAGATAGCAAAAATTCTTCTGACAGTAATATTTCCCACTTGTATTGCAAAAACAGCCCCCTTTATGGTATTTCAGCAGTTCTGCCCTCAGTTCAAGCAGGAACCATGAAATGTACCAAAAAAAAAAAAAAAAAAAAAAAAAAAAAAAATTACAGGCAAAGTAAAACTGACTGCTAGGAACCCTAACGAATGGTTTATGGTTCAGCTTCAAGTTTTGGGCAAAGGTGTGGTGTGATTTTATACATGGAAGAAAGATTCTGTTCATATTTGATTTCACCTTAAGTTGTTTGCCCTTCCTGAATTAAAAGTTACTGTCTAAGATATCCAGAAACAATTGCATTGTATTATTGAATTAGGTGTGCTTGGTTTGTAGAAAAATGGTTTAGTGTACTGTGACCAATTGTCTACTATAATGAAGCTTATTATTAATGGAGTGCACTTTTATATCCTTATTTTTTCCTCCTCAGAAGACAGCAGAGTTCAGCATCCGATAAACATGTAAATTGCATTTTCCTTTTCACACAGGACAGATTTCAACTTCTGAACCAGCAGTCAACAAAGATTCCCCCAGCTGCTGGGAAAAAAGTAAGTATTTCTGAAGAAAAGCATAATAAGATCAGAGGAAAGCCTGTCATAAAAATGCACATTGCATAATACATGATGGATCAGTTCTATTATTTAACTTTTGCATAGATATAACAATACAGAGATATGCTAACCATCATAGTCAGCATTAATTTACAGTGGGAAAAATAATTAGAATCTCACTTTTTCTGAAGAATAGAGTGAAAATGTAAACAATGCTTTCCTCCAGGCAAGTGCTTTATCAAGTTGACAGGTGCATTTGAATTTCCATGGGTGGGGGACATAATAGGTTATTTATGTGTCATTTTAATAGAAAGGCCCAACCATCAAGATGGACAGGAGACTTTATCAGTACTGCTGTTTGCAACTAATCCACCAATTTAATACCCCATGAAAATACCTGCAACAAAACCTGGACATTTTTCTTTTCCACTCCATTATAGGCAAATCAATATGGGTGCTATTCATCTCAAATCTTTGGCTCAGCAGGTGCCCAGTACACAGAGCTCCTCACACCAGTGGTGCATCGGCACAGCCACATAAGCATAGAGACTTTGACTTGTGGTGCAACCACCGACTCCAAGACAGGATCACAAAAGTGTGCTTGGATCACTAGTTCACCCCCAAATACAAGTAAGCAAGCAAAAAAACCTTGTTGCTTTTTTTTTTTTTTTTTTTTTTTTTTTTTTTTTTTTGGGGGGGGGGGTTGTTTTGTTTTTGGGTTTTTTTGAGAGGAAGGAGATGACAACCCCCAAAGTTGGGGCATGGGCCCTTATGGGTGTCTGTGCCAGTCAAGACTTCTGTGCTGTCTGCTTTACTTTCCTCTCAGACCATGAAGCTTCCTACAGTAATGGTAGTTGTTGCATGGGCCAAAGCAGCGAGCCTTCTGCACTGAACACTGTGCTAGTGTTTCCACGTCACAGCTGTGGGCTGAGACCTGTCTTGCGTGAGGTGATGTGAGAACTCGTGCGCAGAACAAAAAGACAGCTCTGCCCCACTACTCAGGTACAAACAGGACCCGATCCTGCCAGACACTTCAATATCCCATCAATTTAGTGACAGATTTGTCTTGGAAACCTTGACTTTTTATCAAGGTTACCAAATTTGCTGGTCTCTTCAGAACTGATTTTTTTCCATGTGGATGTAGTATTCACATCTATACAAACATACACATGCCTAGTTGCTAATATAAAAAAAATCTTGCTTAATTATTATACTAATAATTAAGTATACTAATACAGACAGCAGCAGGTTTTATTTTTAACACTGAAAAAATCCAGCACAACTTTTAAGAGGTTTTGATTACTGTAACTGTATTTAAAGTAGACACTCCCTAATTTTCACAAATGAGAGGCATATCTTTGGTTGTGGAATAGCCACAAGCCAGAATAACATTATGCATCTCCTAGATGCAACAGGTTTATTTACATAGATTTGCCATGAAAAAGAAAGATGCTAAAATGTGTACTCCAGTCACACCTTCTTGTGCATTAGCTCTGCTAAATGCTGCCCTTTGTCCTGTGTTGGACCGTGAAGTTCATTGACACATAGCCCTGGTCTGACCCAGAGTAAATTTGGTAGCCATGCTCCAATTTCTTCTTCCCTCCTTGATATTTTCATCTGTACCAGCACACAGCTTTCCCCTGTACTTGTCTACACAGCTATTCCTGCCACATTTGTAACACAGAGCATATGCTGACAGCTCCCCAGTTCTTCACACGTGTGTGTATGTGTCTACACAGTCAAAGTCTGGCCTGATCCACACAAGAAAAAAAGTATTTTCCATTAGGGAATATTTCAAAAAAACTTTTTCAAGAGCTGAAGGTTTTCATTATTACAAATCCATCCTCGTCTGCGTGCAAAAGTTCAGTTTCCAGATTCATGACCCACCAGGGTCTACATGGACTGGAAAGACAGTCCCTAGTGAGCCTGAAAAGCCTTAGAATAGATCTAAGGAGAATAGAGGTAATGAGATCATCCACCATTCCCATGTCCACTCAGAGCATGTTCTAATTCTATAGAAACAATTCTTTCCTAAGAAACACAGGTACAGCTCCAGAGATGTTACAAGGATGTAACTGGGAGTATCTTCACGCCCCCTGGGTAATTCCTAAGACTAGCTGCCCCTGAAACTTTTTGCAAAAGCAAGCAATTCACAACAACATAAATTTGATTAAAAACAGACCTGGGACATTTCCTATGCTCAGTCTTACAGTCTGCAAAGCTCATGCATCCCTGTGGTTAATTAGGAAATATTACTCATAGTAAGATCCAGTTATAATAAAATGTATGTTGCCTGAATATAGCGTCTTAATAAGCTTCAGAAACAGTCACTGCCCCATTTTCCTCCCGTTACTTCTAACTTGGTGACCACGTTTTCTGGTAGGAGGACAATGCCACTTCTCCCACCTGCAGGGAAGGACTGTATACTGTCTTCCTCCCAGGGCATGTGGTTGAACCTCCGATCAACGCAACGTACAAGAGGAGGTCCAACTCCAGGAAGCAAAGGGTTTGCTGCAGATATCTGCCCTGTTAGCCTGAGAACAAGCAACACGAGATCTGCAACACGATGCATTGCACAGATACGCCCCACGGCACCAGCTTGCAGGAACAACTTGGAGCAGCCCAAAAGTGGAGTTGAAAAGAGGGTCGCTGAGACAAGGTTGCTGCTGCCTGGGCAGTTTATCCATGACAGCCCTCTCTCATGGGAGTCCTTCAGGAGCTTACAGGAGCCAGGCTGTAGGCCAGATGAAATCCCCTGGGAGCACTGAGGAGCAGTCACACCTGCGCCAAGAGAAGAGAGCCCCGGGAAAGGCACAGGCTGGGAGAGCACAACTTGAGCCCTCTGTCCAAAACAGGGGAGGTAGTATCTCTTCCTTGTGTGAAAGCACCTTATATTTCACTCATGTATTACCATAAGAAGTACATCACGAGCTACGAATGGTAAAGTGTGGGAAAGAAACCCAAATAAATTACTTTGCTTAGTCTTAACTAATCTATTAAAAGGCAGCTCAGACGGTGTAGAAGACTACAATAGCAGACACACAACTGCAGGATGTTGGGTTGACAAAACAAACAAAACTAGAAGTCTGAAATTTAACAAAGTTTTATACCAGTGTCTATTTTTTGCTCTGCTTGGATAGTGACTCCTTCCACAAGTCATATCAGGAACGTAAGCAGCATGTCAGTCCACCATCCTCATTACATCAGACAGCAGATACTGGAAAGGAAGATGACTATTTACTCCCTAATGATTTTGCTTCCATTTTGATAGCTTAATAGATGACAGGTTTCTTCTCCACTCACAGAACTAATCAGAGATGTTGCTATTTTATACTAGATTTTTGTTACACGGTGAAGATATAAAAAAAAGTGAGCACTGAAAATTATTTTGGCCTGAGTAAATGCAAGTTGATTCAGCTTATGCTACTTGGGCGAATACAAAAACCAGCACCTGTAACTGAGATGTTTCCTTTCAAAAGGGCAAACTGAGAAAATTATTAATAAAATCAACAACAAAGCTTTAAAAATACAGATCTAATGTCTTTTCACCGTTTGTTCTAAGTAAATTTTATGCCTCTTACAGTGTGATTTGTTTCACATTATATAAATCTTTAATTTCAATAAAAAATGTACACTATAATAGTTTAGATAATACACAAAAGTAATTTCATATCTCATTAAAAACTATTATGTTTTCTGCATTGCATGTGTGCTTGATTCACTGCAACTTTGCTGCTTTTATGCTGGTGTAGCTTCTTTGATCAAGTAAAATTTGAGTAAGTGACAGCAGCACAGGAATGAATCATGTCCATACATTTTATGTTATTTAACTGTAACCAGAACATTTCCCCGAATTAGGAGAATAACCTGTCAATCAACAGAATGCTAAGCATAGAAAAACATCAATGAAATTGTTTTAGTATTCAGGAAGAAAAGGGGCAAGTATACCTAAGAGTAGCATAATGCCTTCTTAAGTCAGCAGAGTTACCAAACAATTAGCTGATAGTATTCAAGGATCAAAAGCACCAAGAAAAAAACTGGTTTCTCTATCCTGATTGCCTAAAATTGATTCAACTGACCGCCCCGTTTTTTTGGTACATGTAAAAGTGTGAGCTCCCAACCGGGACATTCTGTATCATTTCTCAGCTCTTTGCTGGTTCCTTTTCTCATTACATGTTTTATGGGGGTGGGTGAACTCCATTCAAAGAAGATCAGAAAACACTCAGCACATCTCCAATTTCAAGCACGTTTTGATGGCTTGGTTGTATGGAAATACTACCAAAAGACTGTTGACTTCAAAAGTCTTAACACACAGAGAATGGGGATGCTCCAGTTTTTTCTCAAGTTAAAATATATTTTGAGAAAAATTATTGAGAAAAAGTAGTTTGGGATCCTTGCTGGGTGTTAAGCTAGGAAAGTGATATATACGAATCATTTTTCATTCTTATTAAGGATTCATTTCCCATCATTACAAGAGGATCAGCAATCTTGCTTAGCTCCTCCTCTTATTTAATCAGTTTCCAGCCCACTGTACCTTGCATTTCTAGTTAACATTAAAAATTAAAGACCAGGCTATGTTAGTAAGCAATCACCCATCAAAAGCACTGCTCTGTCTGCCCAGACTATTTGCCGCCTTGACGCAGGACCAGCTCCAGGCATAAGCAAAGCAGGCAGGTGCCTGGGAGACGAGATTTGCTTCTCTGTCTGCTTCGCCTACAGCCGTGCCCCAGTCAGCCAGGCCGGTGGCTGCTGCTGCAGCCAGGGAGGGTCGGGTCCCCGCGCTGGGGCTGCTCCTCCAGGGACGGCAAGGGCACAGCTAGCTTGGGAGTCTCCATCATAACTGCGACGCAGCAGCAGAAACTACCCTGTTCCTGCGGTAGCAGCGTTCCGTTTTACCTGTGCTGCAAGGAAATCTTGACTTTGACATGCTGTGGATGTGGAGTGATGACGACAAGGTTTCTTATTTTGGATGTGGTTTAAAGCAGCCCAGTGCTATAGTGTCGTCTCTGGCAGAAGCCATTTCAACAGAACGCTAATTTGCCTCCTAGAGTTAGATCGTGTTTGGTCCCTTGGAACGAGAGCTAACTTAAAACCTAAAGTGTGATGTTTAATAATCTTTTCACAATCTCATTTCCATTTCCTGGGATAACACTAGTATTTGTGAAATAAAAGGCCTCTCCAACTTCAAGCACAAATGGATTTATATATACAGTAATTCACTGAAATAGAATGGCTGGAAGTACTACTTTTATCTTCTGTGCTTTAAGATGGTGCAGTTCTCTTTTCTAAAAAAATCAACTTTTCTATATTTGTGTTTTCCTCACAGCTTGTTTGTACCTCACAAATGTATTCTGCATGTAATACATGACTCTCTCTACTGATCCATTTATCTACCCATAACTTTCAGGGAAAATTCTATCTATTTACATTCAAAGCTTTCATCTGCACCTCAAGATCTTCTGTTTCTAGTACTCAAGACAGGTGACACAAAGAAAAATGTTCTCAAAGTCCCTGAACAGATAGCATCCTAGGGAAAAGCTAGGATTAGGTTCTGGTGCACCACACTGCCTCATGTCCTCACATTCCTGTTGGTGATTTGGGAATTTAGAGGGTGGCTGCTTATAGAGTCAGTCACTATTTGGGAAGAAAAAAGAAACTGAAATAGGCACTGAGCATCGTTACAGTGCAGCACAGTCAGTCAGTCTCAGGCAGGAGGGAAGACTTGCAATGGGCAGAAACCTCAAAAGATGTCATACAAGGGACTACATCCAAACTAAGAGCTATGTTATGTAGCAGGAGGGTATCAGCTGGACTACAAAACTACAACTGCACAGCAGAATAAAGATGCATAAATGCAAATGTTTTGAGATGATGATGATGATGATGATGACGATGATTATCTTAAATGTTTTAAGTGTATTATTGCCAATATCTGATGGAAAAAAGACCATGTTTCTTTCATGGCTAACTAGCAAGCTGTATTAAGTTCCACTTCTATACCTTTTACATATGAAAAAAAAGAAAAAGGGCATACCATAAATTTACTACCGATTTTATAGAGAGTTTAGACAGCATTAGATGCTTAGCTACCTAACAAATTACCTGATCTTTGTTTCTTGTTCAGATAAAGGATTTAGAAGTGGCAAAGAAAAAGGAAAAAGCAATTGAACTGGTATGAACAAACTACGTTGATTTAGAAACCAAGCCAAAAAAAAAACATTACAATAGAGTTTCCAAAAAGTTATGTTTGCAATTTAAAATACCCATAGGGCAGATCTGACTTACATGACCAACACTTAATGTATAGTACGTGATAAGATGACACATGCAGTTTTGAAACTTGGCAGTAATTCAGAAAAAGAATACTTTGCTGGCCATTAACAATTTCTGAGCAATGTAGTCATATTTATTAAGTATGTCTGTAGTTGAATTCTTGAGTGATTGTAGTTATAACAGTGTCTTCTCATGTAATCTTAGGACACCAAAAGCTGCACTGCAAAATGAAGCTAAGGACTAATAAATGAGCTATCTTTTTGCTCATGCTAACAATACACCAAATTCACATCTTGAGCTTGCTTTCTGTTAGCAAACACAAATGAAGATAAACTGCCACGGATCTACAGGGGTGCATATGATACAAGAATTGAGCTTGCACTTTTGTAAAGGCCCTTGAGGTGTCTGGGGGTGTGCGTGGGAGTGGGGGGAGAAGCAGCATGGGCATTATACTGAAATATCTTAGCATGCTTTAAGGCACCTAAATAATCTCATATAGGGAACTCAAACTAAAATAGCAGGCAACAATGAGCAATTATACTTTCAGTTTTATGCTGGCAAGGTTTAAATAATACATTAAGATTCGGGGGGGTTGGGTTTTATGTTTTTGTTTGGGGAGGGTTTTTTCAGAAATGTGTGCGTATTTTCCAATGGAGCTGGTACTGTCCTGCAGCTGTTTGAGATTAGATGCAAGACCTACCAGCCCTCAAACCTCACATTAGAAACAGACCTTTGGCCAAGTTGTGTCTTCATTTAGACCTTGGCAACCCTGCTTACATCAGTGGGGGTAATCTGACCTCTCATTTGAATAACGCGGTGCAGTGATATGGTTCTGGTTTGTATTTTCTATGATCTTTTCAGTCAAAATGCCACAACTCCCTGGATTGTGTGTGAGATGAAAATGCCTTCCAGAGGCAACAGCGCAGATATGGGAATCGTGTGATCTGACAAACCGTGCGGCAGGGACAGGTCACAGCACTGTGCCAGTCCGGCCACAAAAATATCTGCCTACGGCCTCTCCCGATAACCTTGCACTGAAAGGATCAGAAAAGGTGCTGTGGGTGATGGCAAGGCAGCAGGAACTCTTGGAGCAGAGGGTTCAGCTTCCTGGCACAAGCAAATTACACGTGTGTACATGATCTTTAGAAACAAGAAGTGTCCCTTCTCTCTCTCCCCCAGCCACAGTGAAGTTTTAAAGTAAGCAGAATTCAGCCCAGACTAGAGAAGAAAACTTCCAGTTGAAAGAACTGCATTAGAACAGGATTAATGTGATGGTAAACACAGTTTAGTAATCCATTTAAGACATAACCTAGTTGGCTGAATCATTTTTACTCTGAATTTAGGAGGGTTATGAAAATGGTTGTTTGTGCACTGTCTAAAACAACTTTTACTCCCTTATGAAAAAAAGGAAATACAGTATTAGAGTCCTTCAGGAAATAACCAAAAGCCTATGACCTACGGTAACTTTCAACCCCACATGCTTAATCCAGATATGAAAAACAAAATGCCATGGGGTTGAAAACATGAAAAATACTGTGAGCTCTCTGTTTATTTTTGTTGGTTGGTTTGTTCCATAAAACGTCTCCTTGCCCAACTGCAGTGATAATGATTCTCAAAAAAGCCTGGGCTGGGAGTCTGAATCCTAAGGTTTTAAGTCAGAATCTTTGCCTGGCTACACATCAACCAGAAAAAAAATAACAAACTCTAGTTGTGATGATGCCACATCACCACGAAAACAGAATGAATATATTGAACTGCAGCATCTTTGCCTCATTCAAGAATTTCCATTAGGTTTTGTTTAAACTGTACAACCTTCTTTGTGCAGGCAGAAAAGAGGCTTGTTCCGTGAAAATAAAGAAAAACAAAACAAAACAAAACTTCTAAAGCCAAAACATTTAGCTTAATCCATCTCTAAATCCTATTACACATTCAACAAACAACAATAGTAACCCTTAGCGGCCAGAGATGAAGCAATATATGGCAGAACAAGCAGAGTTCCTCCATGGTTAGCTTAAAGGGCACTGTCGAGTTCAAAAATCATAAATTCCTTTCTCTTCATACACTCAGGCCTTTTCACACAGCTCTGGCACATCATTATACCCATGCTACAGCTTTGTCAAGATGCCAGAACAGCATAAATGAAAGTCAGACTCCAGACATTTAAAACAGACACAATTACTTGTACCATCACCAGTGCAAAAGCAAAGAGATTTTTTTTCCGGTAAATTTGACTTACTTATGTTCATGGTGTTTTGCATTCAGCTTGAATAATGAAGTAAAAACTAACAGGCATTTATAGTAAATAATAATGAAGGAAGTTTTGCCTCACTTCTGACCGCTTACCCTCTCCAGTGCCCCAGCATTTGGACTGTAAACACTGCAGAAGAGTGTTATACTTACACAAAGATGCAGTTATTGTCATTTGGTTTTGATGATTTTTGTTTGTTGTTTGCTGTTGTTGTTGTTTTTTCCCCTCCCTCTCTGTCCCTTCAAAAGCCCATTCCATTTGCCTTTGGTTTTCGTCACAAAATACGTATTTGGAAGCTACCCGAAGGGTTGATTTCAAGTATTTAACATCACGTACAAACAAATTAGCACCAATGAGACACTGCAATCAATGTAAAAACTGCTCCTGTAATATTTGAATGCTGATTATAGCTCCTCAGGCTGGATGTATACATGAGTGACAAGAATCCTGGTCCACATGCATGCATTTCAGAGTGTAAATGTGGCAAGAGGAAATTGAGGGTAAAGACTCCAAAACAGTCATAATCCGCTGTCGTATCGTTCTCGCTCACGCACATGTGTTTATACTTTTACTTGTAAAAGCTGAACAAGAAAATATTTTGAATACTTTGCTATTGCTGGACCTCCTTTCCTTTTAGTCACTCTGTGAAACATCCAACTGCGTGCCTCGAGCTGCTTTGCGAGAGCCTCCGCAGCACGGGGCTCCCCGGCCACGAAGCATGCCGCCCGCGGAGCCGGGGCGCCTCGGCCTCTGACCCAGCGCAGCTGAGGACCTCCATGAGGAGAAGTGGCCATTTCAACCTGCTAGGAAGCTTTGCAATAGGCTTCTGCTCTCTCCGCGCAGGCTAAAGCACCCTCTCAGTTACTGGCCAGACGCCTGGTCATTTTAAAGCCATCGCAAATACTCTCAGTGCTTTTCTGATGAGCACTACCGCACACCTGTGCCACAGAGGGTGCTCGTCCTCCTTCAGCTATTTGATTGCATGTCTATTTTCTTTGAAGAATGCTTCTCAAATCCGAAAATCACCCTCCTCTTCGCACCCGTCCTGAGCTGGCACCACCACGGAGATCAGGACACACTTGTTCAGGTACAGAACAAAAAGGCTACCCTGGTCCCTAGCTACTCGTCTCATAGCTGGGGGGTGAGACACAGCACAAATGGCCAAGCAAGCACAAGGAAGCTGTGGTACCGAGAAAGGAGACCCAAACCCAGAGAACACACAGATTCTGCAGGAACCTCCATCAAATTTGGTTTGGAAGAAAACAAGAATAGAAAGGGTTATGGCAGAAAGCAGCACTTTTAAGAAGACACTTTTAAAGTCAGGCACCCTGGACCTTTTCCCATTTCAAAAGATCTTTTTCTCTGTCACTGGAACAAGTCATTGGGTGTTGCGGACACCACAGACTCAGATATTCTGAAACGGGGGACACTGCTGATAGCAAGCAGCATAAGATGCCCCCCATAGAGGAGAGCGTTGAGGCGGTACCAGGCTGTATGTGAATATGCTGCTCCAATCCTGGCACTGCTGTTTAAAGGGAAGAGCCATCTACAAAGGTCTGCTGCGTGCTCTGGGCTGCAGCTGGGGGAGGTTCTGGCGCTCTCATCGCGTGGAAGGACCTGATGAATTGTGCAGGGCTCTCCATAAGTTATATCAGCATCACACCCACATACAGAGCCAAAGGCACTCACTGCATATCTGTAGCCCTGAAGGTCTGCATACGCGCAGTGGACATTGCCCAGACTTGAGCATGAGGTGGGATAACATTTGTTGACAGCAGATTTCCCATCTGTCTCAAACACTAACCATTACCTGAACCCCTCAAAAGCCACTTGAAAAGACACTAGTTCTCAAACAGCAAATTAACTAACATCCTCCAAGTTGTTGTTCAAGCTGCAGTACACACTACTTCAAACAATGCCATTTATAAAGCAATAATGAAAGGAACTAGTCTATAAACCTTTCCTTAGCAGCAGGAGGGCTTAGGCTCCCAGGTTCACAAGCCTTCAGTTTATTTGAAGCCCATCAGACTTCAGCAAAGAGAAACTAATCAAGGGAAAGAGTAGAGTAATCCTAAAAAAGCTTAACAAGACACTATCGAGTAAGTTTTTTTCTCCACCTATATTGACTTTGAAAGAGACAGAAACCAGCTTTCTACCTTTACTACATTATTTCCCACTTGTTAAATGGAAATGCAAAGCCCAAATGTGTTCAATAAAGCTAAAATAAGCATCCTTCTTTGTGAACTACTGAAGTAAGGATCCAGTTGGCAGGCTTGCTCTCTCAGGCAAGAGCCATTAATACAAAAGGGGGTTTATCTGAAAAAGTCTAAACTACGAGTCCTAAATGGGTAATCTCAGCTGCAAAAGAAAACAAGGCTGGGGAGGTTTTTATGCCATGACTGAGCTTAAGCTTCAAGCCTGCAGGCTACCGCTACTCAGAGTGTTTCTGATAGGATAATTTTCTATGCAAAAAGACTGATTCATCGAAGAATTACTCATGTCATGGCCAACATGCCAATTTCGATGGCCGTTCATCTGACAGGCGCAACGAACCCTTCCGAGATGTTTTAAATGACCAGGTGCAATTTTCCTATTTTTAAATAACTCTTCATGGTTACTCTGGCCAGACAAATGCCCTGCAAAACCAGACAGGCTGCTCCCACTGCTGCAGCCTGGGGAGGGCTTGGGGGGACCCCAGCTCCCCAAGGTGCTGCCTAGCTTTGCCCTTTCCCTTTTCCTCTCTCATTTTGAGGACATGGGAATTCAGTCCTAGTGCCTGATGGTAGCGCTAAAAGTTTTACATCAACATGCTGATGCTAGTGTCACTGGATAAATGATGCACGTTTAGGGCCATAATCAGGGAGCCTGATCTGTAAGTCCCTGCGCCAAGTCAGTGGAAGGAGATAAACACCTCAGAAGATCTGTCGAGGTGATCCCAAAGCCTTAGGTTAGGCACAGTGAGAGGTGCTCAAAGCCAGCAGGAGAGGAGGCCCTAGGATTCATGTGGAAAGTAGATCATCTGAACAGTGCCCACTGGGATCAAGGCGGTGTGAGGCTCAAAGTTTGGCTCAGTCGTCATCAGACCATGCCAGAGTTAGCAGCTGCCCACCTTCTCTCTTGATCATTTCTCTACACCCTCTCCAAAACTGCAGGTTTTTCTCTCAGAAATGTTGGTTTTTAAAAGCCCATTCTGTTTTGGATAAAACTGAGTAAGTTTTGAAACAATAAATCTATAAAACCTGTCGTAGTTACATGTCACCTGAAAGGCATGATTATCCCTCTCTGACCACCCGACCCGTCAGATTTGCCATTAATATTAATATACAAATCCTTGCAAATGCAACTCCCATTTAACTGTTTAGGGTAATATTTTGCAGGATGAAAAGAACAGCTTTCAAAATAGAGGAAAAATCCAGAGGACGTGACCACATTTCACAGGTCAGTGGCTGGGATAGCAGGAGCTGCTGAAGGAGAGCTGAAGGAACATACTCGCTCAGGGGCATTTTAGCACTCCTGTGATACGATACCCATATTCATCAGCATGCAACAATCCCCTCTCCAGATGAAAAACACTACAGATCATGTTCCTAATAAAACAGTCAATTTGCCTCCTTCTCTTTTTTGTTGTTGGCAGGAATTCCTTACAACCTCACCTCCCTGGGGCATGGCTTCCTCTCCCCCTTTGTCGATCAGGAGAAAACAAGGCTCTGTGCAACAACAAAGTCTCGCTGGCCGGCCTCAGAGACACTCGTGCCAGGTTTCAAACAGATCCAGGAAATTACTGTTGTTTTAGATACCCTGATTATCATTAAGATAGAAAAAACGATGTAGATAGGAAGCAGGGTGAGAGCACGTTTCTGTCCTGACAAACACGTCAGGGTGAAAATCGTGACCCCCTCAGAAAATCCCAGCAAATAAGCTCTGGACAGAGCTGTCCGGTGTCAGCAGAGGAAATCTAACTCAGCTCCCATTTCTATATAGCTTCAAAGGGTAACTATTTCACATCTTGTGCCAGAGCTGGGGTTTGCAGCCCACTCTGAGACCACAGTCTTTGACATACCTACGCCAGGAAGGACAAACGTCCTTGCTGAGTCCTATGAACTGCGTGCGTTCTGCCCACACTTGCCTTTAGCTTAGCCAAAGCTCACCTCTAGGCACAAAGTTTACTTCACCTTCAGAGCTCAGGTTGACAGAAAAGAGGAAGGACCTGTCTGGGCTTGAGAACAAGTGTCCATCTTTGCTAAACTCACCACTTAGAGAGACACAGAGTGGCAAGACCTCAGCCTTCCCAGAGTCTCCCAAAGCTGTTCTTATATACAGCCAGACCTTGTTCAGTGTTTGCTGTAGCCCTCCAGCCCCATTCAGTGGGCAAGGAAATGTTGCTCTGTTCTGTGCAGGTGTCTTTGGTAGTCTCTGCTGTCAGTGTGGGGAACTTTAAAGAAAAAAATATCATTTGATCCCAGAATATTTAAAGGTCATTACTAGAAAGCAAACTACTTGAGGCTTCAGTTTTGTAACATTGCTTAAGTATTCTCTAATGCACTTACATCTAAAGTAATTCACTCTTTGTTAGCAGCCTTTTGGGTGACAATCACACAATGGTAGTAAAGCCATTTCCTCTAAAGGAAGAAATTAAGAGCCTGATCTGCAAAAACATGCTTGCAATTACATACATAATTGGCACATGAACTTCACGCAATTGCATATGCAAGCTCAGAACCAGGTCATGATTTAGATGTTACATGGGTAGAAGCATTTCAATTATCCCTTACCTGACTGGATCAATGGGCATCGACAGTACCCTGCCCAAGCTCAGAGGATGACTGATGCCAAAGATGTAAGAAGAAGATGAGATGAGCGCAGTAATTAGAGAAGGCTGAGATTTTTTAAAATCATATCATTGGAAAAAAGAAATCTGTACAATACCAAGGAGGATAAATCACAACTAATTAAGCAAATATTAGCTTTTAAACAGCTACACCCACTCATAATGGACAACAACACGATAACTTTGCCATAATGTGAGTTTCTTCTTAAGCCCCATCTGTTAGCAATTACATTATGTCTTTAAATCATCAGGGCTGATATTTCATATAACATTTTTACTCACTATTGTAACTTCGAATGCTCCCATTATTCAGATAAATTGCTAATTCTTTTCAGAATCCTGCTAAGTTATTGGACTTAGAGATGTTGTATGCACCAATGAGTTACCTGTATTATACACTCCAACAGAACAGACGAGTGCAGGGAGTCAAAGGTGTTAATGTAACCTTGTTTACAGCACTACCCAACAACCGTACGAGAGACCTATTGGCTAATTCTCTTTTGTGCAAAAATGAAGAGTCAGCTGATTTTTGTTACAAAGAATAGGAATCACCGTTGTTAAATAAGTGACTGTCCTGGGGGTTTTCAGAACTGCTCACATCATACTTCAACCTACCAAGGGAAGGAGGGAGTCATTGTATGAATTACTCCTGCAATATTTCATGAGCTAGTAAATTTTCTATGGAAATTATCCAGCTTGATGAAAATGTCTGTATTTCAAACCTCACAAGAGTCTGATTTAGAAGAGAAATAGTGCTCGTTTACTGCAGCTTCATTGAAGACAGAGATGGAGAGAACCTGAAGTGTTGAAATGTTAACATTCTAAGAAAACTAATTATCATATTTTCCACTTGCAAACTTCAAACCTGCTGCTAATTAATCTCTGTGGAAAGGCTGTGTATGAATCAAATTATAATGTAAGTCAGATTATATGGGATGAGATGTATAACATGCCCTGCCACTGAGGAGAAATGAAATGGATTGCTTGCACAGAAATGACAAAAAACCCAAAGAGCTTGCTCTTCATTAGTGCACCAATCTGTACCAGCCGGCTGATGACAGATTCACCCCAACGGAGTGTTGCAAACCACCTTGGATTTTCAAAAGTTTGCCTGTGGTCACAAATTATCTAGATGCAAGGAGAAAAAACTATTTGACTGAGCAAACCTTGATGTGGCACTTGCAGAGTTCTGTTGTGAAAACATCTTGAGGGCAATCAAGTGCCGTTAGCACATGTCAATGAAGCTTCCCATGAATTACTACAAAAATTACAGTTAAGTGTACTCCTCCTCCATCACTGTCCAACCTCTCTGACAAAACAGTTTGGATATCTGTTGAAGTATTACAGAAATTAACACCTTTCTGCCAGTATAGTAATCAGAAGGATGTCAGCAGACAATTAATTTGGTCCATCTGCACTAATGCCTTTATATAATTCATGTATTGATTATAGGATTAAAATGATTTGTTACCATTCATTCTGGAAATACTATATTGTGCATATAATGGGGATAGCAAAGGAGATGAATAAATCAGTTCTCACTGAAAAGAGAAACAAAATACATGTTTTCTAAAAACAAGATCATGTTTACAACCTCCCTAAGTAAATTCCATGGAGTTTGACTAAATCTTTTTTTTTTCCAATTTATGGTCTTATCATATGAGATATCATATGGCAACCAAAAAAAGAAATGCTCATAATACTTTCCTCTGCATAGTTTGCCTTTCTTTTTATCTTTTTTTTTTTACTCTATTAACTTATTGTCATGCAAATTTCAGATTCAGAGAAGCTTGCATAGCTGTTTGGGGGTTTTATCCATTTTTCATCTCTTCCCCCCCCCCCCCGCCTTCTTTAAGATGGGATACAACATGCAATCAAGAAAGTCCTGTGCCATGTTACTCTACTGGCTCAATTTCTAATGCCATTTTCATTAGTTTACTTGTTGATTATATCTGTTCTACCATTGCTATAATTTATTACAAGTCTTCTTTTTGTATGCACACCCGGATAAGCAGTTCTAGCCAATAGACCTATCCACCCAGGCAAAAGAAGTTTTTCCTTTACCTAGGCTGCATTACCTTGTTTTCCACAGCTTGCACATATGCACTTTGTGACGAATTACTGATCAACTGTTGTGAGGTTTAACGGCATGCCCGGGTACGGTCAGCATAGTTGGCTATTCCAGATGCTTCTGACCATCTGCATTTTCCCCCTTTCTTCTTTTCACCCACCACTCCCTGTGGACTAAATACTCTAAAAGAACAGCAAGCAAAGTGTTTCAGAACCATCTGGCCAATTTGATCCTGCACAGTTCAAGGCCTCGTCGTTTCATACAGAAATCATTTTATTTTAAATCTAAGAGGCAACAGAATGCTATACTCTTTTCTGACCTTACATTTTGCTCTATTTTCTCCAACATCCCATTACTGGGCTAAGCCTTCCCTCTGCTCATCTCATGACTTTCAATCTCTGTTTAATCTTCAAAAAAATACAGACTCTGCCTTCAATAATTTATCCCAGATGAGAATCTGACCTTATATACACGTAGTTCAGTGGGACATGGCCCTATTTCCTCCCTTCCCCTTTGCTTACATAGACAGATGGAAATTCTGGCCCTAATGAAGTCAGTGCAAGTTTTGCTGCTGACTGCAAAGGGGTCAAGGTTTCCCTCTTACAACTTCTGTAGCAGATAGGTGATTATTTCTTATTGCCTAGTCTTGTCATCTCAACACACTGAGCTGAATTGTCCTGGACTAGCAGGGTGGTTTACTTGTACTGGTTAAAAGAATTGTGCATTACCCCAGATCAACGTAGTGATTTATTCATACTGAAGCTTAAGAAAGTAAATTCTATATTACTGCTAAATTTTCTGGATATTTTTGCTACTGCTTTCTAGCCTCCTATGCTACGTTTACAGCAAACTTCATCTTGATTCTTGGTAGAATCAAAATTGCTGAAGACACTGTACTGAGAGCTCCAGTGAGCAGCTTCAAGATTTTTTTAGAACATGCATTTAGGTTAGGAAAAAGAAACCTGAGAGTGAACTCACAAAATGCTAGTGTTCTAAAAGATCACTGAAACTATTTTAGGGAAAAGAAACCACAAATCAAAATTATAAGACCATATCTTCTATTGCAGCTTGAGTGATCTCAGCCATTTGTTATTTTTTAAAGATATAATACAGAGTACATGAGGTAGAACTTACATATATAAGGTATAACTCATAGTCAGAAAGACTTTGCAAACAGAAGAGTGGACAAATAAAATGGAAATTTACACTTTATATTCTTTTGCTTTCTCAACATGTTTTCATTTCTCCATTTGCAGACCAGTGATATCTAAATTAGCAATTTGAGAAGAGGAGAATGCTTTTACGGGAACCAAAAGTAACGTGATTGTATAGCTATTTTTTTCCCATCAACTTCTCTTACCTGGCATTTCTTTCAATTTCTTTCCATTTTCCTTGGCATGGTTGTGTCTTCTGCACAATTTCCTGAACCACTTTTCATTCCTTTCTCCTATGAGCACCTTGTTCTTTACTGACTTTTCCTTCAGGACCCCACAATTCTGTACCATGGTATTACCCCTTCCAGCTCATTTCCTCAATCTTCTTTTTTTTATTTTAAAGCCAAAAATACCCCTGCAACTTTTCATCTATCTTTTGGAAATCAAGCTTCCTGAAAGGCAATGGCAACATTTCTATTTTTGTTCATGGGAAAAATTCACCCTGCAACTTCAGAGAGATCAAATTTAAGATAATCGGATCCATTAGATCCACAGACACAGGCTGACGTTCTTGTTCAAAATTTGGCCTGGTCTCACCATTGATTTCTAGATGTCACCTTTCTCCTAAAAGAGGCAAGAAATCGCACTCAGCATAGTGCTAAACCTTGAAACAGAAAATACACAATCATGCTGTCAGTATTTTCTTTAGCCTTTTTTGATCTACACTATGGTCTACTTATACAAGGGGAACCGCAGAGCTTGAATCTGTGATTTTGGATCAGGCGGGGTAGGGGATCCTCCCTTTTCTGTTTCCAATATCCAACTGCAAGAAAGCAACGTGCCTGTTTCCATTTCTCGCTACGCTCTACGTGCCGCGCTTTCCTCGGTGCAGCGCCGGCTCTCAGAGGACTTCAGTCTTTGCCCTTGGCTTCTCCCTATCCATCATCCACCTGTCTTTGCAAGCAGGGTCCAAACTCCAGCACGGGAGCAAGCCCAGGAACAAAAGGAGAGACAAATTACAGCGATCTCAGGTGTGGTACCGCCTGCCTTCAGCAGCCTCCACCTGCGGCCGAGCAGCTTTGCTGCAGCACAGAGTACCTGGAGGCTCACGAAGCTTCCTCTAAGACAAGATGAAAATTCAACCTCCTCGCGCTAAACGGGTTAAGTGACTTGCTCTCTGCCAGCTCTCGTAATGCCAACACGTCCGACATCGGTTTCCTCTCTTGCCACTGCTGATTGCAGTAGCAAGGGCAGGATTTTGCCCTCAACTATTCACAAGTAATTAATGCATTATTGAACAGGAATAAATAGATAGCAATTAAATAACAAGTATTAATGACTTATTTATTAACATATTAATAGTTGGCCTGAGAGTAATAAATGCAAATTAGTGTAAAGTGGTACCAAAAATGGTGTCGATAATAGGCCCTGAAGTAATCTTGTGTGTTCAAGATAATTACAAATATATTTTCCTTTCAAAAAACTACTGCCGGGTGATTTTTTATGGTTTGCTATAATATCATTTTAGAATTAGAAAATTAGCCTTATTCTCATTAAAATAATTTTGCAGTGCATCAGGCTTTATTTCAAGTGTAAGTTTCACATTATCTTCTTGCCTATAGAGCTTGCATTTTTTTCAGGAGCCCTCTCTATGTGCAAACCTTTTGGGCCTATGCTTGGTATACTAATGGTGTTGTTTCAGTTTGGTGCTTGTACAACTTTTCTCATCATTAGTATCATCGTGTAAAAAGTCCCTCTGCAAGCAATGGTGGTACCTTGACGGCTAAATCCAGCAAAAATCACTGAGAGCCAGATTTTTTCCTTTTTACCCCTGCTGATAGCGATTCACCTGATAAATAGTTGAGAAACTTTAAACATAAGCAAAGTGATGCACCGGGCACTGCACACCTAACAACCGATCCAGCCACAACAGACCCCGTTCAGAAAACCATCCCTGGTCAGAACTTGTTTTTTACTAGAAATACTTTCCTCTTTTTTTTTTTTTTTTTTTTTAAATCTTATGCATTTGGACAAAAGAAAACCCTACTTGATACCTTGTGATACCTTCGCTCTGAACGGTCACTTAACTTTGGGAAACTGATTACTTTGTGAGGACAGCAAGTCATTGTCACTTTTATCACATCTACCAAAAAAAAAAAAAAAAAGTGTTGGCTGAAATCCAGAGTCCTGACCTCATCACTGATCTGCTGTTATCAATGGCAAGTTGATGTATTCCTGTCTGCCACTGGCCCTGATATTCCTGATTTGGGAACTTGACATACATGTAATGTACCCATCTCCGATAAAAGATCAGTAAATATTCAGCTCTGCCTCCATATTTATAACAGGTTGAGGAATGAGGGTCCAAGGCTTCCTCCTAGCAGAGGCTGCCCAGAACACCGTTTCTGCAAATGTTTGTTTCTACAAATGTTTCTGTCTGTCTCTGTAGGTGGCATTTTAACTTCTTTGCAGCTTTCCTCATTAAAGGCATTATAAATGACTTCTTCCAAAATAATCAAGTGTGTTTGTGTATGGTAAGGGGCTTTGGTGGCTCTCTCCCCACAGTGCCTTCCAAACCACTACGTAAATGTGATTGTGGCCATGTAATCTGTGTACCTGGAATTATAATTCGTTTTGTTGCTAATGAAGGTCCTACGGCACAAATTTATTAAAGGTATACTTTTCCATGGGATAATAATTGGGTCGATAATATTAAACTCATAGGCTCATTATTTAATTGCAAGGGCAGATTATGAATACAGCTTCTAAAATGTATTTTAATGAAAAACACTACATCCTGACCTAATCATATCAACCTTATGCTATCTAATTAAGGATGCAAAAAATCATTAGAGTTGCAAAATATTAGTTCCAGCTCCATCAGGCTGCTAGCTGCCCCTTCATGAATATATATATTTTTTTACTCTGTGATAAATAGTTAATGAGGTAAAAATGACAAAATTTGCATGTAGGCAAATTAGTTTAATAGAGTGATGTCTTCCTGGTCTACAGAAAGTGACCTTTTTCCTATCAAAAGAACGACTAAAAATACTTTGAAATGATGGCATGCATGTCATTCCACAAATGACAAATCACTTCTCTGAACAATATAAAAATTATAAAATGCAATAACCTTAAATTCTCATCATACTGTAAATGTGTCCTCTGCTGCTGCATTTATCAATTTAATAAAAAGAAATTAAGCATATTATAAAATACCCATTTATGGGGCAATTTTTAATCCAGGGAATAAAAATGAGAAGCACATGGTTAATAGCAAGAAAATATTGCAAAAACGTAGACCTATTTTTTCCAGAAGGTTTGACTGACTATTTACTTGAATGACCTCCATTTAAAATATATTTTTTATATGGAGTGATGTAAGATATGGCAGTCTCATGCTTTCCTTTATAAAAATTGCTCACAGTTAATTTGGTATCTTATTTAAAAATTAACACATTAATAATGCACGCAATAAGGCCTAGCGATGTGTCTTCCATACTGATTACTTTGTACAATTAGACATACAAAAAGAAAGGGACAAGATAAATACCTTATGCAAATTCATGGCAGAAAAAAAGGGTCTTTCAGTATCTGCAATGCCTGGGAGCATAAAAGACCTGAAAACATAGTTCCTGGTCTTGCAGGGAGATGCTCCATGTGGAGAACATATTTCTGGAACGGAGCAAGTTTTTATTACAAGACTAGGTTTGCCAACGAGCTCATGAAACTTGGTTTGATGGTTCTCTTTTCCATCAAAATAACATAAACAAGAAATTGGAGCAGAAGGGGAAGACTTCAGGCTTCTGAAGAGCACTGGTGGTATTTTCACAGCATTCCTGTTTCGTACAGGTAGCTTGGCAATTTTAGACAGTAATCTCCACTCACAATTTTTCCTCATTGTGAGGCAGATCCTGTGCCCACTGAAGGAAACGACAGAGATCCTACTGATGCCAGGGGTGCAAATTTCTCCATGCTCTCTGCATTATTCCTATCTCCTTACATCATATATTCCGCACCACTATGTGCCATAGAGAGCAGGAATGTTTAACATTCTCACAGCCTGGAATTTTGGTTAGGGCTGAGATAAAGGAAAAGGCATGAAATTCGTGCAGCTGTGGACAGAATAGGAATCAGAAACCTGGGGACTTAGGGCAGAGGCTAAAGTGTGTGTCACCCCGCTTTGTCAAACGAAGCGCGCGGTGCTGCCTGGGCAGCGTAGGGGAGTCCTCCCCCCACTCTGACTGCACCCTCCCTCCTGCTGGATCTGCCTGAGGCTGGGTCCATTTTAAAGGATCTCAGACTAAAGGTCAGGTACCCACATTTCAATACGGCATTTCAAACATGCCAGGCTCAATATTGGAAGTAAAACCGGGCGTTTACATATGTCTATAGCTATGGGTCTTGTTTTTCAGTGTTCCACCCTCTGAAGTATGTCTTATTATAGCAGTGGAGAATCCAGATTTGTTCCATTCAGGGACAGACTATTTGTATATGGAGAAGTATTTTTTCTTTCCATTCTTTTCCATTTGTCTTTACCCCCATTCTCTCCTTCTTCCCCCCTCTCCCCATTCAGCCCTCTCTGTACTGCTGCAAGAAATGATATGCTGGTAATGTCATTAGAAATGTATTCTGCACTTGAAATAGAAAAGTAGTTGTTTGCAGTTGCTTTATCCGCCACTTTTTCCATATGGCATTGGTAGTCGCGGCATGTAAAATGAGGTCCACTATATATATTCTTTGTTTGACCTTACTTAACTTGCAACAAAGGTAATAGAAACCAGTCATCAGTGGCTATGCTTTGACTTACTGTAGAAAGTTCTTAAGTGCAAAAAAAGGGGTTATTTTGCTTATGGGGGTAAGGCAAATAAGTGCTATCTGTATAAAAAGTGGCAATGTCTGAGGCAGGTGGCTGTGGTAGCGCATTCCCTCATTCAAACATTTTCACTCCCCTCTGTTGAAATGCAATGTGGTGCTCTGCACTTTCCCACAAAAATTAAGCTTACTGAGTATCTGCTTTTTCATTCAATTGGCACATTCACCTTTTTATTTTTCCTTTCAGGGTCCAAACTGTCATCACGAAAAAGAAGTGGAAAATAATTACAGCTGTGCCAGATGTTTATAGCAGTGACAACTGAGGCTATATATTTATATAAACTGCTGATCTTTCAGAGGTAGCTATAGAGACTTGAAAAACCTGCAGACCCTAATCTGAAATCACTTGTTCCAGTGGGTTAGAAAAGAAAAGAAAACAAACAACTCATACATACTTAAGAGGACTAATTTCCTTCCTGTCTGGAATCTGTTCATTTTTACATTGAAGCAGGAGAGTTACTGAACAAAGCATTGTGCACAGAGGCACTCATAGATCTATAAATCCAATTGATGAGCACTTTAACAATTGTCCAAGAGCAGTTTTATAAGATAGTCCTATTGGAATTAATAATGCTGATGCAAAGCTAGAAAGCAAGGAAGAAAATATCCCTCACAGACGGAAGACAATGACCATCACAGACTACTGACCATGTTACTTCCGTTATTTTCAATTCTCTGAAAGCAATAACGACCAGAAGCCTCATTTGTGGATGGCATCCCCAACACCGGACACTTTGCAAACACAGATATATCTCCTGCACATCACAGCTTAAAGTCTGTATATGGGACTAGAGGCTAGTGGCTTAATGGAAAAGAAAGAGGAATTATTTTGATAGCCAAAGTAGAGCAGACCAGCTTCAGACTTCTCCTATCTCCCTCTGCACATTTCCAACTCAGCCCACTCCTCTGGGTGATCCTGGAAGGAAAGGGCCAGGAAGAAGACCATGGTTATCACATCTGACTGACCAAACTCACACCCCCTCCTCAGGGCAGCCCCATCCATGCCCTTGCAGGGAGCAAATCCTACTTGTCCGTGGAGCTCCCCAGTTTGCTGAGCTGGCTGAGAAATTATCTGGGATGGTAGTGACATTTAAACAAGTAGCAAGTCTCTACAACCCAGTCAAGAATCACCAGATGGCATAGATAATTTTTGACATCAGTGATGCTGCTAAGCCTTTGGATACTAAGCAGATTGTAATCCCTCAGGATGTTCAGGCAGAGCACGTATAACCTCACAAAATTCTCCTGAACATGCTTCTTAGCTTCTCCATTCAAGGAAGCACCCTAAGAATAATTTTCTTGCACATCTAAGTCCTTTCAGGTAATACCCGGAAGTACAAATCATTAATTTGGACCAATATGTCACAGACTCCTTTTGGAGACTGCCACTCACCATCCGTCTTTCACCATTGATTCCTCTCCACTGCTCAGCCCTCTTCACAATGTAGCTCAGCTCCTGACTGGAAATCTCCAAGTCCAGTGGAACAAAGAACGTGCCTTCCTCCCCATGAATACGTCGAAATACATCCAACAGCCAACCTTCGCTATGTAGCCTAAGGAAAGAAATGACACGTTTGGTTTGTCTTTGAAAGGACTCTTCATACAAAAAAGAAAAAGGCGTCTTAGCCTTTTGTAAGCTTCTAAATCTTGGTTTTCCCTTCATGACCATGTTCTCTACCCGTAAGAAGCTTCTTTCCCACAAGTTCTCCAACATACAACCTTCCCCAACCCTCTGGAGACTTTACAATACCTGAATGAAATCACATAAACTTAAGCAGCAATTTCTTTTAATTATTTCAAGATAATGACTTCCCCAAAAGATCCTGATCTTCCTTTCCTTCAGAAATGTCCAATGTCTGTCCTTAGCACTGGGCTGGGTAACTAGTTCCAGTGCTTACATGGAGCACCTCAGTTAGGCATGAATGGAAGTCCTACTGTGCCAGGGTTCAATAATGGGCAAATCACATCATATAGAAAGGAACTACTCACCATTTTTTTCAACCCCAAGCCTGAAGTCTATACAATCTAAACGTCTCTTGATGTTAGAAAAGTTCATTTCATTTGTTGGCTTTGTTTTTCTATGACATTTCTGTGCTGTGGTGGGGAATTGAATAAGCACTGTGCAGTAAAATTCTCTACCACAAGAAAGGCTTGCTGTGTGGTATTTCTTAATGTAGGTGAAACCAAGAAATATTGTGAGGCTTTTGGAAAAGCCTAGTGTCACATTTTTAGCCTTAGATGAACTTTAAAACTTCAAAACTTTGCTGTTTAATTCAAATGGAACCTCTTCAAGTTCATCTCTTTCTCATTCTACTTTTATTCCAAAAGCAGGGGTTCAGAAAATAAAGATCAGAAAATCTGGAATCTCAGTCTTAGACATTGAACTGAGGTCTGTCCTTTTGTACCCCTCTTCCAAGCTAATACTTTATTACAGTTCAGCCATTGCTTGGTGCCAATCTCAGCTTTTCCATCCTTCCCAGAGACTGGCTGGCTAGTCATGAGAAGCGCAGGGATTGCTGTGTGGCACTGCAACCAACAAAAAGCCCAGATTTCTGTGGGGCTGTACAGGTCCTTCATTTCTTGGCAGGTGGGAGAGAGAGCACAGGCACAGCTCCTTTGACTCTCCTCTGAACTCTCATCCTTCTCACGTACAGCAGCACTAGACGCAGTTCTTGTGGCTGGTCCTTATTCTTGGGTCTTGTATTGGCATGTATGTGTTAACCAATGTGTGTGCGGGTGGAAGGCGGTGGTCTGTCCCAGTAAATCAGAATGAAGCTCACATTTACACTAGCTCTCCATCTCACCTTACAGTGCACAGAGTAATTGCAGCGAAGCACACTCAATAAGCTGCTTAGTACAATTTTGCCCACAACTGAGATTTAGCGTGGAACAGAAATAAGGAGATGCACCAACAGAGTTTTTCAACTTGATGTCAGGAGGAGCTTTAGCTCTCTCTTCAAAGCGGAATGTGTACCTTAAGGTCAAGCTCTATATCCAGAGCTTCTGAGATGGAGTAGCTATTCTGATACTGAAATCTGGCAGCCTGGCTCAACATCAGATTAGGGATTTATATCTCCTGCTTTGCTGCAAAGGCACTCTCTGTACTTTTTTCCCCACCCTTCTTTTTTGAAACATTCCTTTTTGAAGCTGCAGCCCTAAATTTGCTGTAGTTTCCAAGATGTCATTTTGGCATTCTCTTATCAAAAGAGGAGAGCAGCTGGAAGATAATCTAATCGAGATGTAGGCAGTCCTGGGAATATAAACAAACTGGCTACCAAGAAATAATAGAAAAATCTCTAAAGCGTGAAATGCAAATCAGTGCTAAGGCAGAGTAGGATACTAAAGTATCTTAAAACACGCTACAGAAGAGATTTTTTATAAATAACTAATACCCTTCATGGAGTAATTTTCCAAATTCCACAGTGTCTTCAAAGAAAAGTTTGTCTCTTAATCCCTGGATTTACATTATATATTCTTTTGACACAATAGATACATTTTTGCAAACATTGACCCATAACTTTGAATTATCTTGTGCTTAGTTGAAAAACTAGCACTCAAGCTGGTGGGCTTTCTGGCCTTCTGCTCATCTTGAAAGAATAATATTCTATGGTGTTCATCTTTGAAATTCCAGGTCAGCAATTTAAATGACTTGCCACTTATCTTGCTAAACAAGAAAAAGACCTTGCCATTTATTTAAGCTCACTTAATGTAACATTCTTATTTCAAATGAAGTAAAATTTAATGCAGTTAAATTACTGTCTATTTGCTGCCATAAACATTTTCTATATGAAGATTTTAAGCACATGGTTATAAACAATATAATTAACTTTGAATTAATTAAGAATCATGAAGCCTGTCTTCCAGCTTTGTTCCTCTTGCCCAGAAGTACTCAGCCTGCTCCTGTTACCTGCTTTAATTTCTTTTCTTTGGCACAAAAACTAATAAACACTTCTTGTATCTTAACATGGCTTCTTATAAATGACAGTAATAATTTCTATGGCTAATGCAATAAAGAGCAAAACAAAGCTCAGATGTTATTTTCTAGAGATCTGAGACCCAGTAGAACACCTTACAAGCTCATTTATTTGTCAGAAAGAACGGAAAACATTGAAACGATTTGCTATCCAGAGTCAGATCAAAAAATGGACTTCTCAAAAAATTTACTCAAAACAAAAGTTGAAGGGTAGTTTAAAACAATTTATTACATCTTCACTTGAGCCTTTCTCATCCTTTTTTGGAAAACAGCTGTAAAAAATATAAAAATAATTTTGCTGTTAACATTGAAAAATGTAGATTTTTGAAGATTTTCCTCAAATAATATTTCAATACCAGGAAATTTAGACTCTTTCCAGCAGACACTTTTAGTTGAGATGGGTCTGCAGTTTCTCACAGTGCAGAAAACATTTCACCAACAAATTCCTGACTGTTTCTAATGTCTAGTGGAATTAAAATGAAGGAATTGCAACCAGTGCCACTTCATTTTTCCAAAAAGTAATTAGACTATCTCTCCGTGCAAGATGTACCACAGACTCCCAAGACACCCAAGGGGAGCCAGATTTACTGAGGTATGTTAGTTTATAAAGACACAAATAGATTCCTACTGCTGTTTATCCCCTGCCCATGATTTCATTAGCTTCCTGGTTGTTCATCAGTGCTGCCATGAAGATTTCTAGCTGTGGCAGAAACACACACTTCCCCTACTTGCTTTGGTAGTCTGGTGGGTTTACTGTTCTTATCACTTTTTCATACACTGCTGAACGCTTCTGTTAAATGGCAAATTGCTGAGTAATTCTATCCAGTGGCACCAACTCCACCATCCAACAGCCGAAGTCTTCCCTGTGGACTGGTGTCTTAGGACACAGAAGACATCCCTCAATATTTATATTCCTTTACACTACAAGGGAAAGATGTGGTGGATGCCTGTGTAAAAAATAGGTGTTTTCTGAGTCACGCATATTACGTTTTAATATCTTTGAGATATAACACCTGAGAAATATTCACACAAAGGGATACTACTGCCTTGGTTATAATACTATTTTCTCTTGAAAACAAATGCTGTTGTATCAATATTCAGGAAAAAATGTTATGAATTGCAGAGATGTTTTCCTTAAAAACGTTTTAAAAGGTTTCAATGCTATCATTAGTGGAGTAACAGTGTGCTGCTCAAGAGTCCTAGCCAGGTCCAAGGTTCCCACTGTGTTGGGCTGTGGACATACAAGGAAGAGAAACTTGATCCAATTTCAGAAGCTCATAGTATAACTTTACTCTGCACAGACTCCAGTATTCAAAATGTTTCTTTTTCTTATCAAGCAAAGAACTTCAAAGACCTTATGCACTGTAACAGATTTTGTTATCTTCTCTTTGCTTTTGTATTTTGCTATGAATCATTTTTAAAATGTGTCGTACTAAGACAACTTTTTTCCCCTAGTAACATTCTCCCCCCACCCCTTTATTGGAAAACATTATGGGAAAATTGATCCAGAAGGAAAGGAACCTTTGATGATCTTGCACCTGTTCCCCAGACAATGAAGATGTTGGTAATATTCTCATAAAAACCTGCCTTACAAATGTTTTAATTTAAATTAATTTTCCTGAGTAATAAACGACAGCAGCTAAAACTTATGAAGCTATTCAAAACTATTAAGTCAATGATTAAGAAGGCATTAACATCTCAAAAACTAATTAACTAGACTACCAGTACATCGGAGTTGTGTACAGCTTCCAGGAATGCAGGAGCTTTGAAATACTTTGCAGAAATTTAGATTGCCATTTATCTTTTTCTGCCTGCTGCAACAGAGTTTGTGGAAAGGAGACTAAGGGATGATTCTGTCAGATGGAGGGCGTATGCTGAACTTTTCTATTCTTACACCTGCCTGCATCTTGCCTTTGCGTACGGCTTTTTATTGGTGCTTGCCACCACTCAGTGTTCATCACTGGGTGAATCGAAGGCCAGTACAAAATTCATACTGTATTATAGATGAGTCACGCAGAAACAAGAAAATACACTGTTTCATTCAATATATTAGACAACATATCTCATTCATTTTCAGTGTCCCACACCTGCCCCTGCTGACTATACAGCTAATGGTGCCTACTAGAAACGTGGCAAGAAAGGTAGCTGGTCAAATTTCATGATGAACTGAATATTGATAATGGGCTAAAGTCATGGGAAAATTATTTGGATATAGTCATGTCATGCAGTGGGTTAAAGCTGCAGTCACATCACGTCAAAAATCCTGTATTATCAAAATGCTTTAAGACTCTGGGGGCCACTGCAAACTCAGAGATTTTGCACTTCACACCATATATAGCTTTCTGAATTTTTCCTATTTCTCACAAAAACCCTGCTTGGAAGACTAAAGAAAACGTCTTCCAAAGCACCTAGATAAAAGGTACACACACTTTAGAGCTTAAACCCTTGGCACAGACACCATTGTCTGAAGCCAAAGAAACAGAGGCTCCTACACTCTAGGAAAATCATTATATCAATTGTGTTCCTGTTGAGGAAATAAGTGGCTCCCTTTCTGACTCGCCGTGCCCACCAAATACCAGTGTATTTAAAAGTTAAGCAGGAGCTAACCCCTCCTTGATCATCTGCAATTCTGGGCTCTGGATATGTGACGTTGATACGTCTTTTCTGATGTCACCTTATTTTATCTTACATGAGAAGGGGCGTGAGCCTAAGCTCCTAAGAGAATAATGAGATAAAGAGACATACCTTAAAAAGTACAGGTACAACACTGTCGATGAGATGATGAACAGGATTGTATAAAGCATCACAGTGATTAAAGCACCAGGAATCCCTGACTCCTCTGCTCTTAGAAAGACCCAGTAGAGCTTTGCAGCATCAGCAATAGGTTTCTCTACACTGTTCCCAAGTCGCTGTCACGGGGGAAAAAAAATCAACATAAGAAAAAGCCAAACCTGATTAGACTGTTTACCTACAGACACAAAAGAACCTGTATTTCTTTATAAGAAGGATTTAACTAATTTGTGGGGTACACAGCTTGAAACTTAAGAGTGCTACACAGAATTTGAAATTAACCATGAGATGCGAAAAACTATTTTCTGACTTATTTCAGTACAAATAAAATCTACCCTATAGAGGTGGCTTATTGAAAAAAAACCCGTGTCACAGTGAAAATACTCAATGTGACCTTCATTAGCATATTTCAGGAGAAGTGGAAGAAGGCTGAAATTTACTTTATTTCAATGACCAGAGAGGCATAATATTGAATGATTTATGCTGCTGTTTTTAGGAGTGCTGAGTGAGCACTTGTGCCAGTGCATAATTCCAAACTGACCAGTCTCAAAATGACTTGCCCTTGTCACAAGAAAAATGTTGGTTCCTACCAGACTCAGCAAGTTACATTATTTTGAAAACGTGCACTTTGGAGAGTGTATACACACCAATTCCCAATTTCAGATCGAGTCAGTGTTTGATGCTACCACTGGAAAACAATAGTAACCACTGTGTTATCTGAAATGCCGAATAGAAGTATCAGGGCATCTGCATGTGTTGCTAGCTGACACCTAGGATAGCTTTTCCACTAGCCTTGCAAACAACAGCATCAGTCAGAGAAGGTAGTGGATTCACAAAGCTTCACTGAGACCCAACGAGGTGAGAAAAATGGAAAAAGCAACTACAAGTAGATCAACAGGGGACACCAGCAGGGTTTTGTTAAGTTTTGCCCAAAGGGGTTGACCTTTTTTCACCGCAAAAGAGACAAGTTCCCCCTACGAAGCAATATTTTAGTTTATGTACATGCATTATCAAGTCTGTCCACAATGTTTTAAGTCAGAAAATCAGATATTCCCTTCACCCCTCACTCCTAGTGTCCAGTCAGTCCAGTTTAGGAAGCCCCAAAGAACAGCCTGTAACATTGAATAACCAAAAATTATCAGCATTATTTCATGATATAGCTCTCATTTAATTTCTTTTTTTCCTGAGAAGAAATAGAGACAGAATGAGATCAATACCTCTGAAGAGATCTGACTGTACCATACTCCCACTGCTGTGGTAGAATTAAAGATACCTGTTAACTGTACAAAGTAAAACCCGTAAGTTGTATCATTAATAGTTTCTTCAAAGGTACATGACTGTTATATACCCTACTTAGTTATGCTATTAATAGTTTATGTTCAACTGCTCTGTAAACAAATAAACATGTATAACTATTTTCATTCTACTGAAGATGAAATAAATCTTTAGCATACTAAATATTGGTAAGGAATTACTATTCATAGAACAAAAATAGTAATTTAATTGGGAATAAGGTGGTTTGTGTATTTTTACAAAGATTCAGAAAGAATCCTGAAGGGTTTGTAGCACTTTATGTTTTCTTATACTTCCAGTAAAACACCGAAAAAGATTTTCCAAACATTTATTATTTTCCTTTTTTTTTTTCCCATATCTAGTTCTTAAGAACTAGCTACTGTATTGACATATTATTGCCCTCTGCTGGATCAATTTAGAAGAATTCAGCTACATATCATGGATCTTCTACTGCTCAGAGCTAAAATAAATTCCTCTCTTCACTTTTTAAAGTGACACAATGACAGCCATATCCATATTAAATCACGTTAACACATTTTGCAAGCATGTGAAACTGCACCACTAAAAAAGCCAGTGTTTATCATTCAGAGAGGGAGTCTGGGACCTTTAGGCTTCAAGAAACCTGCACCTTCCTGAGCAACTTGCCTGGACTAATCCTTAGGAAGAGTCAAAACTTTCTCCCCATTTTTTGCTACCTTTGCAGTGACATGCATAATAAAGACAATTACAAGTCCAATGACGAGCTGTACAAAGGCTGAGATTCTTGAGTATATTTCTGTTCTCTCTCCACCCTTTGCAACACTGCCAGGTTTCTGTAATGGACATTACAAGTCCCAGGAGAATGGTAATGGCATATAAAGACTAGTCACTAATTCAGATCTGACCATATTCTTTACAAAAAAGTTAAAATACTTTATCTCCTGGTTCTGTTCTATCTCTCTGTTCTATCCTCTCTTCTTGCAAAAAAAAGCTGTCTGCCTCCACCACTTTCTTACGGAAGAGACTGTCTACCAAGGAAAATCCTCTGCACAGCAGTCACGTCCTGACATCCCTCCTGAGAGGCAAAAGTCTGAATGGCAAATAAGAATAAATTTCTCTCTGATCCGAGCAGTTCTTTCTGGCGAGGCAAAAATGGTGTGGGGGAAGTGTACCTTTCTATCCATTTTTTCTAACAAAGAGATTGTGTCAATCCTTCTGTGGTCCTCAAAGATATGATCCAAGAAAGGTGTCTTCATTTTAAATTCTTTCAATATCTGTCTCGGGTACTTCTCACACCACAGAGTGATGGTGATGCGAGCACTTTGCAGTCTTTAATGTTTTTTATGATGACATGTATCCATGTGGCTAAAGAGATGTTACTCTCTGCATTTTACAAGCTACACAGAGACCAAGTGACCAGTCCCAGGAAAGCTCTGGCAGAACTGGAACTACAACTGCATTCTCCAAAATCATAGGAAAGTTTCCTACCCCTGGAACATCCTTCTACAAGCTGATAGTAAATCAAACCTGGAATCACACATTTGACAGAGTATCTTGAACTATGAGTTGAAACCCCCCAAACATGCAACTGGCTCTCTAGTCTTCCCTTAATAATAAAAAAAAGTGATTAGTAAACAGAGAAACCTTTATCTCCAGGGCTGTTTGTCATCTTTCATAAGTATTAAGGCCATTTAGGATACTAAAATACATTCTAGCACTAAAATAACTCATATTGCCACAACACAACATTTAAAAAATGCTTGATCTAAAATAGATTGGCAAGTAAATCTGAAATAGCTGCTGAAAGAATGCCAGAAGAAAAAAAAATTACAAATGCAATAACGAAAACACATGTAAGAGATATAGTTTCATTTTGGAAAGGATACACACAGTATATTGTGTAATATTTGAACAAATGAGTTTCTACCAAAGATAATTTTGGTGGGTAAAATTGCCAAATTTTCAGTATGAAGTACAGAGAGAAGTGTGCTTTTTTAACGTTATAATGAAAAACTTAGTTACTTTATTCGTATCTCACGTTTCCCACTGACCAAGCAAAGAAGCCCTATTTGAAACTGATAACGAATCCAGTCTGACTAGAGCTGAACACAATTCCACTGAAGTCAACGGCAATGATATTCTCAATGCAAGTGTGGGAAAGACAAGGCAGACCTCAGCCTTTCCTCCAGTTTTTATGAATACACCAGTATTGGGGGGTGGGGGGTAGGAGCCTTTTAAATATTTAAATATTTCTAGCCTGGATATTGGGGAAATACCCCTTTTCTCCTAGGAAAAAAATTCGTCATCAGAATGATTACAATTAAAATTCAATTTTGTGCATGGTTTACACCATGAAATTTAAAAAACAAAAGAAAACAAAAAAAACAGCAGGCTGTCCAAATGAAAACTACAGTGTGTTGCCACATGCTTAAAATATTGCAATTACCTCCCAAGCAAGCTCCAATTAAATTTCTTAAACAGCTGAATTTTAATTTTCAAAACCACTGCAATGGGAAACAGCATGTAAACGGTGAAAAATGACATTTTTAACAGGACTTCTTAAAAGCCGACCACAGCTTAGTGGATGAGGAACGAAGAGACCTGAGAAAACCTGATCCACAACAAGGACTGTGGGTTACTGCTTGTTCTGGAGTGAGCAACAGAAACAAAGATGTCTTTGAAAGACAGACAAGGGCAGGACAGCAGCAATACCACACCCCCGGAAAAACCCTCAGCGCCCTGCATCCGTCAAAAGGACCCCGTGTCACCTACACAGTGAGAGCCAAATCTGAAACACACGTTCAGATTAGGGAGACTGGGCATTGGATGTGATAAAAGTCCCCAGCCACCAAAGTACAGGTGGGCTACACAGCATACGTAGGTGCGGAGAGAGTTGGGAGCTTTGCTCTCATGATTTTACATATGATGAAGCTCTTTCCTTAAAGATGTCTGTCTTTCAATCTCACAAGTCTTTTTAGGTGTGCCAGCAAATTATATTAACTACCTTGCACGTCAGAGAAATGCACAATAACCTCCATTTTTTCATTTTGTCTGTTTCAGTGCTTAGAAAAATCTGAAGCGCTAATAATCAGGACTGCTCATTATCCCATCTCCATTAACATCCAAAATTGCAGTAATCCTTTTCAAAGCAGATGCAATCATTCCAGTGGTGGATTTACTTTCTTATCTCCATATATGGCTTGTACAGTGCTCTTAATTTTATGCAGAAACACAGTGACTCCATTAGATGGGAATTTTGTTAATAAAAAGGTAATGTATAACATTATTATTTAATTTCTTTTTAACTTTCATGTTCCATTGCCAGGGGTGGAATTTCATATCTTTCAGTGATTCACTGAATAAAACAAACTTCTACGTCAAGGTCTCATGTCCAAGTTATTTTAAGTGACTTACCCCCAGGAATGAATCCACTACGAACACTGCCAAGGGGTCTAGCACTGTCCAGAGTCCCATAGCTATGATAAACTTTGACAAGAAGGAAGGGAATGAGTCAAACAGCTGCTGACAGCCCCATCTGATTAGGACCATAAGAAGCAGCCCTGCGTTCAAGGTTAGGGGTCCCACCACAACCATGACCAACTCTTCACTGGTCTGCAGCAAGGAGTTCTGGTAGCACAGTTCGACAGTGTGAGGGAAAAGCTGGAATCTGTAAAAAGCAAAAGGAGAGAGCTTGTGTGTGCTCCTGGGAAAACCATTAATAAAAAAACCCAAACAAACAAACAAAAAAAATCCCACGAACCATGCATACAACATGTTGCATTGTAAAGTTGCATCCCTATCTTGGTCACAACCCTCTGACGAAAACCTGTATGAAGCTACTCAAAAAAATAAAATTTTTCTCTTCCTCCTGCCTCCGCATCCTTTGATCTGCTCGGACTCCGAGTTCAGTGGATGCACATCCAGGCCCTTGGGACTGCGCAGGCAGGGCTATAGGAAGACATCAGCTCCCAGAACCGCCAACGTGTGCACAGGGCCCAGGAGCTCACCCCTCTCTGCTTACTGCAGCACCTTTGGTCGCCGCACAAAGCGTGAGATATACTATGGATGACATAGCTTTTAGCATCCCTAAAGTGACTGGAAATGTCCCTCGCCACCATGGGATGGTGGGATTTGCAAAGGTCACACAATGAGCAAATTTCCTGGCACTGTAGGAGACAGGAACTGCACGGTATTGTGAGCTGCATACAGCTGCTGAAACATACGGCAAAAATTTGAAGCCAATCCAAGTGGCTTAAATTCTGCTCCTAACTAAAGGTGAAGTGGTTTGATTCTTACTTTGGTTCCAACTTGTGAGTGCTACCACTGTATTTGGTGGTACCAGAGAGCGCTCAGCTCAGTCTCACGTCCTGCCCGCACACAGCTACAGATTGGGATGCTGATCCTGGGCATCTTGGCTTGAGAACATTATCGTTTCTCTAGCTGACTGCCTGGGACAGCTGTGATTAGTGGCTTCGAACATGACCACCTCTCTCTCACACGTTGCTTCCTTCTGTTGTGTTTTCTTTGCTTTCACAGACTCTTGATGCTTGGCCTCCCAGAAGTTTTAATGCCAGCTGGCTGAGCCCGCCTGGGCTGTGCAAGGCCAGAAGCGAGAGATGGCTGGCTTTGCATTAAGATCTAGACGACCACCTTAACAATCCCCAGTGCTGTCCAGAGTCTGCTCAGACACCTTGTTTAACTTTTAGCCAATAATCGCAGTATCACAGCAGACGTAGGTCACAGAGTTGCACGTTACTGGCTCCTACTGACTGATTCAGGTTTGCATCATGCTTTAAAGTGAAGAAAAGAAAAAAAAAAAAAAAGTTTCTACTGAAGAAATCTTCCTTCCCCTAAGCATGACTGGTCTTTTTTGCTCTGTAAACCCATTCTCTACCCCACAGCAACATATGGAGAACCAGGTATACATCACCTTGTAGACTTGTTCTCTTTTTTTTTTTTTTCATGTCAAGTAATGACAAGTAATGATTTTCCTGGAACTCTCTAGAGACCTCTGATTCCCAAGCTAAAGTCAATGTATCATATAGTTAAAATATGTCAACCCCTTGTAGTCCTCACGGTAAAATTGATATATCAAAGTTAAATTCTTCAAAGTATTTTGCTCATAGATCACTTTGGTAACATCAAATATGATTTAAATGCTTCTTCAGTTCTGTGCACTTCTTAGGCATTTTGAAATACTTGATTCAAAATGATAAATGATTCTTGTGGAAGATACAGAACCTGTTGGGTATCTCAGAGGGGAGAGAGGTAGGCATAACACAAGATGCACAAATGGACACATCCTGTTCCAGGTTGAAAGTTTACAGTATTAACACCTTCACCTTTCTGTTAGGATCACATTTACACATCAGATCATCTCGAGTCTGGATGTGGGCCTTGTTCTCCTGGTCTCTGCAGAGGCTCCTATCCGGGCTTGCATGCAGAGCCCTTAGCACGAGTTATAGTCATCAATTCTCTTTGTAGTGCAAAGGAACTGCTTTGAATCAGCTATCTGTAGAAATATTCTGACAGAGAAAGAAGGCAGCTGGACTTACTTTGTAACAGGAACCGAGATGGTCTGAAGGAAGAGCCGTTGGCTCAAATAATGCAGGTAAAGTCTCACGAACCAAAGCAAAACTACGAGCAGCACAAGCAGCCAGAAGTCCCCGGAGCGCCAGTGAGAAGCTCCCAGCTCTGAGAAGGCTGCGTATACCACGAAATGGAAACGATCGACAACCCGCCTGGACAGTTTCACTTCAGCAGCAGAATGGCAGCTGGAAATATATGCAAATAAAACAAAGAGTCATTTAGCAAAACATGTAAGAAATAGCAGTTGGTAAAACACTGTAGAGTCCTATTATACAGATAAATGTGGCACAGGTTCTGATCATAAGTTTTGATTGACCAATACATCTGACAGTAAAAAATAGAATGTTTTTTCCATTGCAGTCTAGGTGATAGGTGGCGTCCTCCCAGAAAATATGCTGCTACTTTTATAAAGAAAACAACAAATCACATTTAAAACCAAGTTTTTAAAAGTCTTTTGATTTCATTTTAATTTTCTCACAAATTGCTCTCTGAAGAACACTTTATCACTTATTTTCCTTCTGAGAAAATGGTAAAAGAACTTGCCATATTTGTACTGAAAAAGCATTCATTTTATTGAAAAATATAAACGGCTTTTTGGTGTTTGGGTAAGAGAACTTCAGTCAAATATTTCAGTACACAATGTGGGCTAAAACTCTTTAAACTAGTTGCAAGTAAAAGAGAAAATAGAAAGGAACTTGCACCGTACAGTATTATACTACTGCGTGTGGTGTGATTTGCCCTTTAAGCTAATTACTACACTGCTTCAAAGGGGCGGGGGGGGGGGGGGGGGGAATGAAATGCAGAGATGCAGCCTTGGCATTATGTTTCCAAGAAACTGGAGTCTCTCAGCTGATTCAAAGCTGAAAAGACAGTAGCTTCTTTGACCTTTTGAAACTTCTAACTGCTATACTTATTTCCACTGATTTAAATGACTAAGCAGATGAGATGCACAACTCTAGGACTAAATATGATGTCATCATGCTCAAACTGTTATTTATATTGATTAAAGCTTCTGAAAGTTCAGAAATATAAAGATCTTTTTGTGGAAGAAAACATGCTGGCTTTTTAAAGTGTAGCATATGACTGGGGAAGAAGCGACAGCAATACTTGCACTGTATTTTATACTCTTTTAAAGCATTTCCCTGCCTACACATACGAATTTTTTAAATAGCTGTGTACATTTCTTTCTCCAGCAGTCACAAAGAGAACTGTGAATAGCAATGTAGAAACTTAAAAGGGTTCTGCGTTTGCTCTAGGTTTGAATGAGCAGGAGAAATAAAAACCCCAAACTTGCCAGCCGTAGGTCTGGATTTTGGGACCAGCTTTGACATCATGTTACTCCTGATCCTCAGTGTTGAGCGGGACGCATGTGTAGGAGAAGGCATGCTGTCTGCCGCCCTTTTCTCATGAAGGCTCAAGCTTTAGTTACCTGGTTGGTTGAAGAACAGGAGGAGGAGTTGTCAGGGACACACCACAAAAAATAAGTTTTGGGTCACTAAGAAGGCCTCACATACAAATCACCAAAACTTCTCACAGAAGCATCTGTTTGGCTGAGACAGGTGATCTTTGCATTGACTACAGGTTGATCTGTCAGGGGGGTTGATGGGCTTTTTAAGACATTGCAGTCCACTTTGCTTATATCCTAATCAGTCACAAAGTCCTACTTTACAGACTTAGGGCCACATCATGAATCACCTTCCTCATATTGCAATTATTTACCCACAGCAGCCTACAGGAACATCACAACACATTTCATTAACATTATGAAAACATAGTCTAGGCTTGTGTGAGAAAGAGACAAAGAAAAACGTATAAGAAATGTAATTGGCTGTGGTATAATACTACAATAACCTTGGCATTCTGGATGTTCTGAACTCTGAAGCTAGAATGTACTATGTTTCCTTTTATGTAAAGAAATTTTTGTCATCTTTAATAACTTCCATCAAAATCTACTCTTAAGGTATTCACTCCTTGAGGAGACTTAATAGGGCAGGATTAGCCACAAAGTTATTTTAGTTAGACCAAATAGTTTGTTGTTTGTGCAAAAAAAGGAAAAAGAAAAAAAAAAGAATACTATCTTAGCTTGTAATACTCTTCTCATCCTGCATCAAACAAGCAGAATTACATAGATGTGCCACCCAGCCTCAGCCATATCAGAAATCCGCATCTTACAGGGATCACTGCCAACCTTCATCTCTGTGCTAAGAGCATGAGTAACCACGTATTTTCCACAAAAGTCTGGATGTAGGTCACCACCTCTTTTCATGTAAGAGTCATTTGCTACTAGATTATTTAGGCTCAATTTACTAAATGAATCTACCTCCAAACAAGCAACACCAGAGTGCAATGTTCATTATACCACCTGTAAAATGTTTCAAGACATAAATCCTTCCTCCAACCCAACACACAGACTGAGAAGGAGGGCATGAGCTCAGGGTACTGAAAATACCAAGTCCTCTTTCATTCACAGCAGTCCTGGAGCACCAGAAACACTGAGAAACATTAGTGACCTAAACACTGGCTTGGGAAGGTGAGGTAACTTCTTCCTCACGCAGGCAGGATCTGGCGATGCAATCAGTACTTTCACGAGAGTTTCACAAATCCACTTACTCCAGCTCTGTAACTCATTGTGTGGAAGCTGCTTGTGTAAGCACTGTACAAAGTGTGGCTGTCAAACTTCCCCAAGACTTAGGCAGCAATGAAAATACTCAACCTGTGCCTTCATCACTCCATTGCTCCCCAGCCTATTTCCACTTTCAGGATGTCAAAAGAGACCTAATGTCTCCACCTGTGAACTACACCATCCTTGCTGAGATGCTGGCGCTCTCAGCCATGGGAATCCACCTACTCAACAAACTTCCAAAGGAAAGTAGAGAAATTCGGAGCACATTCACTGTTATCAAACCCTAGATGCCTTCCACTGGCAATGACCCTGCTTAAACCAGCAGGGCAACATCTATGATGTCTTTACTTTGGTCATCTTTCCTCTGAAAAAAGCAATAGCAGCCCAGAAACTCCACAAAAAGCCAAGCTTGCTGGAAGTCAAAGAAATCAAGAAAAATATATGCATTAGGTAGAACCAAACAACATTAATTTTTACTTTTGGAACAGCAATTATTTTTTTAAAGACTTCATGATTTTCATCACTCACCTTGACCATCATTTCCAGCTTTTAAATAGAAATTAAAGTTCTCCTTACTGTTTAACTTGTCAGAAGTCCAAATTATGAATGTCACTTCTGTGCTAGCTTGTACTTCCCTGTGACTGTGTAACTCCTGGACGTGAACACCATCAGCCAGTAGTAGAAATTGGTGGAAAATATAGCATATCCAGTGACTCAGTGAAGGTCCCAACCCATAACTGGAACCTCTTCTTTTACTTTAAAAGAAATTCAGTGGGCCCCAACTTACTTGTACGTTACAGCAAACTATTCCTGAGTACTCATTAATCATGCTATAAGGCTGTTTACTGGTTGTCACTTCAAAACACTGGGCTTAAATGATATCTCTTATTGACTTTTTTGAAGAACAAAGAAAGGAAGAGGCAGAAACATGAAATGAAATGCATCAAACAAGTGGAAACAGCCCCTTTAAATATTTTTAGCTGGTGCTACTCATGAAAGCTTGTGGGTGGAGTGACAGTGCTGGCAGATACAATTTTCAGAAGAGATTTATATAAAGTTGCTCTGGGGCAGAAAGCATGAGTATTACCTTTCAAAAACAAAACAACCCCTCCACCCACAAAAAACCCAAATCTCAACCCTTGGGTGAAAACTAGATAGAGCTCCAAATGAGAAGCCACTTGAGCAATGGATTTATCCATGATTCCTTGGATTACTGGTAAGTAATTTGGCTGAATGTTTCTGTTCTAGGGCATTAGTTTTGCATTTTTCTTTGCAAAATGCTGCAGTAACAAATAGCAGAGACCAAATTACCATAAAAGCAGATCAATTATTTCAATGGAAATTGTTCAGAAGGAAAGAAACGATGCACAGATTCTCTTAAGCTACACTTGATGATGATGACAGAAAAGTAATGGCTGATAGAAGGCAGCGCGTACTGTTGGGTGACAGCTTTGCTGCTGACAAACTACGGTGAACATTTGTATAATGCACTGCAAGGCTAGCACTTACAGCTGATGGTGGGGGGAGATTTGCAGTCAATCCAACCCCGCTTGCTCCAGACCTACACTGGTGTATACCAGCTGAGGTATTCAGGATCTAGTCCTGAACGTATCTATTATTTACATTGCATACAATAAGGCAAACTAAATGTTTTATGTTACCCATACAGCCAGAGAAGACTTAAAGAGCAAAAGCAGACAGGAATGAATTTATGCAAATTACTTTCAGGGAATCACAGTCCTCACAGCCCAAGAATCTGTGCAACGTATTTACTCAGTTCACAAATTAAAAAGACCCCTCCCCATCATCACCATAAATAGCAGGTACTTAAACTTAGCCATAAAGTTCTTTATGGCTTATCAACAGTAATGAAGATGCAAGAAATGCTGCCCAGCATAACTAAAATGAAATGCTATCACTTTCAGTGGAAAAGCACACCTGTATCTGAAGGTACATCTGAAAATAATACACTAATACATGTAGTCCTTAAAATGGAAACCAGTTAAAAGCACCACTAATGAAGCATGAGGCAGAATAGAATCTGGTTCATTCCCCTATGCACAACATAAACATATATATAAAACATATAATTTTATTATCATTAGAAGGATTTTATTATTATTCCTTCTGCATATTTTTCCTTTATAGATCTCATATTGCATTACAAAGAAATTATCTTTATCCCAGGCTGTATGGTGATGATACAAATTACTTTGCCCAATAAGCCAATGGCAGAGTTGTGAACTGAGCTCTGCTGAGTTACAGTCCATTATTCTATCCACTGGATTCCTAATAAAATATTACTTTTTTGTTTATTTGTATGCAAAGTGAATATAACCAGGGAGACCATTTACCCAGGATGAAGACACTGGTTTTCCTTATCTCTTCCCAGAACACACCTATGCTTCATATTCTTCAGTTTGCAAGCACCAAGAAAGCTGGTACCACAAACAGTAACAGGGGCTATCTAGGGGCTGTTATAAGAGAGGTGGCAAAAGACCTGAGGGGACATTAGGTAATTCCTTAACGTACAAATGCTCATAGGAAAATTTGTTCTACAGCTTGCTGAAAAAAACAGAATCACGGTACAGAAGAAATGGTGGAAATCCTGACAGGTTTATTTTTCAGGTGCACCTGTGGTGGAAAAAAGAAACTGCCAGAAGCATGCAAATTCCAAAAACACCAAAGGAAGGCTGTAGGAATTAAACATTCTTGCAAAGCAGGAAAAATAGTCAGCCAATAACTGCAATAATTGTTTTGGGTTGCTGCAAAGTACATGACACAGGTACGTGAGTGCACCTGGCAACACCTACGCTGCCCTACCAACCTGGGGAGGAGGAGGACCATGGCGGCCAAGTTCCTTCCAAGGTCCAGACTGTGCCAGCTCACGGGGAGATGGCCAGCAGACAGCAAGCCCTGGATCAGCAATAGCCCAGGTGCGTTTGCATCATGTGCACAGCCAGGAGCCAGAACAAACACATCAGCTGAACTTTTCCCACAACCCAGTCACGCCAAGAAGCTCACGGGGATATGTGCTGGCACAGCTGGTGCCTTGGAGGGACCCCTGTGTTCTTCCATACTGGAGGATGGACACTGTGGGTCAGTGGACCAAGACGTGTTCATTAAAGAGGAAGGGAAGAAAGTGCTGACAGCTTCGTATTCCTCTGGATACATCTGTGCTAGCCTCAAAATGGTGGACACTCAGCTTTCACTATAAAAGAGTTTATGACAACAGAAAATTGGCAAACAGCGGCAGATTCCTGTCCTCAGCAGTCCCTTTACCCAATGGTGTAAGGCTGGCAGAGAAGCCCATCTCCTGCCTTTAGCTAACTAAGAATTTCCTGAGGGACTTAACTGAGACATTTGTGAGAAGAGATTTCTTACCAAGCTAGGGAAGGAAGCATAGGAGGAAGGAAGAATCACAAAATTTAAGCAGAGTGGCAACAGTGCTGGAGGACAGTGTGGTTCCTTGTAGAGAGCTGGCAGAGCTTTGCACGTTTCAGCTTTGAGCAGCATCTGACAATGACAAAGCAAAAATGACAAAAAACAAATTATTATCGTCACGCCTGCAGTTTAGGTAGGCAACTAAAACTTTGCCTATTTCATGCTTAACTGCATTTTCATGAGCCTATTGGCTTGGCAAAACAGTCTGGAAATCTTACAAGAACAGACTTTGTTAAAATATTCCAGTCCGTCTGGTTCCAGCTCTGGATGGGAACAAACATGAAACGAGGAAACTCGAGTGCAGCTCTCAGAACTTTTAAGAAGCTCTGTTTTATATTTCATTCTAGAAAGGAACAAAAGGCAGCGGACAGTCTCTGTTATTCATCCTCATGACATGACTAGGCCAGTCAAAAAGCAAAAGAAAGCATGAAACTCCTCCCCTACTTCTTGCCCTCTGACTGCTTTAAATAAATAAGACAACAATGAATGAATAAGAAAAAGACACAACTTATATACAGGAGGATGCAAGATGTCAGCAGAGGTATAGATCTCACAAAGATGGCACTATCTGTAAAGCTGTTCTACCAGCGAGCAAGCATAAATGCTCAACCTTGTGCATGAGCAATAAAACAGAGTTTAGGACCTGGAGAAGAACCTTACAGGGCAACCAGAGTAATAAATATACCTTCAAGCTCATCTCAGTTAAAAATAAAATAGAAACCAAAGAAGTAGAGATGCTAGGCCTAAAACATCTATAGAAGTTCAGGAGAATCAAGGTAAAAAACTTTTTATTTATGTTAATAGTAGCAGCATACCCTACCCAGGAGGAAAAGAAATACACATATATGTAAGGTAGTACTCCTGCTTAAGGTAAGAGAGTCCCCTGTACCTAATGTGTGGAACGGTTTCTACCTTGACACAGAAAACATCCCCAAGGACATTTGTTCTGTCTGGAGGAAAAATGTAATCTTCCTCCTGACCAAATACATATCTACTTCTGAGAGCCACTAAACACTCAAACACCATCTGTGAGCTGTGCATTCATCTGTAACGCACCAATTTAGCTGGCAGGCCATTGGGACACAAGACTCTGAAGTTGCCAAGTTAAAATGGCAAGCCAGTACCAGCCAAAACTCCACCAAGCAAACAGGTGAGGTTTCCAGTGAACGTTGTAGCAGAGAGCAATGAAGCTTCAAAATAAGAAACAGCCTTGTGGTGTGGGAAAAAAAAAAGGGGGGGGGGGGGGGGGGGGGGGGAAGCATAGCTTTGATCTTTTCCATCCTGGACTTAATTAGCAGCAGCATCACACTAGGAGCCTGGTCCTGTACAGCTGGAGTCAAACAGCTACCTTCCTTCAGTAAGAACCAACAGGCTCACGGCTGCTGTGGACAGAGCAGGCAGGAGATGCATTGCACAGAGTGGTCCTACATTTCAGAAAGACCTTTCTCTGGCTGGCTGTGCAATGATGAAACGTCATCTTATACAAACACAGACAAGCCACAAGTCCAAGCCCCTTTACTTCTTCAGTTGTATCAGTTTTTCACAGCAACAGGCTGAAGCAGAAATTGAATTCCTGCATGCTTGCATTGTTTCCCTTGCCACAGTTAAATGGTACATGTGTGAAGATGCTGGACTTGGGATGTTGATTGTTAAACTGAATGCACCGTTTGCTTCATGTGCAGATTTATAATACTCATGCACCATAGGAATAGGTAGGTATAAAGATGAAAGAAAAAAGTGAATCTATAGCTCTAGCTCATACATAAAAACGCTTCTAAAAGACCATTAGTGTTATTCCAGCCAGACCTCTAGAAGCTTCTGTATGACCTGACAAAAATGACCTTTCCTTTTTTCATAGCAAATTTTACAAGGAAGAACTAAGTAGGCAAAGCAGATGGAGTCTGGGGAAAAAACAGGACATTTATTTAGAGCAATTTTGACATCGGGGACTAATTTTTTACTTCATATCAATTACTTTTTTTTAGTTAATATTATTTTGTGCACCAACATGTCCATGCACAGAAGAGTTTGACATAGGAATAGGAATAGCAATCCACGAAGAGAGTGAAATATGATGTGACCCAGGTAATGCCAATTAGAATGCAGTTAAAAATAAATCCTTACAGATTTAAACATGGCCAGATAAGGCAATTCATGAAACTACAAAGGAAATGTAATATATTGAAAAAGAAATCTCACAAACAGAAAAGTGCCTGAAATATTTAGAGCATTTACAAGGCATACTTTGTCCAAACAGAACTATAATGAACCATTTTGGAAGAACTCTTCCTCAAGGTTTTGATGAAAGAGAACAACCTCAGGTTTGAGCAGATGACTGATGTTATAACACTGCATTTTAAAAAATATTTTTTATTTAATAAAACCTGTTTTGTGAAAGAAAAAATATCTATGTTAAGCCAGCTTAATTAAATCTTCAAGAGCCTTAGGAAAAAAAAAAAAAAAAAAAAAAAGAGGAAAGGAAGGGAAAAAAGTTATGTGCATATGCAGAATACTCTAGGATACTATTATATTTAAAACATCATTAAGCAGTTATCAAGATGAGAAAACTTAGATACTGTACAGATATCTTAAATTCAATTAAATTATGAAAAAACACAGCTATAGGAAATGTTAAACTGAAATCTTTTTAAAAGATCTTTATAAACACCACTGAAATTATGGTGGAAATTATCCATACAATTTAGTCAAACAAAATGCATCACATAATAACAGTATTAACTTTTTCTTTTCAGTTTAATGCTGCGTTATTATATTTAGCTGCCTATTTTAGAAAGTAATTTGTGTTGATGGCTCTGGAGAAAAACCAAGCATTAAAGAACTAATTTAATTCCTTCTGAGCTATGTTCAATTCAAAAATATTTCTTTCAGAATGTCCCAGTACTGCAGAATCTGACTAGAAATCCACCTTGAACTATGTGCACTTTGACTAACTCTCTCCCCAAGGCAAAATGATCCTGCATTCAGCAGGGTTTTATCCCGGTCTTCTAAAGGACTTACACAGAATGTACCTGATATAACTGGACCAGAATGTCAACCATGATAGAAATTATGATCAAGACATGGGGGATACATAATGAGAACCTTATCTATTTTACAGTGGACTGCTATTGGTAGGGGAGTACCTTTAGGGGGTTGTTTACAGAAATCAGGTCTTCCGCCTTTAAAAAAAAATGAAAGAGAGAAAGAGAGAAAGAAAGAGAGAAAGAGAGAAAGAGAGAAAGAGAGAAAGAGAGAAAGAGAGAAAGAGAGAAAGAGAGAAAGAGAGAGAACTGTGTAATTTCTTGTGCAGAGCTCTCCTTCCTGCTTGTTATACTATATGACATAATGGATACTAGCTGTGTTTAAGGTGTTCAAGTAGTGTTATAATAGGCTGCCTGGCTGCCTGTAGAAAGAAATTTCACAAATTTTCTTTCAATGTGAAGACATGTCTTTATTCCTCTGGTTCCACAGTATAAAACAGAAACTAAAAAATTGTCACAGCTTGTGTCTCAAAAATCAATGCATGATTGCTAGCTGCACTGGGAGTTTGAGGGATATCCCCTTATCAGAGACAATCTCTAGATAACATACTTTCCTCTATTGCCCATAGCTGCATGTAAGACATGGCAAGACAAATGCAGGCTTCCTTTTCTGTTGGTGTCATCTATTGATCCAGTGAAATGCTCTTCATCTGAAATTTCCTTCCCAAAGGGGACATTTGCTATGAAAAGCAAACCTTTCTGCCTGATGCTAAGAAATCCTGAAACTTCCTGCTAATTACTGCACAGCATCGTGGTAACAGATAGCTCTAACAATGTGAAAAAAATAAGCTCGAATGAGACAGGCGCTATCCTTTTCCTCATATAAATGTTGCTTTGTGATACTAAAAGCATATAATAAAAAAGTGTAATATAATAAACTCATTATGTGTTTTCTGTGTGCTCCAGATAAAAATGTGCTCTGGATCTGTGTTTTTCTTTGGGGGCATTTCCTCTCAGACACATTCAAAACTGCTATCCCAGGTGTGACTAAATGACCTCCAGTATGAGCCAAAACACAAAACAACGTCACCGTGAGAAACGCCAGTATCAGAGAATAATGAGAAGCAGAGGGGTAGGTAAAGATTGTTGGGGTACAAAAAGGAGACTATGCCTACAAACAAGTCCCTGCAAAAAACACATTCATTTGTGCATCTACACTGCCTGTGTTGTCTCTCCTATCTATGTACCATGCTGGCCTAAGACATCAGCACCCTCACAGAAAGCTTTATCTACTGACAGAACAGAAAGCGAGGATGTAGAAAAGACACATTCCTTTAAAAATAAAAATGGACTTGTAAAATACATAGCTAATCAACATCCGTATGAACCTCTGCAGTTTCAAAGAGCTTTTGGTATGGCTCCTAAGTAATTGCAATTTCATCAGACTGAAGAAGAACAACAAAGAGAAGCATTTACTAAAAAGAAATCAAATATTTCACCGGCAGTAGAATATTTTGGACTTGGCACCCCTAACCAAAAGAAAATTTTGCTCAAGAGAAAAGAAGGGGCACATACTTTTTAAAGATGGCCATAAACTTGTTCCTTCAGTTTAAATATGAAGAAGTATTACACTACTTATCCACCATATGCACAATTTCTAAAAAGCGACCGTCTAAAAGAGACTCGGTTGTGAGACTTCACCCATACAATAAGGATTTCCAGGAACAGGAGAAGTGACTTTCTAGTAGATCGCACCTCAGCATGGGCAATAATTGAGGTACTTCCCCTCTACCGCTACAGCTAAAATTGGCCAGCAGGTTCAGAAATTACTAGGGGTAAAGTAACAGGCAGCCTTACTGCATATACCTTGCCTTCCTAAAAAACCTGGCTAAGAAATAAATCCCTATATTCAGGAGCCATTAGACCAAAGCTTCCAAAGCAGAAGAGTAATGCATTTGGGCAGAACATAAGCCTTGTTATTTTGCTGTCTCTGATAAACGATAGTTGGCAGGTATTGAACTTACCATACACATAACTACTCTGTTTGTTTGAGGGTTTTTTTTCCTGTGTATATTTGTCTGCAAGTGTATTTGTAAATAATACAGTTTGTTGAATTTTTTTTTTTTAAACTCACAGAAAGTATTTTTTTAACGGTCTTTTTGTAAAGGTATGATTCTGCTTTTTCTTGGAAGCTTTAGTTTTTTCATCAAAGAACTCCAAATACCTGAAAGACACAACAGCAGCTTTTCAAAGAGCTGGGTTCAGCCAGACAATAAAGGTAAGAAACACTTAAATAACCTTCAAGAGGCACCACAGAGGTGATTCTGAATTTAAGCTTTAGGGTTCCTTATTCTGCTGAAAGGCTGAATTATTGGGGGGGGGAGGGGGCACTCAGTTTGCCAATCACCTCTAACACGTTAATTTACTACCTTTCTACCTATAGTAAAGACATCCACACGATCCTAGAGGACAAAATCCCATCATCTTAGACCACCCATGAGGTTTTCCACTACTGGTCTGAATTCAGACAAGATTTCACTGGCTTGCAGTAGACTGTGCTCCTTTGACTCGATGTGATTGATAAGTCATTAAAATAGAAGCACCTACAAAATAGACCTATCTTCCCCACCCGGACAAACCATCCCTTGTCAAAACTCAGTGTGATGGACTAACAGCACTACTGGGTCTGATGCTCCTTCCCTCTCCCAACGGCTCCTGGTGTAGCAGGATCCTTACCGGTCCTTCCTGCCTATCTAGAGCTTTTTGTTTCATTGCAAAACCTAATAAAACTGGATATGTTTGCACAGTATTAATTTTGCTTAGCTAAGTAGCCTGCTCACCTTCCCATGAGTTTCCATAAGTTTGGTAGCAGCATATGGATGCAGAAGCCTCAAGAAGCCAGGCAGGGCAGTCAGGATGAGGTTTCCAAAGATATCGAAGGAATTCAGCTGCTGAAATGCAACTAGAAAGAGCGCTGTAGTTACAGGATACAGACTATAAAAACCTCTGCCTCAGTTCAGACAATAATGCTTTCTCAGGCTCTCAGTATTTCATAGCCTCTTTTTCTTGCTTAATATGTAGCTTTAATAATTGTTATTTTCTTAAGGATCAACCTAAAACTTACTTGATCCACAACGCATCGGAACTTACACTTACGTTAAAACTTCAGTTTTCACATCTCCTAGTTTCTTGCTGGTGATATTTTAGTTGTGTAACCTTAAAATTGTGTTAACACACTGTGTTATTTTTTATTCTGCTTCTGTTTTAACCTGAAGGCAAATTGGTTCACAGGTCGTATTTGATGTTATTCTTTCAGCTTAAAGACTTCAAATCATTACAAAAAAGAAAGAGAGAAGGGTTTGGTGGTTTAGGTTTTTTGGGGGGTTTTTTGTCTGCTTATTAAATAGTTTTTGCTTGCTGGGCTCAAGGTTTGAAGGTAAAATTTACAAAGACAATGCCTTTTGTCAGTGAACCTTCTGCTACATTTTTAGAGGCACTCAGCAAATTCCAGCAGCAGGTTTCTAGACACAAAAGGCAAATACAACCACTCCATGATTTGGATTGGCTTTCTGTTTGTGGGTCATGAGACTCGCTGCTGAGCATGTCAGAAGTTGGCTGTGGCATTTAATGAAGGTCATCAGCAAGTCCATAGTTCCCATAGCAAAAGAAAGAGTGTGCTCTGGCTTTGGTTTTGAGGTGTGGGTTGGGTTTTTTTGTCCCTTCCTTCTTTTGGGGCTTTGATTGGAATCTGGGACTGGAGTTAGTGGATAAACTCAGTTACTGCAAGAGAATCAAAAGTATGGTACAAGCTGGTGCTTTGAAAAATGTGGAATTGCATAGGTTTCTTTTTTTTTCAGAGATGTCATTTAACATTCAAAATAAGTATTAAATTTCCCTTCAATTTGACAGTTAAGAGTCATTCGTGAAATTAGGAACAATAATCATACTATATTATACCGTCTCGTCTATGTCTCGGGAGGGCTGTGACTTGTCGTAGCATGAAGAAACCTGGAAAAATGATTGCTTGCTGCTTCAGACAGAAGATGCATAGCTAAGATGCTCATTAATGAGGTAAAGGAAAATTAATTGACATGTCTCATTCTTCTTTTAATACAGCCTCTAAGCCTTGATGTGTCAATTGTCAAATTGCCTCTGACATTCTTTCTTTCTCTCAGTGATCTTGTGTCGCATTGCTAGATGAGAGAAATAACATTACTTTCCTTGACCTCTCTCAGCGTAGTTTCTGGGCAGGGATGCTAGACCTCCAGAAAAACGAGATGCATTAGCCCAGCTGCCTTAGCCTCTCTCCAGATCATGCCTAACCTCCCAGACTGCAGTACTCCAGCTTTGTGACTGCTCTGTGTTAATGATGCATCTTTCCTAGGACAATGGTGGTAATAACCAAGCTTAAAAAAGCTTAAACATATCAACCTTTCTGCGTGTCCTCACCGGTCTTAAGCACTCTTTTGACCGAGGTCAGAGTTTCTTCCAGCAAGTCAGGATCTTCTCTACCTCTGCTTTCCCACCAATGATCTCTCCTCTGAAAGAGACTGCCTCTTCCACCCTGTGACAATCTTCCATGCTTTCTCCAACACAGCCAGTGAAAGAGCATTCCTCTTAGAGCTTCCATTCTTTTCACATTATTATCACCCAATCCAGACTGGAAAAAAGCTGTTTCCAATCATTTGCCTTTTAGTCAACTCCGCCTGACAGCAAATCCTTTGATCAAGACAGTTATACTGTGTATATAGATTCATATAAGCTTATTTAATGGATCTTTATAATTGTCCCTGCTATTTCATCAGTTGGTATTTCTGTCCTACATGAAGTTAGGAAAAAAAGGAAACATGGAGAGGCAGATAGATCGTATATTTCATCTGCAATTTGTAGTCTGTGCAGTTTGTAGTCTGGCACAAAAATCCATGGGATTCCCAACATTAAACAGAATTTGAGAACTTAACATTGGCAGATTCTTTAAGCCATAGTTCCAGAAGCTGAAGAAATCCTGCTTACAATATCATTTGTTTGGGGCTGATTTTTCATATGTAGATTAAGTGGTGTGATTTGGAAATTAGTCCCCTAACAGATCATAGTAATAAAACTCCTAATACAGAGCCATACTGGAAAATACAGCTCTTTGTGCAGAATGAAAATCACTGCATAACAGTATGTCAGATCTCTATGATTTTATTAAAAAAAAAAAAGTAAAGAAAAATCATTAAGATATTTTTCATTTTATATTCAATAACCTCAGCCATTCTGCTTAGGCTATTCATATCTATGGGCTTTCCCATAAGAAACAGATTTGCATGTGCTGCAGAGCATAAACACGCGCAATCCAATAGTCAAGAAAGTACTACAGAAGTACTGTCCATAGAGCTGCATGTGTGCAGTAAGTCCAAGGCATCTAGAGAGCACCAGATTTCTTGTACATTTGAAGGCTATTAGTCCACACACAATAGATCTAACACCTCAGGCACAGAAGAGTGCCTTCTCAAGTGCTGTAGAGCAAGTCTGTACAGCCCAGTGGATGCATCTGGACTTGCCACATGGGCTGTCAAAGATCCAGACATCTTGAACAAATGTTGAAAGTCTTCAGGTTCCACCCAGACCCAAAAGGGAGAATCTGTAAAAAGCCAGGTTCTATGAAGTTAGGTGAGAAATGAACATAAAATTCAGTAAAGTTTCTCTGAATGTCTTTCTATTTTGTGATAATATTTGAATACTCTAACCAATCAGTACTAAAAATTCAGGGAACACCACATCTATCATTGGCCTGAACTCTGTTGATTTGGACAGAAACTGAAACAATAGAACAGGGATAATATAAAAGAATGGGCAGAAATGGCAGAGAGGGAGTTTGCAAGCAAGAATGAAGGCATGTAAAAACCATCCACATGAAGCAGAACAAACTTGAAGGTCTGTATCTGTAATGTTTTTCCATAATACACATCATAATAAGAATAAAATAAAGGATGCTGAGGCACAGACAGCAAGAATATTCTCCAAGATAAAGCAAGCCAGTAGCAGGTTGGGGAACTGTTCTTACTGTCCATTTGTTCTTCTCTCATGCTGAATCTAATTCTTTGTTGCTGAGATGTGGGAGTTACAGAAGGTAATTACCAATGCAGGCAGAGAACCATGTTACTTATTTCATGCTGCATGGGACCTCACTTTAACTAATACGTGAGGATCTCTTAGAAGTTTTCAATTGCAGAATAAAGATGAATGAGAAGTAGCTTTCCCTTCATGTGAAGATTTTTAAATGACAATTTTGATCCCAAATTGGGATGAAAATGTTGAAAACAAAAATGTTCATGTACTGATATTTTGGTTAAATGATTAAAACAGGTCCTTTCATTAAAGTGCTTTGAAATTATTTTGGCCTTTTCAATAGAAAATGAACACTTCTTTATACATTAAAATATGTGAAACAAAAGTAATTTCAAAACAAATGTTCTTTTCAAAGTATCAAGATGGAATATTTCAAGGGTCTCCAAACCTTGCTCCCATTATCCTTTCCTGAATGGGAAGAAGAGTTAACACCAGCTCTTTCCCACAATCTCATTTTTTGAAAGTTTTTCTTTTCCAGTGAAAAGTGCTTTTTCAAAAAAACCCCTCAACCACAGCAGTAATACCACAGATCCTTGATTCCAATGGGGTCATATGCTTCCTTCATTTCAGTGGGTAGCTTGAGGCAGACCGTAAAATACTGGTGTCACCCGTTCTGGCACCGCTCTGGCAAGTGTTGTGGCAGACAATACAGGGCACCGAGATTGCACTCGTAGTGAGGAGGAGTGCAAAGTGAAAATACATCTTCCATTGTGCGATCCAAGTGATCTGGGGACTGTCCTTATGCTGAGAGACTGTGCTCCAACTTGGCCAGAGAGCTGCTGGAGGCTGCGTGGGAGGACTGGGGAATGCTTGGCAAGTCCTTGGGAAAGACAGAGGAGAGCTCCGCGCTGAGCAAATCACCCCTGGGATGCCACTGAAAGGCAAACCCAAGTTTTCGCTACACAAATCAACCAACTAAAGGTGATAGTGGATCTGTTTAACCAGTTAACATTAAAGTAGCAAAAACCCTGGACAGTGGTCTGCACTGGACTTTAAAAATCTTTTTCCCACAAATCTTCTTTTCCTCCTTAGTAACAAATAAGCTGGGACTCAATAGTAGACAAGAGCTTGGTGCAGAAGCTTGAACAATAAACTGGTTAGATTTATTATGAGCAGAGTTAGATGACACAATGTTGGAAACATACGCAGCCAGCCTATGAGACGAGGCTTGGTTACAAAAGCATCCACCACCAGTCTATTTAAATTCAGAATGCCAAAGATGAGGAATGTTTGCTGTGAGCTACAGCTACTTGGGCTCTCTTACTGTAAATATGAACAAATCAGCACACAATCACACACACATTGCTTTTCACACTTCCTTTCTGTAAACAGCATATACTTCCTCTTGTAAAAAGTGCAACTAAACTTCAGTTTTTCAGCTGACATAACTGCCCTGCTGAAGCCACCAGACTTGCAAGCTAATTCACAAGGGTAAAGTATCTGATCTGTTTTCATTTTGCTTATTTTCTTAATATGCACTTGATGTTTTCTATTCTACCACTATACCTGAAGATTTTAAAATTAATAGTAAGCTATCTTTCTAGTGCTGTGTAAGTACTAAAGCAATACATTGCTTTTATTTATCAGAATGATCAGAGTTCAATTCTGATAAGTTAGTAGTAGGGCAACCAACAAAAGGGCTCTTCCGAGTACAAACCTATTCATTTTCCACTTTACTTGTGTGCAAGCTTATCCCCAAATAAAAGTCATCTCCACTGGGTGAAAACACACTCTCTCTAGCTTTTGCTTGGAGATTTCTAATGAACACAAGGGGTGAAGGCGTGCTCCGAGTCCAAGACTCTTACACTATCCAGACCAGCAGACTCAGACCCAGCGGGAAAGAAAGCAACACTCAGTAAACCCGGTTCATGTGGAGGCTGCAACTTTATTAAATGTAAACCACATTATGGGCTTATTTAAATTAATGGGCACAGTGGGTGCTCAACACCTCTGAAAGAGTCTGCACTAGGGCTAGCCGTAAAATTTTCCATTGAGACTGTTGTGTGAAGGGGAACTGAGACTTCTGACTAGCAGCGCTTGCCAGAAAACTGCCTTTCCGTGGGAATTTTTTCCTTGATAAAATGTTCAGATTTTGGTGCTGAAAAAAGAAAACTGTTTTGTTTCAGCGATCCCTCTCATCAGAATCGGTAACCAGCTCTTCATTTGCACAGCCCACGTACCGTGTGAGGCAATTCTGCAAGATCGCCTCACTTGGATGTACCAGAATGAAATGTCCCAATGTGCAACACAAAGGCTGAGAGACCACGCTGCATGGGGGACATGCACGCAGCCCGCCGGGGGACCCTTGGCTTTAGAGGAAAATGGGGAGATGAGACCCAAGTGCCACCCCCTTCACCCTCACCCTGTCCACCCAGGTTTCCATCAAAGAAATTCAGGAGGACAGGCAGGGTAGGAGACCATCCCTTGACCTACCTCTGTCAAGAGGACCAGAAGACAGGGACCACGGAGGGGACCACGGGGCCTGCCTATGCCACAGCAGGCATGCAACCGAGTGACAACCTTCCTGAACTGAGCCGCTTAATTCTTCTGGGCTGGATGTTTCAGCTTTGTTAAAAAGCTGTTGTTTTCTGGAGGAGGGGGAAAAAAAAAAAAAATTCCTTTCCCTAAATTTCATTAATAAATGAGGGCCGTTACCTAAGAACGGCTAAGGGAAAGTAGCAGGTGGTGCATCAATAGCAACTCACCATGGTTATGAACAGTGAAAATCTCTGCAAAATACTCAGCTGAAAACTGAAGGAGACTCTTTTCCAGTTAAAAAACAGGAGCACTGTATTGTAACTGGTTCTTGCAAGAAATAGAAATATCTTAACTGAGTGAATGACAATTACTTGCATTATTGTCATACTTAAAATGTCAGTGTTCAATGATTGGTTTCAGCTCATAATAATAAATTCTAGACTTTTAAACATCAAAGCTAATAAAGCTACATGGAGAGAATGTTTGTCATTGAAAGAAAAATTATCCCAAATATAGAACCAAAGCATTATTTTTTAAAATAACAGAAATACTGCTGAAGTAATCTTAATAGGAAATAAATAAATATGGGAAGATGACACAACTGTGGCAATTAAAAAATTAAAATTAAGAATTACATAAATTCACACATTGAACTGTACCAAATGCAAATATATTTATACACTAATACTTGTAAATAAATAGATCTACAGTTATACTTTTGCATTTCATATAACCCTCAATCTTGTGGGTGTAAAAGCAAAAACATTGAAGATGGCCTGCAATAACTTAAAAACATAGTCTTCTGAGTTAAAGTATTTTATATTCCTATTTCCAGTCGTTTACAATGACAAGATAATGATTCACAGAATCACTGATAAACAGCAACTGTGTCCTTTTTATTTGCTTCCTAACACTCCTGGAAAGCTTTATAGTAAACAATTTAGAAGATAATGAAAGGTAAAACTTCCATCTGAAAAGGTTTGATTCAACAAAATTATTGGGACAATCACTTAGGTTAAGTGTTTAGCCCAGAGGGCAGTATAAAATTTCATCAAAATTCAAACCATGCATAAATGATCTCAACCTGCAGTGTCTATTTATACCACACAACATGTTAGTCACATTTTTCACTGCAGATTGAAAGTAATGATGAAGTAACAGATAAGGATGAAAGACTGAATATGTGCTATGCCACCCATGTATAATTCAGTTAGTGGCAAACATGGATTAGAAAGTATCCTGCAACAGCATGTGTTTTTCCACTGCCTGAGAAAACCTGTGAACCACTAACAAGGAAAAGGGGACAGCAATGAAACCAGAAATATTCCACATACACAAATTAGCCAGGTAAGGAAGAGAGAGTTAATAAATCAGTGGGTCAAGGATTCAAAGAAAATGAGAATTGTAAATATGGATCAAAATAATATTACAATTTGATATCTTTTAGGTTTGGTGTTTCTTTAAAAAAAAGAAATTGATGGCTTTTTTAAATCCAGAGAACAAAGCAGTGTCAGTGCAAAAGGCATCATTTTTCTAAAGCAAAAATCTTCACATTTTGGTGAATATCATATAAAGAAAATTTCAGTGCGGACTCTCCATTTAAAGTGTAGAATACTATCCTCAACCTCTAGGAAGAAATAATCACAGCAGAAAAAAGGTTATGCTCCTTCTTTTTTCAGTTGAAATATTTGCTTTACTTTTTTTTGAGAGAAGCTTTGAGCTATGAATTAAAAAAAGATCTGTAATTTTTTAATTTTAATCTTAGACAAAGATGAAATCTTTAGTTGATGAGGGTACCAAAACAAAATAACAACTACAGTAGACAGTGTTATCAGCTGATTATGGGTCACTCCATTGAGTGTATCAGCTATTCTCATATGCCTGCTACATTTTTTGCTTAAACTATTAGAATCAGCTTCTTGCAGTGACACCAACCTTCAGCTGAAGTTCTGTTGTTGCTACATGGCGAATGCAAATTATTAACTGGCATTCCTTTTTTTATTATTCTAGAAGCATCCAAGGTGCTGGATGAACTAATAAGATTGCCAATACATGTTTCAGAGAGATCGTAATGCAGCATTGAAACTGCACAGTAGAGAATTAAACACAAATGTAAGTTGAAAACCACGTATGGGGCTGTGTTTTTGTTTGACATCAGGTTAGTCTCGGCAGTCTCAGGTTATCATCACTCTAAGCAGAGCTAGATGTTAATGATTTGTAGCTGCCTTTTTGGGGAGGACGGGATTAGAGGAAAGACTTCACAGATATGAGAAATTATCTCTGAGTAAAAGAGATAGGTTAAAGCTGCACGTGGAAATAGTGGCAAGGGAAGATGAGAGCTGATGTCTCTGGGTGTAGAGTAACACCACCACAAGACACGCTACTGAAAAGTAGAAAGAGGCTAAGTGGTAGAGGACCTTACAAATGACTGGGAAAGATTATAGTATGACAGATGCCTCCAATGATAGCTAATTTAAATGCCATTAGGTGCATTATATTTCATGTGTAGACAGTGTACAGTGTGATGGAAAGCGTTACAGTAGGTTAGCATGAAAGTTTACACTTCAGTCAGAGTAAATTGTCATCCGCCCCTTTGTATTACGGCAGCATTCCCTCTCTTTAGCAAAATACTCAGAACAGATGCTAAAGCTGCTGGAACTTAAGCAAGTTTCTGCTGACTCATTGCCCCAAAAGAGAAATTAGAACAAAGTTAATGAACATTCAGCATTATACAGCATTTTTAGTTTATTTTGCTGTTCTGAGCTTCCCTTTTTTTTCCAAAAAGGGTGATATTAAATAAAATCTTTTTCCCAATTAACATTTTTACATCTTTATATTTAGCATAATGCTGCCATTCTTCCAACGAAGTCTAGGAAAATGGCAGAATGAAGCCTGGAGTATGCTATTTTGAGCTGATTTCCCTGTAACATTAGTAAACAGTTTGATGCATGATGTCACTAGTAGCACTCTTCTCTCTTGTCTTCCCCCATTTAATGAAAATCTGTGAAATAAATGCTACAAGGCAGTACTGCTGGCATGACAAATTCTAAGCCAGTAAGTCTTGCAGTTGCCAAGATGTAAGCTCTGAAACTTGGCATTTGGCATTCAGAACTAGATAACCTTACTATAGTAACTACATTCACTGTATCTACAAGAGGGATGAATAAATCAACAATAATTGAACTACTAAAAGTGTCTAATTTCCAGCATAGTGCTTCAAGCAACAACTGAAATTAAAAAACTGTTAAAACACAGCTACATACCCATACAATCTTGTCATGAATGCACTGAAGCAAAGGTTAACAAAAAAGAATGAATATGCATTCTTTGCTAAAAGTAGTGTTCCTTGATCTACAGTAGTGATGAACTGTATAAATGTCAGGTCCCATCTAAGTCCCACAGAGCTTCATGTTCCCAGTAGCAAGAATTTTTTATTGTTCCTGTAACATTACTCAAAGTAAGGAAAAGGCTACTCCTGGTGCATGTGGAATGCAGTCCCTATTCTGAAGCCTGGCAGTGTTTCCAGAGTTAGCAATGATCATAAACCCTTGAAATATGGCTGGTATCTCCAGGGCCTGATCCAAAGCCCAGTGAAGGCAAAATGGGAAGATTCCACATGGCTGCAGTTTTGTGTGGGCCAGGCCTAAAGTATTACTTCTCTAGTCACTTGATTCCATAATTGAGAATTTCTTACATTGTCCAAGTCGGATTTCACTGAATTTCCCATCCACCCATCTTTTCTCCCACTGTTGATTTTTAATAAAAAAGTACAAGTCTGGAAATCTTTAGGAAAATAAATAGCACGGTAGGTTAAATGGACTCAGTGCTTTAGAGAAACAGGGTATTCTGATAAACAGAGTTTTTAAACGTAATACGTTTCCACACTAATACACAGGAAGGAACCTGGGACACCAGCCTGCTGTACACCGCTTTGAAAACTCTCTCCCAGAATTAATTCAGACTGATTATTAGCATAGCATGGATGCGTTCACCTGGGGAACTAACTAAAAATAATAGCCAATTTACCAATGAACTAGAGTAGGCTTTTTAATCTCCCATGACTCCACAGATTGGTGGCAGTACACTACAGAGTCACATCTCTGTGACTGCAACACAGCTGGCATTAAGCTTTTGGGTATATGCAATCAAAAGGAATTCCTGAAAGCCACTGAGATACTGGATGAAGCCATTCCTTGGACCACCATTTGGACAGTCCTGCTACAATCTTAATATCTGGGCTGCTCATTTCTTAGGGACTGATTAAAAATATCAGGGAAGCATATTTCCATCTAAAGCCACTAAAAGATCATTTGGTTTCCAGGACCAGCTATTGACCCTCTTTTGGGACCTCAAATCTGGAAATTCAGTATTTATTCAGTGTTGGCCCTGAGGAAAAAATACAGGCATTATGGTTTTTAAACCTTTCATTTATCATATTTTTCCTGAAAGCTGAGGAATACCAGAGACATTAGCACAGTGGAGATGCTGGTTCTTATAGCTATATCCAGGAAATGTGGGGACTGTCTTCGTGTACTTACGTACATAACACACGAACAGACAGGGAAGTATTTCTCCAGATGCACTGTGCGGGATAGTGAAATGTGTGATGAACTGGACTGAACACGCATCTTTCACCATCTGACATTTTGTAGGTCAAACTCTGTAGCTGGTGTACGTATGTTAAAGCCAGAGAGGGAAAAGCAGATACTCAGAGACGAGAGAATCTTTACTTTCCTCAAAATTCCTGCGACGTCTAAGGCTAAATTGAATACTTGTGACATGAACACACATCCAAGTGTCTTTTAGAAGATGAGGATCACGATACAATGTTTTGAAATGGAAATTATTCCAACTTTGAAATACTATAACTTACCAAGCAACCAAAGAAGCTAGAAGGCCCCAGTACTACATTTAACAGAAATGCAAGGCAAATACAGACAGTTACCCTGCATGAAATTATACACATGATGGTTAAGGGTGGCATTGTTTCCTCTATATAAAGCAAGCTTCAAAGGGAACAGTAATTTTTGGATTAATGGGCAAACAATGCAGAACAAATTACATCAGTAGTTAGTTAAAAGCTTTGTAAAATAGCTTCCCCTCTACTTCTGAGTAATGGGACTGATGAAGGAACGGGATTTTTTTTTTTTTTTTTTTCCATCCCCAGCTCTCTTCCCCTGCAATTGTTTAGACTGGAGGATTAACAGTCAGAGAGAGCATCTCTGCACTTTGAGAAAGACGCAGCATTCAGTACAGCTACAAGAAAGAATAGCTGAACCAGGAGTTTCATCACTGTGAATCACATAAAACAAACTGCCTGGCATGTTTTCAGTCATTATCTCTCAGCAGAGACCTAAAACAAAAACTGGGATAGATCTAGGTACCAGCCTGAGAAGCTTACGAGGACAAAGTACACCAGAGAGCTACCTAGTCTGTTTAAAACTAAGCTCAAGACAGTGATTCACACCTTCATAACAATCAAGCATGACAACTGTAAATTCCCTGTTTGCTGGACTTCCTCTTAAATCAAAAGGCAGACAGACTGCATTTTATTCAGAATTTTGTAACCAGACTCCCAGACTTGGCAGGTTTGGTTGGGTTTTTGGATCCAAGGCCAGACAAATAGCAGATCCTCTCTGTTCTTTCCTATTCACTTTTCCCATGTCCACCCTGCCCCAGTGTGATATTGCCAGAGAGGGAGATGATGTATTCTATACCTAAAGCAAGGACAAAATACATGGGGTGAAATATTGGTCCCGCTAGGTGATTGAGGAGGAGGTCATCCACATTTTTATCATCATCTCTGAGATAAGAAACAAGAGTCACCACTTACAAGGCCCATATTTGCGCAAACTTTCCCGCTCCTGCTCTTTTCAGCTTAAGTATCACAGCTTCTTGTTCCCACCCTTTGCGAAGTGTACTGGAAACCTGTAAGGGCAGAGACCCTCCTAAATTATCTGGCTATTTTGTCACACATCGCTGTATATTTAATAATAATTATGCCTCTGCAGAGGTATTTTATTCTGATAGATTCAGAACTATCCCACCAGGATCTTCAGCTACTTATTCATTTTGCTACAGGCTACAACAGAAAGAGTTAGAGAATTTACTGAAATAACAAAGTCATTTTACATACATATGGTCTATGCTTCTGTGCCACAGCAGTGACAGATAAAAAGCAGCAATCTATCATATTTTTCTCTCCACATTGTACTCAATAGGATCCAAAGTGTGGTACCCATTTTGCTACTAATGCACATGTATAACTCCCACTTATTTACTGTAGTGCCCTGAAGATGTGACAGTTAGCTATGTAATGCACTTATTATTTTTATTCATTCTATTCATTAGAGATGACCGTGTATGGCGCACTTATAGCTTTGCTTTTCTCCACTAGTCATCAGTAATGCCATCTTTTCTAGCTCATGAAAACAAAATGTGTATTAAATGACAAACAACAACTACATATCTCTCTACCCAATGTTTCACAGCCAGCTTGCCAAGTCTTCTACCTTCCTATGAGTCTGAATAAACCAAAGAGCAATTCAGCTATGTCAAAAAGTGCTTTTGCACTGAGCAGGAATCAAGGCTGAATGGTGTGAAATGCTGTGAGGGGGAAATGCCAGCAGTAGTCTCTCGGAGGCACTATGACTGCCCTCATGGCAAAGGCTCCAACAGCTTTGGGAGCCCAGGCTGCTCAGTAACTGGAAAGTCAATGTTCCCAGTATTTAAGAAGAGAAACTAGTGATTTCTACTCCACTTTTGTGAGACCCCACCTGGGGTACTGTATTCAGCTCTGGGGCCCTCAGCATAAGAAGGACATGGATCTGCTCAAGCAGGTCCAGCGGAGGGCCACGAAGATGATCAGGGGGCTGGAGCACCTCTCCTATGAAGACAGAGTTGAGGTTGTTCAGCCTGGAGAAGAGAAGGCTCTGGGGACGCCTTAGAGCAGCCTTCCAGTACCTAAAGGGGGCCTACAGGAAAGCTGGAGAGGGACTTTTTGCAAGACAGTGTAGTGATAGGACAAGGGGTAATGGCTTTCAACTGAAAGAAAGTAGATTTAGATTAGGTATAAGGAAGAAATTCTTCAGTATGAGGGCGGTAAGACACTGGAACAGGTTGCCCCAAGAGGTTGTGGATGCCCCAATCCCTGGAAGTGTTCAAGGCCGGGTTGGATGGGGCTTTGAGCAACCTGGTCTAGCAGAAGGTGTCCCTGCCCATGGCAGGGGGGTTGGAACTAGATGATCTTTAAGGTCGCTTCCAACCCAAACCATTCTATGATTCTATGATGATTTCTGTCAAAAAGCTTCATGATGGCCATATTCTGTCAACATACCCAGCTTTCCACTGGCTATTGCCAAATTTGAACCATCTTCTTTCACTTTTACCAAATAGGAATCCTCCAAGGGGGAGGAGGAGAGTGGAAAAAGCATTTTGGCAGAGAATTACAAACATACTCTCCTGGAGAGGGCTAGGTCGAACTGTGAATTGTTCCAGCATCAGGGAGCATTTGCCTGTTCTTTCAGCTCCATTACATATAATCAGATGGTGACCACACAAGTCCGTTGCCAGGATCTCTAGGAAAATTTGGATTTTGTACTGAAGTTGCTCAATGACTAAGCTTACCGCTCCTTTCTGCTCAAAAACATTAAAGACAGCAGAAAAGGTAAAAAAGAGGGGAACAAAAATCAACCAACCAAATATACATCTCCCTGGCACCTTCAGTAAGTGATCACTCACCGACGGCTCTCAACTCACACTCTCAACTGAGTGATTTTTATCACCAATTTCTCCTCTCCGTTGCTCAAGGCCAGCTCTCAGCTGGTAGAGTTCTGCATGTCTGGAACCTGCAGGAGAAAGGGCAGCAGCTGCCAAGTCTTTTCATCATCCTGAACATACAAATAAAATTATCTTCAAGCATAATTGCACTGAAATCCATAGGTACTCGCAATAGTAAATGTTCTTCATCACCATAACAACGTCAAATTCCGGCAAAATCAAGTGTGTGCATAAATATTGGAGGACTTTGCAAAGAGCCCTGTAAAAGACAGTTCTAAGTAAAGACTCAAGTTCCCTTAGCATGTATTTTCAATCTTTAAAATGTTGTTTCCTGTTTTTTTCAGCAGTTTAGACAAATTTTGACATAATCCTTTTTGTTGATTTCAAATTTGTTTCTAAACAGTTTGGTCCCCTCAGTCTTCACCTCTACATCTGAATCATCAGCAGGAGATACAACTTATTTCTCAACCATCTTCCACTTGCACCATTTTACCACAATGCACTGGTACAGGGATATAATTCTAAATCACACAAAACATCAAAGAAATACAGTCTTTCTAAATGTATGCAGTTCATTGGAAATTAGCCATTTATGAATTACACTATATAATAAAAGAAGCAACAGACAGCTTCAGAAAAATCACAGAGAAAAGGAAAGATGCCATAGCTATATTTAATGATTTGTCCATAGGATAAGTTTCCAAAAAGTAAACTTTTACTGTGACAGAAAAATCCCTGACAAAACTAAGACTAAATCAAAAACTCCACAGAAATATGTACCAGTCTGCTGTAAAAATTTGATCTGCAAAGACGCGAGGACATGCACCAACAAAAACACCGATCTGACATCTGAATACACGAAAAAAAACCAAACCAAAAAACCCCCACGACCTGCGTCCTGCTGTGACTTGCCTGCAAAACACAGAGTCCAGAATCAGGACTAAACCTGGTGACACTCTGTGCTCACACAGTCAAAGCTTAAACATTTTTATGAATGACATGTGAAAGATTTGAAGGCATTCAAAGAAAACAGTGGGGCTTCTGATTTTTCCCAAGAGGTAAAGCTTGGCCTGCTTTTAAATCTCCATTTTGAAATATGTTGACTAGATTCCACTTCAAAATGGAATTAGAAAAAATGAAACAGGGTTTAGGTGGACTATCAGAAGTTACTGAGAAACTGTTTCTTGAAGTAATTTTCGAATGATTAGCACTTTTTAAAGCAACCTATAAAGAGCTAGTCTCCTTTTCACAAAGTAAGTTCAACACCCGCTCTTAACGGCAACATTTTATATATATGGTGCATGAAACAGATCCTACTAGGACAGCTATAAAAAACTGGTAAAATTTGACCTTTGATTTTAGGTAAATGTTACATATTTGAATAAAAGGTTGCATTTATAGGCAGCTGCAGAATTCTTTTTTTTATTTTAATGAAATCTTTAGAAGAGCTCAAGAGAGAATCCAGGGAAACTTTTTAAACAAGCAACACTAATTCTGAACAAATTTTAAACACTCAGACAAGAATTTTCCTCCAACACAGAATTCATCACCCTACTTATTCAGTGTAAATTCAATCTGTTCTGTTTGTATGACATAAACAACAAGCAGTTTCACAGGAATGAGGCAAACCATATGTGAAGGTGTTTTAGAAAGCACAACAGGGAATACACCAAGCAAAGAAGCATCTGCATTTATTTCAATGTCAAACCACATGTGTATTATAAAGGGAAAGTTTATTGTTTTTTATTAAAAAACAAGTTTACTATATTGTGCTGTTTACAGTTAACTCTTCCTGCCGCTCAGTGTCCTCATCAATTTGGGAAGGAAAAAAAAAAAAAAAGAAAAAGAAAAAAAATCAGCAGGTAAAATCATAAAGCCTACAGGTGCAGAGGCAGGGTTGCAAAGGGGTCTTCAACCCTATCCGCCCTACCCAGGCTGGCGTATGCTGCCAAGAGCCTATCTCTTCTCCACCCTCCCCTTGCTATCCCCTCTTGGACAGGGGCTGCATCTGCTCCTGACGGCTGCAAGTGAGAACTAAAGCCTGGCCCACCGCCCCGGATTCCGGAGGTGTGAGAATATAAATCCAGGTAGGATTTATTTCTTACTGATGCCTGCGTGCAGTGGGACACCGCCTCACCTCCTGTCTCAAAATGTTGTCTGATCCTGCACTGATTTTGCACCGACCAGCCCGCAGCCGAGCTACCACGGGCAACGCGTGGCACTGCTGCGTGGGGTGCTGGGTATTCCCCCACCAAAGGCAGCGCCCTACAATAAATTATTTTTATAGAAGCTGGCCAGAGTCAGCTTAACACGCTTGGACTTCAGGAGAAAATATTTCAAAGCAGCATTTAGCCTGGGTATGAGCTACAGGCACGTTGTTAAAAAGCTAATTGCGTGGAGACAAAGGATGATCATTACTTTTATATTTGTGTGTAATATTAACCCTTAAGAGCTGCGTTTGATGATAGGTTGTTGGTGATTGATTGGAAGCTGCTAGTTTATTATTTATATTTAAACTCAAGCCTGAAGATTCCTAGAGTCACAGAAAGTGTTTATGTCATTATTTTTTTTGTATTAAGACAGATAAAAGTTTATGAAATCTGCGATCTTTTTCTACCTCCTCTAAAACTATACATAAAAAGCAGCGTTAAATTGCTGAAGTGCTGAAATTATTTCTCAAATCTGTATTTATTACGCACTTTCAGGAAATCTGGCTTTATAGTGACAAATAGCCACGAAAAACAATTTTTCCTCAAATTTTGTTTGTTTCAGGGAACAGAAGAACAGGGCTAGAAAGCTTCTGACAGCAGTTTTTGGCGTGCAAGGGTCAAAATTCCTCCAACCTTTTTCTCTGTCAAGGTTATAGATTTCACCTGTCTTTTTTAGACAATGGCCACTAAAAATATCCATGTTCTGCTGCAGGTTATGCAGGCTTTTAGTTCCAGAAACACAAATTTCTGAGACCATGGAGGTTCAGAGACACCATGGTACGAGACAAGGTCCTGGGGTCAGCTCTCCAGGAGGTCGGCAAAGCGCTCGGTGACCATTTAGCAGCTACAGGGCTGTGACCGCAGCCAACCACTTCAACGGCGTGCACCTCCCTGTGATATGTGACCACGTTCATCTGCTGTCTTAACCTCTTCTCTCTCACCTTACGTTTTTGGACTCGATCCCCCTCACCACCAATTCAGTGGACCTAAGCAAAAGCCTGCTGCTTTCAGCAAGGCTGTATGTGGCCACAGTGGAAAAGTCACTCGTGTAGGCTGCAAGATCGAAGCTGAAGGCTGTGGGCTTCTGCAGCCAGAATGATCTTTTTATTACATATGTGTATAATGCCCACTGTAAGGAGGTTTGACTATGGCCTACGGACGTGAGACACCACCGTCAAATTAATATGAATGGAAAAGGACAAGGATGCTATAAGCAAGGGGAACAAAAAAATATCACAATTATCAGAAAAATATTTGTGACCACAAAAGAATATTTTGCTTGTACTCGCCAATCTTCCCTTTGGCAAGCCCTACAAGAAAAGAGAAGATGAGAGATAGGAAAGGAGAGAGAAAAAAAATACAGGGAGCGGTGGGGGGGGTGGGGGTGGGAAGACAGAGACTGAGACAGAGTGGATACTTTTAACTTCTCACAGTACAACGCTAGCTTTTAATTAATACAGGGTACGTACAACTTTGAAGACTGTTGGTCGTGCAGTATTTTATGATAAATACATTTTATGGGATTTTGTTTTTAAAGAGGATTTTGTAAAATAACCTAGCCCAATAAATGATTTACCAGCTGCAATAAAAGATCAAGGAAATTGCTCAGATTGCATCTTAGAGCATCTAAAACTCTGAAGTTTATGGAGATCTAAGCTGGCCCTAGATCCACAGTCCTATTAAAAATTTTTGTAGTAGCTAATTATCTTGCATTGCATTTTTTAAAAGGTAGCAATCCTAGCAGAGAGGAAGGTCTGGAAACAGACAAAGAGGAGTTGATGCCCTTTGATGGAAAAAGTAAGAGAGAAGGAAAGGAGAAGAGACAGACAGAAGTGAGCAACAGCTGAAACATCACACTGGTATGGTAACAAATGCAGCTAACAACTCTTAAGGTATCAGATATTCCTTCAATCACACAGGGAAACTGAATTACCTCTAAGTTTAAAAAAATATATTAAGGACACATTCTTTACATGGCATGCTAAGAGTAATATCTATATTACTTGACCAAGAGTGGAGTAATTTATTTTCCTTTTTTTTTTTCTTTCTGATAAAGATGACATTTTACCACAAGCGAAGCAGAAAGCAAAGACATGCTCTCTAAATTCAGTTTTGTTCTAGCCTCACGGGACTTTCACATAATAAATAAGTAAACAAAGCAAGCACTGGTCCTTCTTTCAAACAGGATGACAGAGACGGTAAATAGAATGGCATATTGAAATAATAAAATACTAGCCTCAGCTGTCTTCACAGAAGGACAGGCAGCACAGTCACCAAGAAGCATGCCTTGTACCCTTTGTTTCATACCAGGAATATACAGTTCATGCCCTGTAACTTACTGTGCTCAGACATACCTCTGCCCCCCAGGGAATCCTAGTGAAGCCAATGACCCCACAGGCATGGGGCTCCAAAGTCAAGAGGGCTTCCTAAGAAAGGACGAAAAAAGGAAAAGGAAGAAAGAACCATAATTTTTTCTTGGTGCCCAAATCAGACAGCAAGGTGCATGCCATCTTAGACAAGTGCCTGTTCCCTCTGCTCCTCTGGGCACCTTGCGCAATCGCAGAGGCCACGGGCTTCAAAGCCCAGGACCAGGCTGCCGCAGGGATAGCGACCAGAAACCAGTATGTGCTCCAGGAGTGCTTCAGTGCTAGGGATGGGCTTGGGCCCCTTTCCCAACACTTTCAAGCTGAAGAACTTTGGAAAGAATAAAGGATCAACGCTGCTGACTTTAAACGTTCATTGTATCACTGTCACTCTGCAAGACACGGAAAAGAGACAGTGAAGTTCACCACCACAGAAAGCAAACACCTTGAGATAGAAAGGGCTGATGATAATTTAGTTAATTTAATTTGAAAAGTGAGGTAGGTAAAGTGAGAGCCAGCAAACATACTTGGATGAACACTGCTACTCTAAAAACTATTCTTAAATCATGGCCAGGATGGGGGAGTCCTTAATTGTCCAAAATAACCACAATTAATTCAGCAGAATTATGGCAACTATATGATTGTGTGATATTTTTCCACTTGATTGCTGCCTCCTGCAATACTCAGGGCTGACCACCTCTAGAGCTGAGTTCAGATTTCTGTAGTGAAAATGCACTTGGTGTCTGTAGAGTCTTTACCCAACTTTCTGCCAAACATTAAAGGCACCAAATGAATGTGACAAGTGAGAGCAGGGAACGACAGGACTAGTGATACTGAAGGCTGCTTGGCTTGCCTGACTAGATAAACCTGCTTTCAAATGTTTTGGTAGGAAACTAATTTAAAACTAAATTTTCACAGACATCCACCCTATTCTGATGCTCATTTTCTGGATGCTTTATTTGAAACTCTAGGGGCTGATTTGCAGAAGACCACAGGTGCCAGAGATGTACACTATAGTTGGGTTTCGAACATTCAAAACACAATACAGAGCTATGTGAAAGAGTTTCAAATCATTTCATTTGGTGAAGGATTGGGTCTTCATTGTTTTCTACTAATTACAAATAATTGTCCAACTTTTGCAATTACCTAAAAGATGAAATCCCAGAAAAAATAATTATAAGTAAATGAAAAGACTTCATTTTGATGCAGCCTTTTTAATTTCACTTTAATTTATATTTTCTTTTTAAGTTATTCCCCATATGTGTATTTTAGAACAGAGAAAAGTAATAATATTTAAAGTAACATCCAACAAAGGTAGTGTATTGCTCTTAAAATGCTGAAAAGATTTTGTTAGAAATCCTCTTTCATTTCTTCCCCCGACACAGCTCTCAAAGCAATGCAGCAATGTCAAAATTGAATTCTCAGACAAAAAATGTTTCCAAATTTTTTCTAATCAACTTCAATCAAAAATAATACTAAGGAGTCAAAGAAAATCCAAGTCTTTGGTTACTTATAAGTGCTAGAAATATCTTACCTCATATCCCTACCTGTGAAGGTGAAATAACAACCCTTCCTTACTTCCCAATGATTTGGGGAAGAAAAAGTAACTCTTACTTGTAAAGTTCTATTGGGAAGGAAAGTACGAGGAAATCAGTAATTCTGAATTCCAGGCAGGGTCGGCATGTTGTAAGTAAGACTAGGGGCCACAGTGAACAAAAAACAGAAAATAAAATCCTTAATATTTACACAAATAAACAGCACACACAGAGAAAAATGAGCTCTCTGAAAAAATAGCATATGATGTCATAATCATAAAATGCAGGCACAAAGGGAACAAACTGACATTGCTTAGGTAACTGTCAACCTATGTGTTGGATTTTGCAGCCTAACAACATTCATCTGAATGTAGATACCTCTATAATACAAGAATAACAAGGCATACTTTGGGGTTGTGAAACTATTTGATGCTAGAGATTACTTACCACACAGAAAAAGTGTATTTCTCTAACTCCTCCAAGTAAAAATTGCTCTCTGCAGATGCTTTCCCTTCTTCTGGGCTTGCAATGTTCCCAGGACCTGATTTTTCTTGATAACATTGGTCAGGTGAGTTATTCCAGCTGGTCTTTAAATTAAAAAAAAAAACAAGTTAGAATAATAAGTTAATCAGCTGGGCACAGCTAGCAAAATAAGAGCTACCAGTTTTGCTCTGTTTTGAACTTCTAGCTCTGTTTTACTCCTCACTCTGTAACAAACCTGGAAAAGAGCAGTAGAAAAGCTGGCTTAAGATATTATAGAATAGAACAGAAATTTCATTTGGAAGGGACCTACAACGATCATCTAGCCCAACTGCCTGACCACTTCAGGGCTGACCAGAAGTTAAGGCATGTCATTCAGGGCATTGTCCGAATGCCTCTTAAACACTGACAGGCTTGGGGCATCAACCACCTCTCCAGGAAGCCTGTTCCAGCGTTTGACCTCCCTCGCGGTAAAGAAATGCTTCCTAACGCCCAGTGTAAACCTCCCCTGACGCAGATTTGAACCATTCCCATGCATCCTGTCACTGGATCCCAGGCAGGAGAGCTCAGCACCTCCCTCTCCACGTCCCCTCCTCAGGAAGCCGCAGAGAGCAATGGGGTCGCCCCTCGGCCTCCTCCTCTCCAAACTAGACAAGCCCAAAGTCCTCAGCCGCTCCTCACAGGACATGCCTTCCAGCCCCGTCACCAGCGTTGTTGCCCTCCTCTGGACACATTCAAGGACCTCCACATCCTTCTTAAATTGTGGGGCCCAGCTCTGCACACAGAGTATTGTTCAGTGAATTGATTTATGTTCCTATAAGGCTGTGGTTTCACAAACCCTCTCAAGGAGGCATAAGCTCTTGCTGACACCAGAAGCAGTCATCCAGCCTTCCTCCACCCGCTTGTTTTTTCCTGTGTTGCACACCGCATTCCGTCAGCACAAAAATTTGGACATCCACATAGTAAAACATATGGAGGGAACTGATCTGGGAAGGGAATTAATGCTGTTTGGCCTCTTTCTTTTCTTTTCCTTTTATTAACTGGGTTAGCTCTCAGCTGGACCCATTCTGATCCAGGCCACCCTGCACTGGTGCCAGCACAAGGGAGGAGAGGGACAGTGCTGCATCTTTCAGCGCTGGTGCCAGTTTATGCTGATTTAAACTACTCCTTGAGCTACAAAGTACAGAATCCTAATCTGTGCTCATCTCTGGAATAACATTTGTGCATGCACGGTGGCCGATGCGGCACTGGCATCGCCTCTCTCTGGAGAGACTGGCAGGTTCCTGGCATGCTCAGCGTTATCACCCCTGGACGGAGCGCCAGACATCACTTCCACCAAGAGACACAATGAGGTCATAACTTACCAAACAGACATCCGCAGGTGACTTCATGAAGCTATCTATTAATACCTTCCTAGGCACAATACCAAACTCTGTAACAGGTTTGTTAACATTTAGTGAACAAGCCCAGAGAGAACAAACCTGTTATGTTTGAACTAGAAACAGGACTCCCTTTTTGTTCTTTCTTTTAGATGGGGAGGTGGAAAGTATACTGTTTAGAGGTAACCACAAAGGGAAACTTTGGTTCTCCATCCCTTGATGCTAATTTTATGGAGCAAGTGGTTGAAATTTTCTGGCCTATACTAGAAGATAACCTAAATTATTTAAGGTCCTTTTTGACTTTTGCATTTATGAAATCTGTAAGGAACAAAATGTCCAAGTTTACTCTGTAGATCTCAAATCTCAGAGTTTCTAGGGAACACAGCACTAGCATTAGATGTAGTCACATCACTCTATACTTTGCTAATTATGAAAACTACAAAGATTTTTTTTTTTTTTTTAAACTTGGTAAACCATTTTGCTCTAAAATGCAAATTTGTATTCTAAAGCTTGGATTACATAGATATCATCCACATTTTTTATTTTAATTTAAGGCTCGTGGACATAACAGGCAGAGGTTCATATCCATACCTAAATAATGTTAAATATGGTTATCAGTAAACATGATACAATCATCGTATTTTCAGCCGTCATTGGAAAAGCTGCAACAAGCAACGGAATATATTGTCAAAAAGTGATCCTATGTAAACATGAATAGTTAAGGCAGAGTAGAAGTGGGTAGCTTGCTCAAAGCTGTTTTCAAATACTAAGACCAGGTTGCTACAGATAGCATTGCATTTCACCTAGCCACAAGATTGCCCAACTTAATTCCCTAGAAAAAGTCAAGGTTTCAGAATAGGTAGCGTGTGCAAAGTACCTTGCCTGCACTGACATTGTCTCTGTGAAACTATCCCTGTGCAAAGTAGACATAAAAACATTATTTAAGACATAAATCCCAAAGATCTTAAAGAGTATTATCAGTGAATTTCTCTGACACTGTTTGATCTTGTCTGAAGTACAAAAGCAGAAGCTCAGTCACCTGCATGAGGTTGGGATTATGGCCACACGATATATTTTACTTCTCTCAGAAGTCGCTGACTAGGAGGCATTGTGTCCTTCATAGCCACTGTTCAATATCTTGAATACATGCAACAGTGTGTACACTCATTGCAATAAAAACTAAGTTGTCACTAATGCCTATCACTCAGATGATACTATTTGCAACTCCTTAGCATAGATGAATTTGGGGACACGGTGGGCAAAGCAATAACACCATTGGTTTTGCTCATATATCCTATATTACCCAAAAAGATGAGGTCAGACCCAAAGGTCTTCCTGTTTGCTTTTGTTATAAAAAAAATAAATAATTAAAAAAAAAATCTATTTACAAATAGAAAAGGGACAGCTGAGGAGAATAATCCACTACATGAACTTCTGTCTTCTGCCTTCAGTCTGTTCTTTACATTAGTTTGTATTTGTTTCCAATATATGATTGTTGGGTAAAATTATTTTAAAAGATGGTTTCAGTTCCAAAGATACAAGTAGGCCCAAATGACATAATTCAGACCAGCGTCTAAATCATGGACATGCTAAAACAAGGCGCTCTCTAAACATTAGGGTTCACTTATCCCATTAAAAAAAGAGGGGCTCTTACAACCTTTGAAAGGAGATTTCACATGCTCACATTTCTTTTGTGCAGAAGTATTCTCGTAAGAGGCTCAGTTCAGAAATCTATTTAAACGTGTCAATAACTGTAAGCTTGTGAGTCATTTCACTGAGTCCAAAGGGACTAGACAGTGCTGAATTACCCATGGGCTTACGCACCTTACTGAAACCAGGTCACTTTAATGTGGCTTTGAGAGCCACCCACACCTGACGTTCCTATAAGAGCGTGGCATTTTGTTCAAAGGCAATGTGCTATTATGGGATTGTAGGAAATGAATTTCACTCTGCCACTCCCATGGGTTGGGTTGCTTTGCCCATTACACCCACTCCATCAGTCCTTAAATCGGTCTTCCTATAGATATAATGCTACACACACACGCATGCATGCATCAGTCTGCAGTTATGTTTATATATAACTCTGGTTTCTCCAAGTTATCCTTACATCCCTAATGAAATAAAACACTTGAAAACTTAGTCATTTAAAATCGAGGGAATTTCCAGTTGGCAAATCTGGTTTTGCTCATAGATATTTATATGTAGATCATCACACTACTAAAGTCAAAATTGTGATAGTAATTCCCAGCTGTTGAGTATTTGTGCCACAGTACATGTACAGGTATAAACACATAGTACACAAATTTGTGAGTACTCTGAGTACTGTGATGACTTTTTTCCATGGGCAATTAAAAGCATTAAAAATGTTTCAGAGTACATCTAGAACAGGGTGAGACAAAATGCCAGAATGATTAATTTGAATATTCATGTTTGCAGTTATAGTTCACTGCAGCCATGCTAATCTAAGGATGGAAGTAGAGCAATACTTACAGAGTAAAACTGCATCCTTCATTAGAAAATATTTAATTTAGAACAGATAATGCAGGTAGAAGAAATTCTCAGGAATGCAGAGTCTTCTTTGTGTCTTAGTTCTCAGGATTTACATTAAATTGGAAAGTTCCAGCAGTATCTCACCCAGAAAGTGTCATCATAATGCCGATGTGATTTCATAGTAACTTATATTGATGACGCAAAATTTGTTCACAAATTATGTCCTTGACCAAGATACTACAAATAAGGATACTAAAAGTATCTGATGGTAGGGGTCTTCTGCACAAGAGCATGGGAGCTTGAAGGTTATAGATGCAAAGGAAATCTATCTTGTGTTTAAACATCACTGAAATAATATCATCCTGCAGTGCAGCCTTGATCAAGCCGCTGTTGTCTGATTACTGGATGGCTTTTCCTACCACTCCTTTGAAATTCCTTTGCTGGAGAGATTAGCTCCCCACAGATCTATGCAGGAGACAGCAACACTCCTGGCCACGTGAAGCCTTATGGTAGCTATAACAAAATTCATAGTGATAGATCGAAGAAACAACAACAACAACATCAAGAAGTAGCAAGCCCACAAATCATTCCTAAACGGCACAGGTAGAAGCTCCAGTGGCTTCACTGTGCACTTTAAGGTAGATGTTGATGTTCAGACCATGGCCAGTACCTTGCAATGTCCTCCTTGGCCTTCCTTCGGCCAAAATGAGTCACAGTGCTCGTCTGCACTGCCACGGCAATCTTGCTTAAAATCGTCCTCTGTAAAAAAAAAAAAAAAAAAACCAAAAAAAAAACCAACACACACACACCACATTTTTATATTGTTGCATAAGACAAAGCTCTGGAAAGGAAGGAGCTGCGTTTTGTTCCCTCTCCCACCAAGATCCCGTGTGACTCCAGGCAGGTCACTTTTTCCCCTCCGACCTAGTTACAAATAGGTGGTTAGTTCTCTCCTACCTTCCAGAAGTGTTAGGATGATAAGCGCAGAGACTTCAGGTACTGTGGTGCTGGTACAATTGTATAGATAGGATGAGGGGGAAAAAAGTAGAAATAAAGAAATAACAGATACAAGAAGAATGACAGTGAAGGGTATTTTAAACACCCTAGGATGTGTTCTTCGGAAAAGAGAAGGAAGTTCATTTTCTTGTATGGGCATGGTTGTGGATTGAAAATGAGGCACAGGGATCCAAAGTACTTGTGTTTTCTAAGCAGTGTTTACTCAAGTAGTGTGCCCCTCAAACTCCTGAAAAGCAGTGGCCTGTGGAGTGAATAAAAATGTACTCCCACATCATAGGAAGCAGTAGTGCAATGGAAATAAAGTTCTGTATTACACTTCTTAATGTACGGCACATGGAGCATAGCACAAAAATATACATAATAATTATTTCACTTCTTTTTTTTTTCAGTTACTTCCACTTCCCCTCAGTAAAAGACAGTCAAGTGTACTTAAAATCACAGTACAGGCAGGATTTACTCTTGGGTGTTATAGCTGTAGATATACAATATACACAGATACACAGTCACAGCTTTGAGCCTGTGTGTTTGTGTATATACCTATGGATCTCTTTCTATTTATTTCTTTCTCTCTATATATACACGCATGTATAGGTGTATATATGCTGAGCATTCATAGTGGATGAGGTATTTACATCATTTGGGGTGAAAGAAGAGGACTACTGAAATCAGTGAAACTGCATAGAATACAGCTGCTGGGTATGTCATATGTGTGCACACATGCAGTATAAACAGTTCAAATTGTCTCCACATATTCCATATATGTGATACATGTATGAACCCATAAACACATACTAAAATATAAACATACCTTTGTAAAGATGGTTACTGCGGTTTTCTTTGTTGTTCGTTTTTGGTTTGGTTTTTTTTTTTTTTAAATTTTGGCTCACTGAAATGGTTTTCCAAATAGCTTTGCTGAAATAATGAAGTCTTTGACAATGTTTTTGGAGACAAATGAATAAAGCAGTAATTACCTTGGCCAAAAAAATAGTACAATAAAAAGAATAAAGAAAACAATAATATTCTACGTTTAAGAAATGGGAGGGAGAAGGGACTCAAGTTTGTTATTTAATCATAACATGCCCTTTTTATATTTTATTTGTAAGGCTCTGAATGCTCTTTTCTTTCTATACCACTGAGCTCATTACTTTAATTCCTCATAGATTTCTCTGAACAATTTTTGCTAAGTAAAAACACAATGTAATTTTTCAATGGCTGTAACAGTAAGAAGCTGCTCAAATTAAAGATCAATAAAAAGTACAGAAAAAATCCGTATGAAAATAAATAAATAAAGGAGAAGATGGCAAATGCTTGCAATTAGACAGGATGAAAAATCTAAAAAGAAATTAAATTTAGTTGTAATACATTTCCCATTCTTTTCTTCATGAAAATTACTACTGAAGTGGGTTTTTTTCTGTAATTTAAATGTTAAGCTGCCAGATGTGTGTCTCATGCTTGAAGAGTTGAAGCTTTGCATTATTTAGCATATTAAGATTCACAGAATTTAAAAAAGGGCTCCTTTATTGCCTGGAGGTTCTAATTAAGTAAACCTTAGCCTGGTACATTTAAAACTTGCAATACAAGAGATTTTGCTTCCTTTTTTTTCTCTGCAGCCAAGTCTCATCAATATAATAAATATGGAAAATACTTAAGATGATATAATTTTTCTTTGGCTTGAGGAATTAAACCTATCTATTATTTTAAGAAGTTTTTAATAGAGGCTAGCAATCAGAAAGACATTTAAAGACTCCAGTCTACTTTTTAATCATAGGAGTTGCTCTTAGTTAGTGGGGGGAAACGTGTCTTATAAAACTGAGCTATGTAGAAATTGCTTCTTCCACATGCACAAAACAAAGCAGTCCTGAGAAACAAGAATCACACAGTTCTTTATTACTAAATTGCATTTTACTTTTTATAACTTGTTAAAATTGACCACAGAAAACTAATAAAGCATTAATTAGCTGCGCTATCAGCAATTTGTTCATTGAAGGAGTTGGGATGGCTGCATCAGAAACTGTAATAACATAGAAATTCCTTTGACATACAGTACCCATAAATCATACCTTAAATACAGTTATTTTTGCCATTTTAGAAAATGTCAAAGGTGTCAACTTTGTCCAGATATAGCACTTAGCAGTGACTATTTTAGTAAATTGACTCAAAATACATTTTGTTCCCTGACAGGGGGACATAATACCATTCATGATAAAAATGAACAATTTGAGGAGGAGAAAATAGCACCAAGTAAGAATGATCAAAGACAGGTATCATAGCTATGATAAAGGTACAATGGCAGGTGTAAACTCCCTGTTAATAGGTTTATTTGGAAGTCAACGAACATATGCATAAGAGCAGGAAAATGTGATTACACCAGAGCCTGGAAAGGACAATAAAATTCTTAATCCAATGCTATAAATCTGTGATCAGGTATTAATAAGAAGTCCAGCAGAATAGATTTAATGCTGTACATTTGTATAAGACAAATAGGAAAAAATGGGTGGCATTTTTTCCCACCATTGTGGAATGGGCATGATAACAGTAACGCCTGGATTTGGGAAAGTATGGTGAGATGAAGTTTGTTTCCAGGCTTTGAGAATGCCAAGAGCAGTCTTATTTCCTGGTGATACTAAGTCCCAACAAAACAGTTTAGATGCTACACAGCTCACACCTGATATGGGATACAAAGAAACTGTCACCTCTACCAAGTCCCTGAATTCAGCTGGGGCCTACATTTTTAAAACAGGATGGAAAGAGGTTGGAAACTCAAATGTTAGTGCTACTCTATTACTTTTCTCTGCATCAGCCTTGTTAGGGCACTGGCTAAGAGTAGTAGCATGACCTTTAATAATGGAGGGTGTCTTACTGCGTCTTAAACCTTGTAGAGTATAATGTAACCTTTTTTACCCTCTACATTCAGCCTGGAAGTTGTCCTCTTCAGTTATGTCTTCTGTAACAAGTACTGTGGTGCAACAGGGGTGGATCTGTAGAGTGAAACCAACAATTCAGAAGACACCACTAGACACTGGGGACCCCGCTGTGTGTCGACGAGTTTATGCCAGACTAGGTCTGCTCTGGTCCTGGGAACTGATGGCCCATTAATACCTGATACACATACCTAAAGCACATCCCATTGCTTAGCTTCACCCTAAAGAAGTCCAATGCTTGTCCTCCAAGGTCACTCTGCAATGCAAACCGGAGAGCAGCAACTGGGACAGGGCATTTGATTCAAAAGTACCCTAAAAACCTAAACGCGGCTATAGATACACCCTTTGTGACCTGGGATTAGAGAGGGGTGGGAAACAGATTCCCCATGATGTGGAACTTTCAGATGCTGCATATAGGGCTGATGAGCTGATACTGTGAAATTTTGATGTATTCGGGGGTGGGAGGAAGAGAAATTTTTAAAGATTTCTTAAAATATGGGCAAAAAGAGACAGCACATCTAGGAAATTACTTTATATTGCTTTGGTGGGAAATACTTCTGACTTATATGGAGGCAAAGTAGAGAAGGATGAAGCACACTCCCTTCTGATGGCTGCAACCTCTCTTTTAGTTAGGAGGAAAGGATTTTAGAGTGGTGCCATCCAGGAGTGGGAGACCAGACAAGGAAATCACGAGCTTGGTTAAATTACAGCATGGAAACAGAAAATAATATGAAAATCCTATCTGGATTCCCTCCCTACTAATACCCCAGCCTGTGGGAAATCAAACAGCATGTTAAGAGTTGGAAAAAGAGAAGAGTTTGCATTACATGGATTGCACAACTGTAAGTGGGAACTGGATTTGATCCTATCTGCAAGAATCAACTCAATCCTTTACACAGTCCTGCTCAGAGGAGCAAAAGACCAGCAGAAAAAGAGAAGATTCAACCAGCTGAGTCTCTGCCTCTGATGCTCTACCTGTAGAAAAAATGAAGGGCAAGCAATCTTCATTTTAAAACACCACTTTGATCCCTTTAAAGTGGCACCTATAAGGAATTACCAATGAGAATAGCTTTGGGTCTTTTGGTTTAGGTAATTATTTTTGCATCTGCATACAACTGTTATGTAGAAGCAAACAACATGTCAGGAGAACCATCTCACTGCAGTACAATGAGAAATATGGCAAGGAAGGCTCACTGGTTTTCATGAAATTGTTTCAGAAGTAGCTGTAAGCATAAGTATAATCCTCTCAACAGAACCGTTTCTCACCTACGTAAGCATGTTTTAACAAATGAAAAATTTTCTCTCAAAGGTAATGATAAAATTAGAATGAAGCTGTCTCTCTATTTGGTATTTTCACATGGAGGACACATCTTAATATGATCTGAATAAATTTCTGAGTGTTATCTGCTAGTGTACTAACTCCTTAGCCTGACGCCATCTTTGCTTAGGTGTTATTCTGAAACTTTGTTCAGACAGAAATGTTTTTTGATGTCACAAAAGGACAGAATTCACTTCCCAACATTTTTCTACAGATGCAGAGAGGGTTTTGAATTGAAGATCTTAAATACAAACAATATTTAATATCTAATTTTCAATATTCAGTTTATTTTAGAAGACAGACATTGAGCGAAAGAATCCTCCTGAGCCAGAAGGTCTGAAAATCAGGGGCTAAAAATTTGTCCTGGATGTGCCAGAGAAAGGTGACAGCGCAGAGTGTTGAAGGAACAACAGAAGTGGTGTCAAAGGGTTGAAGGAACAAGAGAAGTGGTGTCAAACCCCAAAAACGAGCAGAACGCAAGCTGCTTGTAACAGGCTGACTAACAATATTTATAAGAAATATTTTACGTGTTTCCAGGGTTTTTACTGTGGTACACGCATAACTGGGGGCTTTGAAAAAAGAAATCAGGCTTCATGTGAGAGGAAGGCTGGGGAGCAGCTGCCTGCTGGGATGAGCATTGGTGGGGAGGAAAATGCAGGCACTGTTAAAGCTCCAAATTAAACATCAGTTACAGTATAAATCCTAGTTTATATGTGGTTCTGCAGAAATTATCTGGGGATTTCAAAATGAAGCTTTTTTCCCCTCCCTAGTTCTGAGTGCAGATATTGAGTTTAGTGGTTACGTTACTGTGGCAGTGTTCCATCACACAAAATCTGTGCTTTAGTGACTTGCCCTTTGAAACCAAAGTTTTGCATTAAATTAACATATAATAGATTTAGCAAGTACCAGATATTGAGCTCATCAGGAAAAACTTCTGTTGTCCTGTGAATAAAGATAAGCAAAAAACATTTTTTACCTAATTCAAATCCATGGATGTTTTTGGAGGTCTGCTTGTAGTCCAGGTAGACTCCCTATTATACAAGATCTGTTTTTAAAATCCTCAGTAGATTACAGTAATATCTCTTAGAGTATACTGAGTCAGATCTTCTGATGATGCAAAACAATGGCCTTTGAATCTAGCCTTGCTTTGATAAAAGTTGTCGTAATTCAGTACCTTTCAAAATCAGGCCACTTTTGTAACTGCATTGTTTCAGGGTATTTGTAAGAGACCCTCTTGAATTGAAAACGTGGGCTCTAAAATGCTTTGTTTGGCATTGGATCTCTGCCAAACTCCATATAAGTAATTTGAATAAAATTTCAACATGGTAGTTTTAGTCCTAGGTAAGCATTAGTGATGGGGGTAGGGAGAAGAGGGGAGAAGGAATAGTTGTCTACCTGCATAACTAATAATTGGGGTTTGAGACGTACTTTCTAAAAGGTGGAAACACCCAAATGTTGACAAGAAAAAGAAATCGGCAAAAAATCTAAAAAGCAGCCAAAAGTTAATGTCAAATACCATTAAGTGTTATTTGAAACAAGTTTTGTTCATGCAGGTTGCTCATGTTTTAAATACTGTGAGTGTTCTAAGCTGCTTTGCACAACTAATGTTGGGAAAATGAATTAAATGAACTTCAAAGCAGATTCCACTAATGTAAAAGTTGGAAACAAATTTCTAAGCTAGGGCTTTGATTACATTCTTGGAAGGACCTACATCTAGAAAGGACATGTTAACGAAGTGTTGGTCTTATTAGGAGATGTACTGAGAACACTTGAAAGATCGGAAATTTTTATTACTTTTTTCTGCAACATGCTTAACCTTTTGTCACCAACACCATTTAACAAAAATTGACACCAGCTCTGTATTCTACTTCTTATGCATCTGTGATGGTCAAAGTCAATAATCAGCATTTATGAATCCTGACTAAGCAATGCCACACTAGCTCCTACCTCTATTTGTGCCCACTTGTCCTGGTTTCAACTGGGATAGAGTTAATTGTCTTCCTAGTAGCTGGTCCAGTACTATGTTTTGAGTTCAGTATGTGAAGAATGTTGATAACACTGAAGTTTTCAGTTGTTGCTAAGTAGTGTTTAGTCTAAAGTCAAGGATTTTTCAGCTTCTCATGCCCAGCCAGCGAGAAAGCTGGAGGGGCACAAGAAGTTGGCACAGGACAGAGCCAGGGCAGCTGACCCAAACTGGCCAACGGGGTATTCCAGACCATGGGACGTCCCATCTAGTGTATGAACTGGGGGCAGTGGGGGCGGGGGATCACCGCTCGGGGACTAGCTGGGTGTCGATTGGCGGGTGGTGAGCAATTACACTGCGCATCATTTGTACATTCCAATCCTTTTATTTTTGCTGTTGTCTTTTTATTAGTGTTATCATTATCATTATTAGTTTCTTCTTTTCTGTTCTATTAAACCGTTCTTATCTCAACCCACAAGTTTTACTTCTTTTCCCAATTTTCTCCCCCATCCCACTGGGTCGGGGGGTAGTGAGTGAGCAGCTGCATGGTGCTTAGTTGCTGGCTGGGATTAAACCATGACACCTCTTAACACAAGATATTCAACAGATATACCTATAATAGTATCAAAAATAGTCCTAGCCTTCTTGGGCAGTCAACAGAGAAAGACAACTCCAAAGAAATGGTTTTTGAACTACATTTCATGGGTTGCTGTAAAAGGAAAGCTGACATATCAGCTGGCTTGAAATCAGCATCCAAAATATTACAGCACAATTTCAGGGAGCCCACAGACTTGAAGATGACTACAAGCTACTGTTTACACAAATAAGAGGTATCAGACCTCAGGCAGCTATCGCTTACCTAATATTTTTCAGTTCAATGTCTCAACGTGACCTATTATAGCCTCCTGGTACAGAAGGACAATGACTCTTTCCCGTCAAAAGGAGGGATTAATTTATTCTCACTTGCACTTTCAGCTCTCTACACACTGGCCGAGGGAGTGAGAATCGCCCTTTCCTACAATGAAAGCTGACCCTCGCCTTGTTTGCGGTGGGTGGGAGAGTCACGAGCAATGGGTACAACTGTAGATCTCAGGTCAGCTCCTGATGCCCTCTCCGCTGCCTCAGCTACTCAATCTGTCTATTCACCCTAAACGTCTGAGCCGTGACCAGGAGTGCTGGCTGGCACCCGAGGCACAGGCACGGGGGCGAGCACAAAGGGGAGCATGGGCAGCAGCGGTTTCTGTGCCTGCAGAGCCATTTTCCTATCGTGGGACAGAGAGCACAATTCACGACCCAGGTTATTAAGTGGGGGTGGCCGTCTATAACCTCGGTACCTTCAGATCCCTGTCCCGTGGTAAATCTGCCTCAGGCTATCATGGTGGTATCTGAAGTTAGGACAGGACCTAGGGGTTGTGTTACTCAATTCTCAGACACATATGTTTTACCTAAGATTTAAAAAAAAAACCAACCAAAAAAACAAACAAACAAAAAAACCCCCCAACATTGCAACTTGCAAGGCTTTGCCTTTAAAAGAAACCCCACATCCCTGAAGCAAATGCTACCTGATGTTAATACAGACAAACACTCTTACGTAGTATAGGTCAGCACAATTAACAAAGGATATTGCTATTAACGTGTTGCAAGAAGAAAAAATACTTCCCAAGCACCTAACAGCAACATGTTGTGATCCATGGATATAAATGACCAAATAAAATGAAAGGATGTAAAAATGTCATGGAAACACCAGCCGTAATCTAATGTTGTCAGTGCACTCCACACACACCTTGTAATTACTAACACATTTGGCCTACAAATACTTTTTAGACAGAGGAGCCCACCACTTCTGTACCTTTTCGCCTAAACTGCTTTTGATCCCTCAAAATTGATTTAAACTCTTCCATCGCTTCCTTTGCCTAGTGAAATAATGACGAGCTGATATCGCGGGGAGAGGGGGAAGGGAGATGGGGGTATTTACATACATGCCAAGTAGATCTATTTGCAAACTTTCAGTAAATTAAATAACGCAATAAAAGTCCTAACCTGCTGGAAGCATTTTAAGCTCTTCTCTTTTCTTCCCAGCTTCTTCTGACACACACGCTTCTCCTCCTTTCACAGCATTAAACTGCTTTTCCACTTCCTTTACAACAGTGGGAATACTTCCCTTATGGGTGTCAGGATCTTTCGGGGAGGTCAGAGGTTGCCCTGCAGAGGAAATGACAAGCTGTGAAATGTAAAAGAACAATTCCTTCCACATGTTTCCTTGCTCCAGGAGCAGTAAGGGGTTGTCGGCTAGCATCACGACGGGATGGGCCAGGCCTTTGCCTAGCAGTCCTGTCAAAACTAATTTACAATTAAAGACCTGTGCAACTGTTTAAAGCTTTACAACTCCAGCGAGTTTCAAGCACTGCCGAAGCCAAGTGGTACAAACCAACCTTATTTTTAACAGCACGGCTGGCAGACAGAAGGAAGACAGACCGAAAAATAGTCTAAATTTTACAGTAACCAGATAAATTGTATACCTGAAAATGATCCTTCTGTATAATATTTATTTCCATTATAAGCTCATAGTTTGGGAACTGAAAAAATTTCAGCTGCTCTAACTTTGCTTTTGGTTGATGCATAGGGCACATGAGCCACATGTGTTCCTGTTAGACAGCAAACCTTGTAGGGGGAAGGAAAAAAAAGTTTAGGAAAAAAATGAGCTATTTGTTCATCGTAACAAAATAGGTGTTCTTAGAACCACACTCACAGTGGTGAGTTGCTTTTTTCTTTACACTCCCAAAGTATAGTAGAGCAGGGAGCAATGAGGGACAAGCAAACTTTCTAGAAAGGAAATGTTACAGACACATAGAAAACCTGCGTGTAGGCGTTTAGTCCAAAGACAGTTGAGGTAGTGGGACTCTTTCTACGTGACAAATCTACCCGGCAAAGCAGTAACAACAAACACCTCTGCTAGCCCAGATACTGGGAGCAGCGTAGTCATGCTAATGCAACACTGCACCCAGGTTAATATAGCTTGTGTCACAGCTCTGCTACAGCAAGATCATCCTGCTTCTGGGACCAAACTAGCCCGGCTACCTTCAAACACCTTCCTTGAAAATCTTGGCTCATAACACCTCTCCTCCAACACAGCCAGGCTAAGCAAAACTCTTGTCTTGATTTCACACTGTAGTGCTTGGACTAACTTCTGCTTAAAAAGATGTACAATTGATCATGACTATTTAGGTACAGGTAGTGATTTCTGCTGTAATCAGAAAACAGGTTTTTGACCAAAACCTGCACACAACTTGGCACTAAAAAAAAATTATTGTTTCAGTACCTTAATCCTCCTCAGCCACTCTTCCACCTTCTCCCTTGTAAGCACCCTTTTTAGGTCTTGAGTGTACATCATTATATGCTAGAACAGTACTGACCATGACTTCAGGACTTCAAACTGGCCAATATTAGAGGTGCAAGTAAGTCACTAGAATGAAAAAGTTTTTCCTTTGGTTCTACAAACTACAGAGGATAAAATTATCCCCGTTTTTCTACTTGTCCAGTTTATTTGATCACCATTTCTGATGGGCACAAATAGGTGTTTGCATGTCAAGTCAGAGCAACAGCACAGACACGAGAGCAAGCATTTGGAAGAATGTTCTCAAAAAGTGCAGAGTAACACTCCCCAAATGAGCCTGAGTCTGACCTAAAAGTGTTTGAGCTAGAGAATAAATGAGTGCTGTCCAGCTACTTTTCTGAGGGTGAAAGAGCTGCCACTTTCAAAAAAGGCTGAGTTACACTGACATTTTGCACATGCAAATCCCCTTTTCTATGGACATTAAAGTCAAAGGGGATCTTAGTGTGGATTTCACAGTGAGAAAGAGTACTCTCTTGAAGAATTTGTGTATTTAGTGTCTTATATGGAGATTCACATTTCTGAAGTTTTCATGCATTTAGAAGACTGGGTTACTTAGATCCAAGCTTATCAAAGCAACATTTCTGGTAGCTGCGTCAAATTTTCCTACCTATGCTACATCTATTAGAGTTGTTACCACCTTCCACACAACAACGGCTAACGAATTCCATGGAGAAATTATCATTTACTTATTGACAGGGCCTCTTGATCCCTTACTGGAGCAACAGATCAACAACAGAGGTTTTCTTTAAAAAAGCAAAAGATCATGGTCATGAAAGCAGAAGCTGTCTTCTTCCACGAACCTCTCATGGAATACTGCTTCAAAAGAGTGGAGAGAAGATACAGTTTGGACTGAGAAACGCTAGATCTGATAACGTGCATCTGTGACCTACAAAGGAGATAGAATGGGAGGTATTAGGTTGCATTCCCCTGCATTGTACTACGGAAGAGAGATCCTGTGCAGCAGGGAAGAGCCATACACAGAGCTGTGGTTTAAAAGAATAACGTAGCCTGGAGTTAATGGAAATAATATGAAGGTTCTGTCTTAAACTTCTAAAACCAAGACAAATTTGAAGTGAAGGTTAAAACACCATCTCCTAACCTGCTTTATTTTGCTTATATGTTGCAGCACCACATATGGTATCGATATGTAAGATCACTCACTATTTAGACTACTGCAGTAGAGTGAGTTACAGAGCACCAGTCTTCATTTAGACTGTGCTTGCTTTCTCTGGTTTGTGTCTCAACCTTAATGTCCCTTTAACAGAGCTTTCCCCCCACCACCACCCCCTGCCCCGCTTTTGGTGGTTTAACAGATATTATATAGTATTTATAGAGCATATCAATGTGCGACAGCTTGCCACAGATCATAAACACATTTTTCTGTTGGAAATGTTGAAGTCGTGATTTTCACCACGTGATCTCCAGTTCCCTAAGGTTTGCTCCTTTAATTGTAAATAGCCAGAAAGTCATCAAGCTAGCGTTTAATAAACTTTTAATTTGAAATGGATTACCACATGTTGTGTTTGTTTACCCATTATTAAATCTCTTAGCAACATATCACCAGCAGAAACAGCATACTGTAGCACTGCATAGATACATTAAAAAACAAACCCATGGGGGATATTAGCAGCTAATAATATCTTTAAAGAAGGCTCCAAGAAAAATAAATAAATATAAACAATATAAAAAATTACTCTTAGAAATTTTTTTAGTGCAAATCTGTTTGGCATGGAAATTGCAGATCTTCCATGATCAGCTTATCAGCATATTTCAGAGGTCTGCACACAAAATAGGACATACACTAATGATCTTTCTCAGTTCTTATAAATACATCTTTCTGAACTTCTCAAACTGAGTATCATGAGTTTTTTCCATGTGTTTCCAGAAGCGTGACCTATTTAGTTGCAGCCTGTGTGTGTCCGCATACATGTGAAGACTGATAGTAGGACCAAACAACGGTAAGGACAAGTTTGATTTATTAAGAGCTTGTCCATAACTCTTCACTGTTGAGAAAAATTGGCTGCAACTCCACCTCTTGGACCTGCTATTCATGGGTTTGTGCTGCATTTAGAAGCACCTTAGCAGAAATGCAGAAGATCTATGGCAACAAAAAGGACCTTACTCCTCAGTACAATGTATGTTTACACCTCTGTGCTTCTGGTATCATGGTGGTTATATAAAAGCCCTTTGATCACAGTGCAATTGCTGCTTAGTCTAAAAGTGTCACAGGGCAAACCTTATTTTCTTTATCTCCTAAAGCATCACTCACTGTCTGAAAAAATACTTCTGCTGGCCTCTTTCCATGTCACACTTCCAACATGAGCTGCCCATTTGCCACACTAAATGATTATTGCTTATCTGCTCTTTCTTTCTTTCCTTCCAATATCCTCCTCTTTCACCTCCCATGTCTTCTACCGTGCATCACTGCTACTGTTCTCAAACGCCAGAGGAACGTCTGTCCTGAAGAACTAAATCTCTGTTTCAGATCTGCACATAATATCCACAAAGACACTACCACCTGTGGGCTGGCTGCATCCTTCAGTGCATCAAACAAGAGGGAATGTAGGAATGTCTGCATACCAAAAAAGAATTCTTTTTGTCCATGGCAGTCAGATCCCACATGCTGAAAAAAAAAAAAAAAACAATGGCAGTGTCCTGCCATTCTCCTCGTTCTTGAATTTCTAACAGAAGAGGAGCAATTTCCGAGTCCATTGCAATACGGTCAATTATGCCTTCAATGTAGCTACATCAGGAGACTCACAGAAGCCAGGGAGGATGCTCAGTCTAAAAGTAACATTCAGTTATTTTTTTACAAAAGCTTCTGGGGAGGTCTGCTGTACATAAGCAAATTATAATTTGTCTTTCCTATGGGTTACCACTTGATTGAATCTTAATGGAAATTCATAGGAGTAGCATAAGGCATGCCTCTGATGCCAGAACTATCTCCCTGCCAAATTTGAAGTCCCTGTTCTAGCCCAGGGAGGTGCTAGAGTTCTTCCAGAAATAATCGGACAAAAAAGTATATTTTCCTTTTTATTTCTTCCTGTAAGCTTGGTGTCATAAGCAGCTGAACTGTTATTGCTGCAACTTTCCAAGCATTATTCAGCCTCAAGCAGAGGCCAGCATGGAAAGTTTCATCCTCAGCAATGAGGCTAGTTTAAATTGCTCGTAACTGAAAACAAAGTTAAGCAATATTAATAAAGAGAATCACAGTATTCCTGCCATAACACATGTTGGACCAATATCTGAGTGAGGAAAATCTAGCTTAACAAGAACAATAATTACTAGCCAACATTGAAATGAAACTATGGGTTGCTCCAACAAAAGCCTGAATATAAACATGAAAGTTTGAATCCGTCACCTTGTGGTCCAGCTTGTTCAACCTTCTCCGAGACACCATTCTTTTCAGCAATGCTTGAATACATGAGAAGCTCAGATGGGAGATGAAGATGTCTATCACACTTATTTTGCTTATCTGAATCCTGTGGTAGTTTAATTATCTATTAAAAAAAAAAAAAAAAAAAAAAAACACAACAACAAAAACCATGAACATAAGCAGTTCAGTATTCCACAAAGCCAGAACATACTTGTTTGTACACTATTTGTGAACCCTAGAAGTCCAAGATGCTGCTATGAGGATTTTAGGAGTTCTTCTTTCTCTGTATTCCATTTACTACAGTTTTCTCTCATATCAGTTTCCCATGTACATCTTCCCCATGCTTACAGACTAAAGCAGACATCCCAGTAAATGGGGGTGACTCACAATCCAAATTCAGAATCGTCGGGGAAAATACAGATTCCCTGGATCATTAAATCATCCCAGCTTATACATTGAGTTGAAAGACTAATTTTGCAGCTTTGGGGTCCCAGTCCCTGTCCCCCCCTACCATTTCAACCAATTTTGGCTTTTCTGTCATTTTTTTACCATAGCTCTGCTAATGTTGTTTCTGACATTCTTTTTCCTAGCATATCTTTGGTATATTTTTGGTATAAATTCTTATATATCTACATGATTCTGAAGTTATTTTCACTTTCTTTTACTCTTGGTAGACCCCCCAAAAATTGCCTGAAAACCATCACTGCAAGAAAATTAATAACTACACTTTCTATTAAGTAAACTCACATTAAAATTAAGGTGCTTTCAGAATTCATCTCTTTTGGTAAGTGTTTTTTCCTAAGCCAGACCTGACTATAAAAGAGGTATAAGTCTGAGGTCTTGTTAAGACTCTGAATAAGGGAGCATATCTCAGTTACGATAACACCCTTAATTTGCAAGTCCAGAAACAAAGCTTCAACTGAAGAGGAGTTCTTAATTCAGGCCCATTTTCACCAAAGACATACAAAAAATGTCACTTCTGAATTACGTCCAAAAACTATTCAAAAGTAAGGTTCCTAACACAACAGAGCCTTGCTCGCTAGCTGGGGGTCCCAAACGTACAAATGCAACAGTATCATAAACAACATTAATTTATTTTGTAGCCATGTGAAGGCACCTCTGAGATTCACTAAAACTGTGGAGGAAATTAACATGTACTGGTAGCAGGCTCAAACTCAGAATTTCAACTTTTGATCCAATTTTTTGATCCAGTTACTCAGCACCCCAAACTATATTTTGATATTTGAAATGATCCTAAAATTTGGCTGTAAAAAAATCCCACTAATTTTACATAAAGTCGGAGATGCACATGATTTTAATTTTCTTTATATGCCTACTGGGTATGTCGGTAAACTGCTTTTTGGAAAGATGGTATTGTTTTTAAGGCTGACAGAAGGAAAATGGAATCTGTTCTGAGGAACAGCGACTAAACCAACAGGCCTAATTTTTTTTAATACAAACCTGAAAGTAGAGATTGCATAACCAATGATCCAAGTCTTGAGAAATAAAATTTTCAATTTTTTTGAATCGATCAACTTTGGAGTCGTAATGGCCTCTGAGGAAGGGACATTTAAATTTTCCTTCCAAAGCATTAAAATTGTTGTCACACAAGGGAAAAGCTCCCCATCCCACTTCTCGATCAATCCATGTACGGGCCCCACGAAGAAGGAAGAGTTCAAAGAGGACCACCATGCCTGGCTTCACAGCTTTTCTAGGTGGCAGAACCTAGCAAAGGAGGAAAAGAGAAGATTTATTGGTTACAAAAACATCACAAGGGAACCAGCTTTCTTTTATCATATAAAGCTCTACAAACTTCATACCTTTGAGCCAATTTTGCACACTAAAACAATTAACAACTCTTTCCACCAATTCATGTATTTGAACAATTTTCCACTCCGACAGAAAATGCTGTGGGCTTTTTCATGCTAATTTTGTGATTTCTTTTTTTCCCTTGGCTTTCTGAAAGTGTTCGTTTTCTGTCTTTATTTACCAGTGGTGGAAAAACATTACCACTAGAAAACTTAAGACAGAGTAACAAACCGGCTTGGGAATCTGAGGTGTCCCTGTGAGGGCTTATTGAGATCCACCACTGGGTGGTTCTTGCAGCAGCTTTGGAGAGTTCATCCAAATACCCAGTGAGAACACTTGCAGGCTTGCTCCTCACTGAGTCATAAACTCTTCTCCGCCCAGTTCTGGGAATGATATTGGTACACAATAACCTTCCCCTTCAAATTAAAGCAGAGAAACTCTTCTTGCAAAGTATGTGAACCTCAGGGTAGGGTCACAAAGGATTTTGAGGTAGTAAACTCTCAGCATACCACAGACTGGCAAATACTATTTAGACTTTTCATAAGACAGCTAGAGATATTCTTCTGAGCAGCTTAGAGTTGTGGAAGAGGGTTACCAATGCCCTAGGGCCCTGGAGCATTTGTGTCCCCATGGCAAAGACTTGAAAATCAGGGGTGAAGAAACACCCTGAAGTAATGAATTTACATAAATCCCTCTGTAAGGTTTGCTGTGCGAAGCAATGCAAGGTCATGGAGAAGAAGGTAGAGAAGGAAGCAGGACAAAGACAGAAAAAGAAATCTGGTCCTATGCCACTATTTTAACTGTTTTCTTTAATAAATGTGGAGATTGACCCAGGTCCTGTTGAACAGCTCTAATACATTCAAAAGGACAAATAAAACAAAAACCGTACAAAACCAGAACATGGAAGGCGACTACCATCATACCCTGGCTAACAGCTTTGAAGAGTAGTCACCTGGGGACAAGGGGAACAAATACATCAGCTACACCTCTCACACAGCAAAAAATCATCTTCTCCACTGCTCCTACACATTCTCGTGGATTATAGAGAGCTGGGACTGCCTTCTCTCTTAAATAAACTATCTTGGATGCTTCTCTAATAGAGACATTGTTCTGTTATTTGAATGTTTTCCACCTTTTATTGTTCCCACTTCAGTCCTCAAAGGTCATAGCAGGCAATACCTTGGTACATTTGCCTTGCAGAAACTCCTGGTTCAACCTTGCCTTGCCTTCCAGCCAAGGTAGAGAAAAAGGAGCCTTTTCTCCTCCTCTCCTCCCTGTGAATTGGCATGTACTTGTAGAAGGCCACAATATTCAAGGGTATCTTCTAACTCTGAGCGTCCTGTAAGATATACCCTCAGTACTTTTTGATACTCGGAATAAGACCTCCAAATAGAAGACATCCATCCAAACTGATCACCCACTATTAGAAGCCTAAAATGCCAAAGTCTTTTCAAATTAGTAGGGCTTTCCTCAATCAGATGACATTCTGCAGCTGATAACCAGCCACAAATCTTTACTGTTTCAAATATTTCTACACACAAGTACACACCTCAATGCAGCTCTTTCTTGACTGATATTTTTTAAATACAAACATCACTTTTTTATACTCCTGATTGAACAGTAGGCAAGATTATAAGCACAACTCATGTACATGCAAGCTTTTTCTCTCTCTTTTTCTGAAGCAGCTAAGGGATTTACCCATACCAGTAACGGCTATGTTAGGAGATGATACATGTTCATAGTTGTGCTGCATTCTATAATTGTTTTGAAGAGGTGAATATAAATTATTATTTTAATAATATGCCTTCGTGTTCCAAGTTATATATTGTGATTAGATAACGGCAAGAGAGAGGAAGTCATTTAAGGAAATCTTTTAAAACTATAAATATTGTCATTATTATGTAGGTGTACTTTATATTAATTATGTAAATATATTCTAAGACTTAGTGTAGGCTTAAAATGAAACAGAAGCATCTGTTGAAAAATGCCATAACCCTGTGGCAGCTGCTATTAAACCATTAACAGTATCAGGTTTCATTTAAACCAGATTTACCATTTTCTATAACAGCCCGTGGGAAAGCTAAAAACATTAGGCACAAATTACTGACAAAAGAGATCCTTAATCAAGCCATACATTTCATTTGGCTAGCTGGGTGCTAGATAGTAACCTCTGTGCTACAAATTAAAGGTGGTGGTTACAAGGCTATGATCAAAGGCAATTACCTGCATTATGGAACAATCCCAAAGCATAAGCAGCTGAAATCACTGCCGTATCACAACATCCCTTTTGGTTTCTCCCTTGTTTCCCAGACTTAGTCTTTTCTTTAGAATAACTTCACAGTACACTCTATTCTGCCAGCCTGCCTACAAACAGGCACTGGTCAAGCAGCTGGTATAAGGGTAATTGTGACTATTAAAAATACATTTCTTTGTTTCCGGCTCACAGTTATTCTTCATCTGCTATAGGCTCCCATCCTGGACCTAGATTGAAAACTCACTCTTTGGGACTGCAGGCATCCCTTTGCTTACAGTTACGGGAGCTGGATGCTTAAGCCATGCCGTGATCCAAACACATAATGATGAAACACATAATAAGAAAAATAAGGATTTTGTCACACACCTGTGTGCTACAAAGCCTGAGGCTGTAAGATTCATTCTGGGAGTCCTCACGCATGAATACTGGGTGTCTGACCCAGGTAGGACAGTGTCACACATCTTAGCATACACGGTCAAATAAAACATACCTACCAAGTAAGAAATTTCTTTCTGTTGGATCCATACAAAAATCCTGGCCAGGTCTCTGCCTGTTACTCTGTGCCGGTGTGCCAAGCATTCACGCAGGTGCCTGTGGGCTTTCATTTCCATCCTGACAGCTGCCAGGAGCATGATTTATACAAGAGAACTGCTGTTTAGGAAGGGACAGCCAGGCTGAATGAAGCAGGAGAGTTTCAAAAAGAAGGCAGGTCCCCTCAACAGCCCCACGCTAAACCTATTCCCATCACGGCAGTGAACACGCATCTCCGTCACAGCTCGCTGTCCCACAGCCGCAGGGTCAGACAGCCCTGGGAGGGAGCTCGGTGTTGTGCCACCTGCCCTTCATTAGCCTCCTCCTAGGCGGCAAGCCTGAGAGCAGGGATTTGGGGCACAGCCAGCACGACCCGTAGGCATAGATGCACAAAGGCATTTAGGCACATAGCTCTAACTGAAATCCATGGTCCTCGAGTGCCTGCGTGCCTCTGTGGGGTTTGGGCTGTCATGCTCAGGTACAGGGCAGGGAAGAGCTCAGGTGGTTAGAAGAGGAGGGGAATCAGTAATTGCTCGCTCTCACAAAAGACTCCGGGCAGTGTCTGGGATGGGCAAGGCACAGGCAGCTCAAACTGACCAGTTTGTTTTGATGGACTGTTTTGTTTCTAAAGAGGGGGGGGGGGAAAAAAAAAAATCAGAAGTTATATTTTCCCTGCTGGTGGCAACCTCTTTTGAGGCACTATTTGGTAAGTTAGTCCGCAAGCCTGCACCAACACTTGATGTTCAAAGAGAGCATGCTACGTAAATACGGCTTCCTGTGGTTTAATGGATCTACTCTTTAATACCTTAGCTCACTGTTTCTCCTTGCTCAGGTAAGATTTCCATTGAGGTCTGCGAGGTATATAGCCTTTTACAGTGCTCTGAAAGCATCCAGCGCCCACTTTTTACTTGTGTAATTTCTTTTGCAAACAGAGATGCAGCAGAGAATAAATAATGCTTGTGTGTGCGCCTGCACAGGCACAAATAATTCTTCTTAGTCTGCAGTTAACAGTGTTGCATTTAATTGAATTAAATCATAGTGAACTAAAATTATCTCTTGCCACTATTTCTGAATTCAACTGTTTTATATCAGTTTTCTTGTAATATATCTTACTTCCCCATATGCCACCATAATTTCTGCAAAGAAATCGTTTACTCTAGAGAGAGAATGAATTCTATTTGAATATTTCAATAAACAGATCCAGTGTGAGGATGTTGGTGGTTTTGTCTGACTTACTCTTGGGCTTTAAGCTTGTCAGAGAAGAAATAAACCTTTGCGTCTCTGCTCTGCACCTTCAAATGCTTTCAATTTAGAAAAAAAAGGACAAAAGTTACATTACCTAATTCACATAACAAAAATTTGACCACTAAACATGTACAACTCAAGCGGATTAAAGTGAATTAGAATATGCAAAGGTAATTCAATGTTTACTTATTATATAGAAGAGTCTTGCAAAACACCATATAAATTAATAGCTCATCATTTCTGATTATGAAAACTGCAGCAAATGAACCTCACTGCTGTAAAACATGGGTAGAAAACCTTTTAAATCGGAAGCAGTTCCCAACAAACTATTTCATTAACAACTAAAAAATTACTTCACTACGTAAAATGAATAGTGCTGGAGACAAGGCTGTTATTGCCAAAATAAGGTGGAGCTTTCACAACCAGATTTCAAGGCCTCCCTGTTTACATGCAAGGCCAGCATACAGGCAGAGGGAAGGGCATTCTTGGGAAGTGTTTGTTTAACTTTGAAATTTATAAAAGGCCAGAGGGGAGGGAATAGAAACACAGACTGAGGTAAAAATAAAATATCACGTTATTAGGGTTTTCCAAAAGTCCTATCTATCATCGGAATGTCCTGGAGTAGCTGGAAACTTACTTCCCCAGCTTTCTATCGCTGCCTGTCTTTGAATAGGTATCTGAATACAAAATAACACACAAATCAAAGGAGGCCCGTGCAGTACACTATCATTCATTTCCCCATATTTTTTTTTTTTTCCCTGAAAAAGAGAACACACCTTTCAAGCCCGATATAGGTCAAACAACTCCCTGACTCCTCTCCCTGCAGCTTGCAGATCTCCTTAGACCTATATGCAGTACCACCATCTTTCCTGTAACCCAGTATCCCAACATCCCTAGTTGTGGGGGAGCACGGACCAGACGCGGTTGTGATGCAGCACGTGAGCTCAGGATCATGGATGAGCCGCACAGAGTGCTGGGCAGCAGTATCTGTAAGCAGGCAATTTTCACCATTCTCAGTCCTGAAGAGGTGTCAGTAAGCAGGATTTCTCCTGACATACTGCGCCAAAGCACCCCGACACCTTCCCAGAGCCATACGAAGGACTCTGACAGAAACACCTCCTGCCCTCTCCTATGCTACCAGAGCAGCAGCGATTCCCCGCTGCCTCCCTTTCCTTTAGAAGAGATAACTCAGGACGTAGTTAACTCCAGCAGCATTGCTTGTGGCACAACTACTTTACACCAGAGAACCAGAATCTGGCCTTTTATCTTCCCAAATACAGGGGAATAACGTTTGCATTCTGTGAGCTTTAGCCTCTGCATCTGTCGCTAATTGTCCTGGCACATCTGCTGCTAATTCTTTTCTGTTCTTTGACCAGCAGGGAGTAGTAATGTATGGTACAGCCAGCTCTAGCCTCCCCAAGCATTTCTGGTGATGTACCGCTGGCCTGGGTGGATTCTGACCTCATCTTGCGAGGAAGAAATTGTCTTTGTAAGAGGAAGGCAGGAACCCGTTTCTTCTCCTGCCACTCCCGTCTCACTCATTTATTCCTGAGATTGATTCCAGCACGGTCAGAGCATGAGTTTCCCGGGATAACGTAGGCCACCGACACGGAACAGCAGAGTTCATTTCTTTTGTGTCAAGAGGACGCGTACTTTGCTCAGAAACCACTTGGAACCAAGGAGTCTCGCTAAGAGGTGGCTCGTTCGGCACGCAGGGCTGAGTCACGCAGCAGCACTGCTCTGCCTGCCCCGGGCTCGGCGCAGGAGCAGGCAGCTTTCCTCTCCTTTTTTCTCCACCAGCTGCTCTGTCTCGGGTCTCCTTCCCTACGCTCTTCTAGATTCCCCATCACGCCTCACGTAGCGCAGCATCCCCTTCCTCCGTAAGCTTCAGCCCAGCCAGGGCCACAGCAACGCTCCCTTCACCAGGGAAGCCCTGCTCTCTTTCCAGGAGCTCAGCTATCGTCCCTCCAGCAAAGAAACAGGAAGGCTGACTCCTGATAACAAATCCCCTTTTCCTTGTGTGCTCTGCTTAAAAATTGCATGTTTTAACAGGATCACTTTTTGTTCTTTTGTGACACAAAGTACTCTTTCCATTTCTGTAGTACAGCTTTGCAACCTACCTGCTCATCCCGAGCTCACAGCTAACTATTTAAATGTGAAATGCTTCAAGACCAGATACTTTAAGGAAAAAAAAACTGTCTTCTGAGGGTGTTTTGCTGGCTCCCATGACTTGCAGATACAGACCAAAACACAGCTTAAGCCCCTTTTCACAGTTCCAGACTGTGAGATCTGGTGAGTCATGGAATTGCTCCATTTTTCCACTCACAGCATTTTTTTGCTGGGGCGGGCATTTATTTTGTTCTTGGTGTCATCTGTTGTTTGGAGTTTACTTGGAGCTAAGGATACAGGCAGGGGCTGCTGCACTCTGCCTTCCCGCTGATCTGCCCCAGATAATATATGACTTTTGTACAACTATTGTATCCTGTGGCTCACATCAAGCTCTTAGAGACAAAATTTCCCATTAGGTAGGGAATAGGCCATGGAGTGGTCCAAAAATAAAAGCCTGTCCCTAGATGCTCCTAATTTTTAACATATGTCTGCTAGATTTTTCTGACGTAGACCACATACCTTACCCTAGTTAGATATGTTGCATTGTAACGCAGGGCACATTTCTGAGGTCTTTGGGCAGTATGCATTGGTCTAAGCTGAAGGAGCATGCACGGTACAGTCCGGTGGGTGTTTCCAAGGACTCCTCCCCTGGAGCACAATGACTAGACAACATGTGAAAAGTAACTCCAATTAATTACCAAAACCAAAACCTGGGATAAGTAGTAACCTTTTGCATATGTAAATCAATTGCATAATGCTAAATAAGGCAGGTGCAACAGATTCTAATATGCGAAGGCTTTGTAATGTCAGCACACCAGACTTAATGAATCCCTTCAAGTCTTCACACAGTGTGGGAAATGGAGATTTCCACATTGGGAAAGTCCATCTGTGGGCAGCAAAGGCCTCCAAAGAAACTACCTGGCCGCAGCTCGTGGATGAAACAGGATCTGTGCGCAGCACAGCACTGGGCCAAAGGAGGTCCCCGTGACACCTTCTGCTGGGCCCACAGCAAGGAAGAAGACTCACGGCCGTTTGGGGAGAAGAGCACTACTGAAGGACTAGCAGCCAGTCCAAGCAGCGTGGGACCCTTGGCCCCGTGGTGTAAAGAGTGCCCAGTCCGAGGGCTGCTCGCAAAAACCGCAGAGGTCTGTCCCCAGGACGGCACGGCGGCACAGGGGTGTGACACAGAACGGAATTGCTCTGAAAACACGCGTTTTGAGGAGCTGTTGCGAAAAGACGTTTAGCGAATAGCAATCGAAGACCAAAACCTCAAACAAGCTCAGATAAACAAAATAGAAGCAGTAATAAGCGTGCGTTCCTGCTGTGTGAAGAAAAACATCAAACCTGCAGTCTTCAAATAAATACAAGCATCTGTCTAAGCTTAGTTCTTGCATTTACCAAAAGGTTCACGTAGCACCTTATCATCCCAACTACAAATAATTGCATCCAGGGAAAATTTAAGTGGCTCTCATTTTGAAAGTCCTCTGGCACTACCAAGCATTATTACTTCCTATCTTTTTTCATAGTGTATCAAACTCTTATGTTATGTCCTATAAAGTGTCCTAGAGCTAAATGTTCTTCATCTGTGCCAGCGTTTCGCTCAAGAATAAAATGGGGGGGGGGGGGGGGGGGGGAGAAAAAAAAGTTTGTGCTCTACTTTTCCTAATGATACCTTGTTTTGTAATTACTAAAAGCATCACAGTCCTTAGACAGCTGCTGACACACAGAAAATAAGGTCCTTGAAACTGTTTGTTTCATCATATTTTAAGAATTAATACCTTAGGTCATGTTAATCAGTTTCTGATATATGTAGTTTTCAAAATACACTTCAGGGAAGAAAATGCTGGAAATGACTAATAACAACAAAAATATGAACTTTATTCGTTATATATCTAACTCCGAATGTGAACATTACCAAAGTACTTTGCCACCTTAAGTATTTAGGAAGCCTTAAATAAAAAATAAATCCACCTCATTCAGTGAAACAGAACATCCTCTTTTTCCAAGCAAGAGAGTTCAAATTTATTAATTTTGTAGCTATATTTTAAAATGAGTGTCAGCCCCTGCTAGATGACTGCATGATAAGTGTCCTGAAACTTCAGGAAAAGGCACTAAATTTTTCACAGCATTTGTGTTTCATTTTCAGTGTAATAAAAATATGGTGCCCTTTTAATAATGAATAATAGATCTCCTGGTATGATTTACATGCGTGGATTAAATGTCATGTTTGAAAAGTTGCTGTTTTATTCATATTGAATTTCCCTGAAGTAAAACAAAATGGTACCCCAGCTACTGTTACAATATTGCTAGTACCTTGCCACACTGATATATAAATATTAACCAGTTGATATACTCTTTAAAAATCCACAGATCTGTGAACTGTTCTGTCAGCAATGGTGGCTTTATATGCATATGAACTGATTTAGTGCTAACCTGAGTTCCAGGTACATTGGGCAAAATGCATAGCACCAGAGCTCACATACTTCTGGAGCTCACATTTTTTTTGCTGACGTGCCAATTTTGGAATTTTGGGGAGCCCACCACTGACATGATTGTCCCTGCTTCTCCTCAACAATGCTGGACTAACATCCCAAGTGACTGGACAGCTTAATGAATGTTTTTTAACTGTCACTTGCAGGCAGTCTCATTGGCTTATAGTGCTCTTCACAATAGCTGAAAATTTCTTATCTGAACATCCCCTTCTGAATAAAAACTCGCTTCCTAATAGGCAATATTTTTTTCTGGAGAAGTGTTCTGGAACAGTTTATAATTTATTGCAAATTCTTGAAATAGGAACATCTTCCTTAAAGGTTCCTTCTCTTAATAGGTGAAACTTGTGATGTACAACAAAATATTTTGGTCCTGAGAATTGAAGTTATAACTGAAAACTTCTTTTTTTTTTTTTTTTTTTTTTAGAGAGAAGCATTTTAGCCACACTCTGATTTTTATTCCATTGAAGCCAATGAATATTTTGACTCTGAAAAGTGAGGATTTCTTCTTACTGTTGTAATTGTTTCATACAACTATTTTAATGTTTACTGAACTTAAGAAAAGCTGACAAAAAAAAAAAAAAAGATTTTTTTTCCTGAGCAAGATTAAACTTTTGCATACCGCAACACATTTGTGCTCTTCAAGTCATCATTAGGCTGAAAAATGTAATCTGGACTTGCTAACACCAGGACATGGATCCTATGGAGTAATAAGACACTGCTTTAAATACACTCTGAACAAAAAATGTTTACTGACTACTTAGGTCTTATCTATAGCAGGATCTTAGCCACCATGAGACAGTAATAAGGAAATAATACTAGTGAAATCCTTGGTCTAGGGTAAAGATGATGCAGTCATACCTGTGCAGGCGCTGCCAAGGACAATCTAATTGCATAACTACCTTACTAGATGCACAGTAAGCACCTCATCTCCTCTCCTATCCTCTCCTTACTCAACTTTCATTCTAGACCTGAGAAAAATCAGGCAGTGCAAGAGAATATTGAAAGTTTAACAAAGCTTCTTTACCACCAGAGTTAATCTACTGTATTTTTTGAATCTCAGCTTGAGTTCACATTCAGTTTGTGTTATAACGTAGGTGAAGCTTCCAAATAGCTCTTGCTTCACCTAAACTAGACAGACCTAAATCCACCTAAGTCTAAGGTCCCCTTGCATAAACTAAATATATGAAAACATCCTTGAGATGCTGGATCTAAAACGAGCGCCCTTCAGATCATGCTGTTAGTTGCTGTTCCTGAAATTGTAGTCATTGGAAACAGCAATTGCATTTTATCACAATCCAAAGCTTTCATACATGTTTTGTCCAGCATAATTTAAGGAAAAAAAAGTGACTTGTGTGACTGTCTGGCCTTACTGAAAGCCAAATAAAATTCAGCTGGGGCTATTAGGAGCCACTGTCTAATATGTACTCAGAGGTTATTGGGGGAGGTAGGTTGACAAACTAAAAAGGAGGACAGTGAAGGAGGGGAAAGAAGGGAAGCTGGAAAGCTGGAGCAAAGAACATTGATTAATGAACAAAAAACATTTCTGAAAGGTCGGGTGCGCAAGTCAGACTAGCCCTGAGGCAGATCTAACTTACATGACCAGCACTTTCTGTACGCAGCAGGTAACCCATGCTGACACCAACTTTGCCGACATGACAGGGTTATTATTTTTGGAAGGATGTAGTGTTCTGGAACAATTTCTCCAATATATTAGTTAAAATGAAGCTTTCCTTCAATATCAAGCATGCATGTCTTCATTTTCACCATGTTTACACTGAACTCCTATCATTCTGGCCAATGAAAACAAAAGCTTACTCTTCATTTGTGAGCACTTGTATTTCCCCCCCTGTAATACATCCCAGGGCAGCAGTGCTGTATGTAAGATTGTGTTCAAACACAGATGCTCATGTGGAGGTCACCAAGATCTCGCTACTTATGCTAAGTTTTGCAGTAGATGCTAACCACCTGAAGCTTAAAATTTGCCTCATCTCAGCACAGATCCTGAGGGGTTCTTTTGAAACACAGCTTAAGGTTGTGGGCCAATACCAGGGTGGAAGAAGAGAAAGGTAGAATCATTCAGGGTACACCACCTACGTCTTCAAAATTACCTGGCAGAGGATGTTCTCTAAAATTATGACATTAAGCTTTTGCTGTCCATTATACAGTAAGGAAGACAGGGAATCACCTGAAGGTCATTTAATCAAACTTCTCCTCCTGGTCCTGCATTTTAAGTGGACTTGCCTGAGACCTGCACCCTGGTTAACTAAGGTAAAAATGAAGTCTGGTGAAGGTGGTAATTAAATGTCCTCTGTGAGACTCAAAGAGGACTTCAAAGCAAACCCTGGAAAAGTGGTAAAACTACCAGGGGTTTCTCTCAGACCTGTGGATGAAGCATAATAGCCACCTCTAAGCAGTTACTGAGGTGTCCGCACAACCCAGTAGAGACTAACAGCAAGAAAAGTACGTGGACTTGGCACGTACTCCTCACAAATGCCCATCAGGAGTTCCTTTGCACTGAGGAGCAGCTGGACAGAAGATGGGTCAATGTGAACTAGCTCTTGTTTAGTACAGAGAACAGATATATGCAGTCTTGAGCTGGGGACGTTCCCCAGGTAGGAGCAAAAGCAGCAGGCAAGACCCAGGAGAAACACGATGCTGAAAGCAAGGAGGCAGGGCATTCTGGAGTCGTTCAGTTGTGCTGCCCATAGTCTTCTCCTTCCAGTGAAGCCTGAGAAGACAGTACTTGGTCTCTGAGGCAGTAAGCAGAATGTGTGCATCCTGCCTAGGGAGGAATCCCAGCTCAGTGATTTCTCCGACAGATACGTGTACTTGGTTTAACATCACGTGACAGTCACATTCACAATTTCCCTCTCTATATACATGATTCTTTTCATACCAACAGCTGTATTTACAGACGCTGTTCATTATCTATTACAGATGATAAACAATTAAAAAGCAGAAAATGTGACTTAGCAGCACTTTACATATCACAAACCCAATAGCTGAAGTGACCTATCCGCAAGTAACTGAAAGCATCAGTACCATACATAAACGTTGCTTTAAAGCATCAGTGCGAAACATAAATGTTGCTTTACTTGAAAGCTCTTTGGGATAAGGACTGACTGTCTGTTCAGTATCTACACAACACTTCACACAATGGAAGGGGTGGAGGAGGAAATCTACCATTCAGGTCATACAGCAAAATAAATAATTGAAAACGGAAAAGACTCTCCTCCTCATGCTACCAATGCCTCATAACACACAAAAAACCCACACTGAGAGTGATGGGGGTTGTTTTTCAAACCGTAAAGAAGCTTTCACGTGCCAGAGACTTTATCTGAGACCAGTGTTTCAACCAGCACTAGGCATTAGCTACAACAGTGAGCAACTGACACACAACAATCCTGCCACACACAGCATGCTTAGGCAGGAAAATATGTGTGCCTCAGTCGCAGAAGACAGAATAGAGCCTCAAGTGTTTGGGCTCCTTCCAAAATAATCCAAATGCTGCTTTTTTGGCAAATGGGGGTCAATGGAGCTAAAAACTCACAGAAGGATTTGGGCATTCATGTGTTTATATACACCCACTCGTTCATTTATTATTCTAAAGCTACTTTACAGAAATCAAATTACATAGCTGACAAGCTGCATAGATAAGAGAGAATAAAAGTAAAATTTAAAATTAGCTGACAACACTATATGATGTAGTGTATATTTGGCACTTTTAGAGTGAGTGATGAGGGTTAACCTAGGGGAAAAAAAATTGCACCTTCCTAAATTGCACCTTAAATTATTAAATAAATTATGAACATGATGGAATGCATTAAATATATAAGCCTGAAGGAGAAAGAGCGGATGTGTTTTAACTTTCAAAGCAAAGACAGCATATTTAAGAAGTGTTGCTTACTGTCTGGATACTTTGTCCGAAGTAGATTTCAGTGTTGTAAAAGTTTCCGTCATGACTAACAGGCAGCGTTGTCCTGGCCTGAGGCTGCTCCTTCACTTTGGGCCACTCCAGTGAGGCACCACCTAAGCGGCTGAGAACAGAAACTTTGAGGGTGTAGTGGCCTTTAGGGACCTTATCTTTGACTCCCCTCAGGCATTTGATGTGAATTTCTATCGGCTGAGGTGCCTTGGAGCAGTCAACCTAGGGAGAAGGCTCTGAGTTACTGACCTGGGTTGAGCTGACTTTAACCATACAATTAGCAAGAACAAATTTCTTCAAGAAAATAACTACCGAAAAGAAGACAACATGCATCTTGTTCAACCTGCAATTACTTATTGCTAACCGAGGATCTGCAATTAGGAGGTCAAAAGTCATAGAGATGACAGATAAAAAAATAATGCAAATACTACTAATAAAATGTTTGGCATCCTTGGGGGGAAGGTGGAGCTGTTGAAGTATGACACCAGAAGCCATTAGCCTGCAATAATAAGGCAGACTTAACTGGAAAACAACACCTTCAAAAATATAGCACGCTTTGCAAGACAGGCACAATATGTGAAGTGATGAGCAGGCTGCAGGCACAGAGTGAAAGACAGGGCAGGCCATGTTTTTATACTAATTATTAGCCTTGCCAAAGCTATTACTGCTGTGTAATATGCAGACTATCCTTTCACCTTCTGATTATCATATAATCAGATTCTCTTAAAAATAGTAATCAAAGTGCAACACGTGTAGAGTTTAATAACAACTCCCTACAGGCACCTTTATTCCAAGTCCAGACAAAAGCAAACATCTGCTGCTTGCTGTTGACAAGATGTTGTCTGAGTTACAGAATGTTTAGTATGGAATAAATGCTGTGCTGCGTATCAGAAATGCCTTTCTGGTGCTTTCCTTGTATGTTCAGCTTATAGCGTGGAGGTTGGCAGAGGGGAACAGACACAGCGGTACGATCCTTACAAGTCTTGCCTGAATAAAGGCGTAGGGTCTGTCCCATTACGCCAGCAGATACTTCAGTACTGCTCAAATGCCATCTGCAGGGTCAGGCACGTAACAGGGAGTCCCAGTTTGGCTCCAGTGTTGACTTCAACGGATAAAATTGCTTCCGCATTAACTAATTATTTAGTGCTTCAAATCAACAATGATATTTTCCCCCTCCCAAGGAATCAATTTCTTCAATTATTTTGAGAAAACACTAGTGCTAGGCCGCCTTCTTTTAATGCAAAGTGACGCAAGAACCCACGCCACACTTCAGAATCAAATGGCTACCTTGACTACTAGGTTTAGTAGTCTCACAGTTTAAGCCTACAGTAGCTAATAATCTCTTCTTTAATCCTGTCTTGGATTTATTTTGGAAGAGATAGCATATTTCCATATAGATAGAAAGCTTCTGGAATTAAATTAAGCAGTTAAATAAACAGTTGAATTTGTTAAACTTCTTTTGTTTCTCAACACAAACCATACTTAACAACTAATCTGAATGACAATTATTTTCAGCTTAATTAGAAAATCTTAATTAACAATGAAGATTTAACCTTAATATTTTTGGTTTCTGAATCATATATAAAAAAATTAACATTATGTGAATAAATAAGACAATCTTTTTAAACCTCAAGGCAGGATTACTGATGCAGGCAGACTTCGTTATTAAACACATTCTAAATTAAACGCCTCTATGAATTTTATACTGAAATATATTGTGATAGTTTTGCATGCCAAATGTGACATTTTGTATTTTAGATTCATCTTCTGTAGTAATTTTGGAAATGTCATACAAACAAAGATTTTGTCATTTACCAATGGAATTACTATGCATGGCCGGTTAGCCATCTCTTTTCTGGCTCTTCTGGTTGTTTCAAGTCAGCAAGCCATAAAAAATCTTTATCTCTCTGAAACACAGCAATTTGGAAGATAATCGAATAGTGACTGGGGGGCAGAAACGCCAGTCTGAGGAATTATACCACAATCTCTCTTGCATTTACAACCTTCCTCAAAGCGAGTGTCAGTTGAGTAGGAAAAGGAGATAGAAGATTCATCATATTTCAAGCCTGTCTCATTTGCATGGTGGCATAGCTGTCTCATCTCCTGCTGAAAGACTTTGCTTGGCCAGCGCTGACAAACTGTTTTGAAGAACTCTTGCCATGCCCAAATGATTCATCATTAATAGCTTTAGACATTCTCTTTAAGCGTATGGTTACTTCTGCTGGAAAGCATATTTTGAAACCTGCTAAATTCTATCCTCTTAAACTATGAAAAGAAAAAAAAATAAAAAAGCAAGAACAATGCAATGCAATTGATCTAGTCATTTAGCAGTTTGCATCAGGGAAAAAGAGCACTCGTGGAGAACTTCACCTTCCCACAAGGTCCTGCTGCTCCATTTAATCCAGTATCCACACCTGCGAAGTTACCAAAGCTGGCTACCATTTCTTCTTCACATCCGTTCTGCTCTGCTTTCAGTGGCTGACTTCCCACTCTGCAGCAGTTAGAAAGGGAAGAGGGAAGAAGAACTGAAATGAACTACAATGCAGACACAGAAAGCACTTGCCGTTGGAAATACATCACAGTTGGATGTTTTTCTTGAATATATCATAAGCCTGGCAGGGCACCCAGGAGAAACAACAGTGTGCTAAAGAAAAGAAATGGCTAGGCTTCAAAAAGCGGCATACAAAAAATGCAGTCACAGCCCCAGTAACACGACCAATATTTGTCAGTTTGTGCCACAGGTCAACATAAGGAACCTAAAGTTTCACTGCCCGTGTATAATCAGCTCTGTCTGGCGTTGGGGCTCGGGTTCTAGGTTAAGAATATTAAAGTAGGAAGCCATTGCCTCTGTTTACACTTTGAGGACCGACTGACAGCTTCAATAAACTTGAACTGGTTTTTGGAAAACATTGGTTCCTTGGGGATTGGGTTGCTTTAAACCACTGAAAAAAAAATCTTATTATATATATAAATCTTACCCTTTTTTTTCAGAAATCTTATAAATTTTTATACAAATCTCATATCATTTATAAATGTTCTAAAAGATCTTATTTTAGATATATTAAAAAATATATATGTCATATATATACACACAAACAAATTTTCAGCTGTATGTGAACCATTAAACTTTCCTTGGCATTCATATGTTAACTTCTTGTGTAGTTAAAGTAATTTGGGGGGTAGTTATATCAACTCAAAGATATTTTTTTTTTTTAAAAAGAGAGGTCCCTGTAGCAACACAAAATGCCAACAAATAGTGTAAGAACAGCCCTACACTGGATAACCCAATGCTGCCCTGCTTAGCGCACAGGATACACAAAAGGCACAATACCCCATGGAGAAAGCCTTGTTCCTAGAGCACAGCAGGAGCAAATGCAAAACTAAGTCATTTACAATAAGCACTGTAAATCTGTATGCTTTGGCAATCCCGTCCTATCTTTCAACAGACACAGAGCAGCGAGCAATTCCTCTGTCCCTGCTCGGCACCAGTATCTAAGTAGAAATGGCCCTAAGTAAAAACATCTGTAGATGCTCTGCTGCCTTCAAAACACTTCAGCTTTTGCTTCCACAACCTGCTCTAAAAGGCTGGGGAGGGTCGGTCAGCTATGCCGGTGCTGGCGATGCTCCGGCCACGCTTGCAGGTGGAGCCGGGGCAGGCAGCAGAGCATAGAGAAAGACACGGTGGCTCTCAGGAGCTGGAGGTTGAGCGGGCTCTTCGTGGCTGAGGGCCAACCACGTGCCACCCGGGAGGTCAGGGGAGCTGCCTGCAGCATGCTGAGAGGAGGCATGCGGAGCCAAGGAGAAATCACTGCATCACGTACAGCTGCAATTCAGGATTAGCTTGGGCATCTACAACACAGGCAAGCAGAGGACAGGCTCTCTTAGGTTGCCAAGCCATGTATGCAGTTAAGTTTTTAGCCACAACAGAAAATGCTAAAATTCGGTGTTCATTCAAAACAAACAAACAAAAAAAGAATCAAGAGTCAAAACCAACAACATTTCCCTGGACTGCACTTCTGAAACATTCCTTCAGCATTTTCTGACTTGCTTTTGGCAAATTCAGCTCCAGTGTCTTCATTCCTGTTTCATTCTTTGCATGCTAGGTGATAATATGAGAAGCCTCCACATTTGTAAAATTAACCTGGTTCTTTATCAAGAAAATTACAGAGACTCTGCAATCCTGCTAAACAACCCAGACTCAGGCACACATGCTAGCTAGGTAACACAGTTCAAATTCCCCTCTTCTGAAACAGGTGCTCCCATCTCCAAGTTCCTGGCACATTCCTACAAATCAGTTTCTACTCAGACTTCGCCTATGGCTTTTTTTTTTTTTTTTTTTTAGAAACATATATATACAGATTTACATCAGTAAAATTACCACTGATGCATAGATAAACTGTTTTCCAGATTCCTCCACCAGTAGAACTGTATCATGTAAACACCCAGGCAATAGCTGAATCAGTTAGAAGTTCTGTGTAGTCACTAGTCCCAATGACGTACATGGGAATTTTGCCCAAGCCAGGACCGATAAGAACTAAGGACAAGATTCCAGTGCTAAGGGCTGAATACAAGAAGCATGGAGTCAACCACCTTTGAAGTTTTATCCTCGAGCTGCAGTCAAGTCAACTTGGGTCCACTTGTCCTAAATGGAAGTAACAGAAGATGGTTCTTGAATGGCACTAGCTAATTCATAGAGCTGAAACATCTGAGAAGTTAACTTCTCTCGTTGAGAAGAATGGTCTGTTTGGAACTTTGTACTTATTTAGTTTCTCATGATGGAAATTATTTCACTTAATTTAGTTAGAGCGCATTGACACAGGGGTTCATTAGGACACCCATTTGCCTGCAATTCAATTTAAAATTAAATACACTTTGGTGTTGATTTTATTACTTTTAAACTACTGTATCTATTGCCTTTATTAGCTGCTAATACACAATTATGAAGGTAAACAGTTTTCAGTACTGAACATCAAACATTTAAATAACCACATTTGATCTCGTTTTGGGTTGTACCATTTTTCTCCTTTTCCTGGGTGTTAGATTCAAGAGAATAACTAATTCAGTGAAGTTAGGCCTCTTTTGTGCTCACCAGCATGCTCATCAGCTGTCACAGCAGAACATAGCTTCCTTGGCTGATTCCATGAGGGTTATTTATTTCCTCTATTCATTTCTTTACAGGTAATTTGATGCATGTATTTATCTGAAGGTCACGTGTAGCTTGATCACAAAAACATTGCTCCAATTCATATTTCCTTCACTCTCTAAGGGTAATTCAGAGGCAGGGATGAAGGGCACTGGGAGAAGCCATTTGGTCACCTTTTGAAGTGCACTGTGTGTAGCACTTAAAAATTACAGCGCAAGCTGGGTATCTGAAAATGGAGGTATCCAAAACAGAGGCCTCTTTCAAAAGCACAGGCTTAATTTTTCTAGGCCTGAGGTCCTTTGTTTGGGAGAAGTTCCATTCATTAATATCTGTAAAGCACTGAAAGATCTTTGGAAGGAAAGCACATTAGATAGAAGTACAAAGTAGCCCTTATCTGACATACCTTTGAAAGAGTTCATGAATCCTGGCTCGCAACTTTTGTTTCTTGTGGTGAGAGACTTCCTTGTGGTGCTTTGAGTCACACATGCCAAAAAAAAAAAAAAGAAAAAACTTACAGTTTGTTTCCAAATGTACAAAAAGAACATGGAAATAAAAAGCCATAAATGTGCAATTTTCCAAAGGTTTGCCTTAGGTCTTCTGGTTGAACGTTTTCAAGCAGAAGGTTGAAGCAATTAGGAATTTCAGCCACCATTCTTTTATTCCATTATTTTTTCCATATATTTTTCCATGTTTACTCCATTATTTCCAAGGGGAACTGAGCTCTAATCTTGTTTTAAAAGCTTGATCAGTACAATGTATATTTGTGCATGGCAGTGCCCTACAGTCCTTATTTTTACACCACCTAACACATACTCATATACATGCATACATATGCATATGCATGTATAAGTGTGTTTGTACACACACAACAAAATAAAACACACAAAACAGTTAGGCATAGACCACCAGAGAGCCCACAACTTAGAATCATAGAATTGTTTAGGTTGGAAAAGACCTTTAAGATCATCGAGCCCAACTGTCAACTAAACCCGCTAAACCATGTCCTGAAGTGCCTTGTCCACGTGCTTTTTGAACACCTCCAGGGATGGTGACTCAACCACTTCCCTGGGCAGCCTGTTCCAATACCTGACAACCCTTTCAGTAAGAAAATTTTTCCTAATATCCAATCTAAACCTCCCCTGCCGCACTGGCCCCACTTTAAATCTGCTCCAAATCTTGATGTCCTGTCTCACCACAACTGTTCTTCAATGTTTGGTAAGAGGGACTGGCATTTTTAGAGGTTGCAACATGTAGGAGGCTAACTCACGTGAGCAGCCATCTCCCCCCATGATTCTGCAGCTCTCCAGCATGAAGCTGGAGGGCCTGACGTTATTTTACTCTTGCACAGCAAGCTGAAAAAGTCTTTCCATCAAGAAGCCAGCATCCAACTCTTTTGGACTGTGTTTTCTGTGCGAAACCTGAAAACAATAACCCTGCTAAAGGTTGTAAACTCAGGAAAATAAAATTCTTCTCCCTGATCTGCACTGTTCAGAGATCTTGCTGAATATTTAAGGACATTTCTCACGCCTGGGTCTTCTACTGGTGTCCCCAAGACCAAAATAAAATGTGCATACAACACTACCAATATACAAGAAGGCTTTGTACTGTATATCCTATACTGTCGTCTAAACGTAAAATTATGCTCCACTTACACTCTCATCAAGCCTCAAAGCCAAAAAAAACATTTTGGTAGGGAGACAATGTAATAGTCAATGGAGAAAAATTCCCCATTGGAGGCTGCATATCTGGCTGTTGAAGTCTCTCCCTTCTTCCAAATCTCTAATTTCTTTGACAAATGTCTGGCTGTTTTCAAGGAAGCTTAGGAATCTCTGTCGAAGACTAAGGCAAAACACCCTGCTTATTTCCAAAATGAAAATTGTCAGAGTATAAAAACAAACTACAAAAACATATTAAAAAAGCCTGTGCAAGTAGCTTTTAAGGTAACTTTTTTAACCCTGTAAAATTAAAGCAGAGACAACATCATTGCCTTAAAATACAGTATGATTTGTTGGCAGTCCCAGCAGAGAGCCTCAGATGGACGCGATAAATCCTCCAGGCCCTGGTCAAGCATCACACATACGCGATTACAAAGGTGACACGACCAAACTAGCTCAAACCAAGACCTTCCAGCTCTCCATATGGCAGTGGTGTCACGGGCAACTTTCCCTTCACCACTGCTCCTCCGTTAGTGGGAACCAAGCCCTCCTGCTCCTGACCAGCTTTTAGCTGAAGTTCACCAGGAGTCCCCGGAGCAGGGACTGGGACCCATTTCTCTCCCGCCCCCACAAACGCTAGCACTGGTTTTCTTTCCCCAGCCCGGTGAATCACCACCTACGCCGCTTCCCCGGGAAGGGCTGGGACCTGGCTCCAGTCCCAGCTCCGCTCCAGCAGAGCTGGTAGCTCTCTGGTTCGGGCGATCGGACCCCCCTCGTGCCAATTCCCACGGTCCAGCGGTGGCTGCAGCCACGCCAAGAGAAAGGGCAGGTTGTTCCTCCCCGGCCGCCCCACGGGGATGCGCTCTCGCAGGCGCAGGGGACCCGTCTCGGCGGCAGCAAGGACCGAGCGGTGACGTTCGTCGCCCTTGCGAGGTGCAGGCACCAGGCTGCCGCGGCCGAGGTGTTTGGGAGGTGCCCAGCAACGGAACTCAAAGTCTCTGAGAAGGTTTAATGACAAAAAACTACCAACCAAAAGACGTCGGGTGTTTTCAGAATTCGGTGGCAGATGGGAAGGTGTTTAAAGTTTCAGGCTGAGGCAGTTAAAGCTAAAGTTCAGAAAGCGGGAGGAGAACTTGGTTCATAATTTGTCTCCTGGATGCAGCTCTTGGTGGTGCCTAACACAGCAATTTTTGAGGTGGGCACTTAGATTAAGAAATAAGATGAAATAAAAAACTCATTTCATGTAAAAAAATCAAGTAACCATAATATTACAACATTCAGACATTACCAGTCCAGGCTTACACTGAGCCAGAAGTAGAGAAATTTTTTTTTAAAAATTGATTATATTACCAGACTCCCATAGCTGTCCAATCCCCTTGTTTATCTTCCTAATCTTAATTAAATAATGAATATTCAAAAGAAAATATGAATCGGGGTTCTCTGTATGAACTGCACTGTTTTCCATCACTCTGCCTCTGAAGTGGCAATGGGAATATGATTTAAAACTATTTCTTCTGGATCCAAGTAAAATATTTGTCACAGTGTGTCATGATAATTTTTAAAAAGCTCTATCATCTACCTAATAAATTTGTTAAGTTTATTCAAATCTTATTGAACAGGAAAAGTGCAATGAGTCATGGTTAATATTTCTTTACCTACACTAAGAAATAAAATATATCAAAAATTCAATGCTTAGGGTCCTATTCAGAAAACCTCTATGAGTCTGTAATACATCTTCTACATGATTAAAAAAAAACAGGAAACTTGCTTTAAAATGAATTATTCACCACCTTGAATAAATTTCCATCTTTCCTATTTGCAAAACCCCAAAGTCAGTTATGTAAATTTTAACCTACACTAATTACCTCAGGGGTGTGCAAGCTAAAGGAAAGTAGATGCAGTAGAAAAAAAATCCCAGACATTTCCATCACCAGGAAGCAATTTAATAGAGGAAAAAATGTGTAAGTTTTCAAAAACAGAGCAGCCCATATATTTTTTTTTTTTAAATGTGGAATAATCATTGCTGCAATATCCCTTGAATCAGAGATTTACTGGAATAAGCCCAAGTGCTTTTTCTCAATGGCATATACCATCATGCACATAGCTAAGCTCTTGTTTCTCATCATGACACTGGCATTGTCTAGACTGTAAAAACGACCCATTGTTGAAAACGGGCGTTCCCAACAGGAAGGCATGAAACATAGTTGAGCTTCAAGTCAATATAGACATTGAGGGCCCCTTCAGAAAAAAAGCGACAAAAATCCGGGAACCGCTGGATATCCTTCAGAGGTCGCCTGGGATGTACTGAAGAAAGCGAGGTGTTGTTTGAAGGCAGAAGGGCTCAATCACAGCACCGCTTTGTCCTATTCTCCTTTCCTGATACCAGGCACTGCTTTAGCTGTGAACCAGCTCCTTCACACGTCTTTTTCAGTTTCTTCATTGGCTATCTTGAGGTCTAATTACACAAACAGCCCATCCACTGATTTCAGAGAGCATGATCAAGACCAGTATTTGAAAAAGGTCTTTCAGTTTGGGCTCAGCCTAGAGACACACAATGGTAAGTATTGTTTCTACTGCAGACAAAAAGAAGAACCTGACTCAATACTATTAATCAGTGCTGACTGGCTATTTTCACTGTGAAACTACCTCACAAATGGTAGGACTATGATTCCTATAGTAATTTTCAATTTGGAAAAAAAATTACACTAAACCCTGCCCAAACACATCCTTTCCTCTAAGGAGAAAGCCCACAGAATTCGGCAAAGCTTTGAAGCAAAATGGAATTGGTTTTCTATCGTTTAGCAAAAATGGAGCATTTAGGAAAAATATTTCCCCTTCCCTTTTTGGCGAGTCCTAGCACTGGTATTACAACCTCCTGGTGAGGTACTCACCCCATTGCAATTTGAAACAGCCAGCTGAGCTCTGGCCCTGACGAAATCATACTCCCTGGGAGGAGTGATGTGCGGGTCCACCACCTTCCCGCAAGTCCTCCTCACCAGGTCAGGGCGCAGCAGAGGCAGCGTGGAGACACCACCGGGGAGGTCTCCAGCAGCCTCCCGCCACCCACAGGGATACCACGTGTAGAGGATCCCGGTGCTTCCCCTTCACTCCCCTCCTTGAGAAATCACATTGGTACATCACAGTGTAGGTAGTGCTGTCTTTCCAGCTGTAAACAAATGCCTAAATAAAAGCTTTTACCTAGGATTTCCATCTCTCCATCCCAAAACGTTTTGCAGTGATGGAAATCCTGTTCACTGCGATTTTACAGACGGAAGTGAGATGCCAGTGAGCTCACCGAGCAAAGCGTCAGCAGGACTAGAAACAAAACCCATGTCTCTAGTCCCCCACTGGTGCCATCTAGTCCTCCTCCTTCACAGTCTGGCTGCTGCATGGAGATTCACTCCCCGTGACTTTCAACATCTAGTGCACTGTATACCACAAAACAAGTAAAAAAGTGAAGAACCGTTTGAGATGAAGAAAAAAAAATATTGCAAGAAAAGTTAACATTCCTTTCAGGCAAAGTGAGATTTTGAGAGGCTTATCCTCTCCATGTTAACTAGAGAGATCACAGGGAAGTGAGGCATTGAGAGGTAAAGTGGGATGAGTGCCCTTCACTGAAAGCAAAGTCTCTAGTAGGTGGATAAGGCCTGCTCTCAAAATTGCACTGCCCGTTGCCTGTTGGAATTTGGGTGACCTTGTCTCGGAGATGGCCACATACCAGGAGGTAAAGTTGTGTCAAAATCCTGGATACACGGTAGTATTATTCATGGTGCACCCTGCCAAAAACATGCCACGAACTCTCAGATGCAATTTTAAAAGAGAAAAAGCAACAAAGCAACCCTCTCCCCTGCCCATGACTTTCCTTCTAAATAGAAAATTAAACCAATTTACTGTTCATGAGCATAAAATTAAGAACTTAGACAACTGAGCCATTTGTAACAACTAGGGGAAAAAAAAAAAAAACAACTCATACTCTCTTAAAACTGATACTGCAGAACACAAAGCGAGATTTACTTTAGTCATGCTATAGCCTTATTACACTGAGTAATACAGATACATTTAGCGACAACATTATAGGCTGATCATTTTGATAAATCTGTAAAACATTGCATTATCTCTAATGATGCAGTGAAGACCGAGCTACCAGTCAGCACAGGAAGGCAGTATCCTGCTACTGAGGTGGATGCTTTTTTAAGACATATATATAAAAGACACCAATTTTGAACAATTGTGGAAACTAGATCCAGCTGTAAAGTAGGTGTGATAAACAAGGACCTGAACTTCCCCAAAACTCAGAGATGTTTTCATTCAGGGTTTTGATCCAAGATGATAGTACTAACAAATTAAAAGAACTTGAATCATGTTGCTTAAGATGCAGTGAGGAAACTCTGGAGGCATGCCTGTTGCAGGGCTACCCAGCTTCTGCAAAATAAAGATTTTGCCTCTCCTACCTCAAAACAGAGGACTCGCTCTTCTCATTTCTTGCCGTTCACAGAGAGATCACCTGTGGTTTCTTCAGAACCACCAGATACTCCTTCAGATGCTTATTTCACAGTTGAGAAGATGTAGCTTCAAGGTCATAAAGCTTTGATGTCCTCATCAAAATCTACAGAGTGTTGTAAGTGTATGCAAGGCCATTTATCAGAGTGTCTGACAACCATAGCCGAGCACTGAAAATATACAACACTGAAATGGCGTTTGCCATTGATAAAGAGACTTCAAGCAGAAATGTCCTAGCCTGTCAAAGCTCCGCAAGCTTAGATGTCTCCAGATTAACCTAGAAATCACGAGCTACTAAGAAGCTTCCGGTAATTTTAGCCTAAATAGTAAGATATAATGGAAGATGCTAACAAGATATAATTGAAGGTGCTAAAACACATTTTATTAGGGAACACATTCCCTCCAGTATAAACTCATGTAGCACAAGCAATGCTAGTGGAAACCGAGTGAACTATGCAAATCTATGGATCTAAAATGAATAGTTTACACTAAAAATTAAAGAGAAAAAATGTTTATAAGCTATGTCATCAACTTCAGGGTTTTACAATCTTTTCTGCTTTCTGGATACTGACAGCAAATCCTGGCATGAACAACTGAAGAGAAACTGAAAGGAAATACCAATCGGAAATACTGAGACTTTTTTTGTGGTTTTTCCCCATTCTTCCTCAATTTAAAAATGTTTGTTCATTTCAGCACAGAATGTTTTTATTATTTCTATAACCTTTTCAAAGTCCCTCATGAAACTTTACTCCTTTAATCCTCTCACTGTTCCCTAAAGCAGGTATCTAATTTTAGGTCTGTTTTGCAGATAGGGAAAACTGAGTCATAGTAACTAATTTGCTTGTTACAACCCCAAAACCCTGATGTTTAGGTCTGAGGTTACAATCTATCCCATCTTTCTGAGTCCCTTTTCTTTTTCTCTGACTGCTTCACAAATTTGTCTCTGTAATTGTAATCTAAAAACGCAGGCTTTAACTTTATCCAATAACTTCCATTTGTACTGGCTTTCACATCATCTTCTGTTTCAAGTGTGCAGGCATGCACTTGAACACTTCATAATTAGAAGAGACATTCACTTACAATTAGTATATGAAAATTACAGAGAGGGAAACAATGCTTTAAGTAAAGTTTACTGTATGATTGTCTTAAATACAACAGTGGAAATGACAAGTTGCCATGCCTAATGATTTTTCTCTGTAGAGAACAGATCTCCTGCAAGTCCACATCTTGCTCCATCTCTCTGCTGAAAGTTGTAGGTGGAAGTTGTTTCACATTTTCAGCTGAAATGTAAGCCCTCCCTCTCCAATTTGAATACTGACACGAGCAATTGTATCATAACATCATATTATGCTGATGTTTGAGTGAACATATGCAATTTAGTACATGTTCTTGTTGTAACCACCTAATCCTGAAAGCCGTGTCTTGTCTAAGGGTCTAGCACAGTAGTGAGGGAAACCAACTGTGCTAACAGATCGCCAGCAAGTTGAGCAACAGTGATGATTTCCCACCTTTGTACTAAGCAAGCAAGCAAGCATGCATGTAACGCAACTGGACCGTCTCTCCCAGTATTTCTACACCTCTCAACTTACAGGTGACCTGGTTATGTTTCACACTAGCAAACTGGTGTGAACAACTCCAAAGCCCTTAAAAACTCAGATTACACATGGAAAGCCTCAAAGTTAGCCCTGCTTTAAGCAGGAGATTGGACTAGATAGCCTTCAGAGGTCAGGTCCTTCCCCACCTGAATTAATCTGTTCTATGAAGTAGAGGTCAAAAGTACCATCCAGCATAGGTTCCGCTTGACATATTCAGCTCTACTGTAAGACTGCAGAAGCAAAAAAGTTACAACATTTAGAGCAATTCATTTATCTGTAGCTCATAAAAATCTGTGTAGTCTATTAATGCTGTTAAAGAGTTTCCTGTCATAAAAGCTAACCAACAGTAGACTTAGCTACACCTGTGACTACAGTTTGGCTCCAAATGTATTAAAAATACAAATAAAACCTCCCTGGAAAAAAAAAAATAAAAGTAATTCTGGAGAATACATGAGCAACTAAAAAACCTTTTTTCATTGGGGTTTTTTTTGCAGGTTTGTGCCTCTATACATCAGTAATGCTTACTCTTTCCTTACAGTCTTCATCTGAGTTCTGCTTCTTTTAACATGTGGTCAGTACTTGATGAAGTCACTTAAGCTTCAACAGGACTTGGCAATCACTGATTCTCTGTAAAGAATCTTTCCAATTGCCTCTGTTTATTGAACCATAGAAATAGACTTCCTTACTGGAGTTTATATTAGGATAATGAGTCAGAAAGCTGACCAGTCAGATTACCTTAAGCAGCAGCAAAGGCAGTATCATCATTTACAGTAGCTGTAGGATTCATTGTTCCAGCTCAACAGAATATCAAGAATTACTTTGGTTGTTTAATTGCTCCTCTGAACATAAAGAGTGGAAAAACACAATAAAAATTAAGTGAACTCCTTTTTAGTGCAAAAATATAAGAAATATAGAATATTTGCATTACTTCCATCTAAATATTTACTTAACTAAAAATCCACAAACTGCTGAACAAAGCAATCAAAAGAGAATTACAATTAAAAAGAGCAGCTATAGCAATATTATGGGTATTGTGACAGCACAGTGACAGGCCCTTTACAAACATACGAAACATCTTTTCCACAGTTCTGCTTATGTTCACATTCATTTCTATGCTCCTCCTTCTGTCCCACTCAGTTCTTAAAAAAAAAAAAAAAAATGTGTATATCTGAGTGTCCAGAAGCAATGGGGGAAGAACCTTAGAAAATTGGAGGATTCCCAGGCATTCCGCTGAGGAAGCAGGAGCAAGCCTCATAGAATAAAGATATTCAGAAGCCTCAGGTTGCCAGCCTATGTGGTAGAGAAGTCCCCTAGCTACACATACTAGCATCTTGGCCAGGCTTTGGGTCTGTTAGGTGGGTCCTGACGCACATCTGAGAGCCATGGACACCCACTAGGCAGGACATCAGAAGTCCAAGGGCCAGAAGCCCAATAACCCAAGCTTTGGGAAGTTGACCTTGTGTTTTTTTCCCCTCAAACATAGGTTTCAGTGAAGTGCTTTTTCACCAGTCCAGGAGCACTCTACCTAGCAGGACTACAATGAATTCATTGAGTTTAGCTTAATGACAGGTTTCAAAAGGAAACTAGATGCTAAGCACTTCTGACAGGTGTAGATTTCAGTCTATCTGTGCCCTTGTTCTTCCTCTGTAAAATGGAGATACCCATAATTCCTACTATATCACATAAATTGAATGGAAACCATTATACTAACAGACTGTAGAGATGCTTTGACACTCAAATGTTGAGTGTAGCATACAGGTAGCTTACCTAAAATGAAGTCACCCACTTTTAAGATGTGGTGTAAATGAAACATTGCCAGCTTTTGTATTCTTGACCTGCAATCCTCAGTTAAAAAAAAAATATATATATATATATATAACTCATTTGAACATGACAGTCATTTAAAATCTTCGCAAATGTCAAAAAGAAGTAGCCAGGTTTTGGCTGAGGAAAAAGCACCTTCAATTCTGCATTGCTCTTAGGTGCACATATTCATACAAGTATTATGCTCAAGAACGATCACAAAGGATTGTACAATGCTTAGTAGGCTGCAGCTTTGATGAGGGGAGGTCTGCAGATACCATCAGGATTTAAATGACAGTAGTATCCAACAGGGTAGAACATGCAAGCAAATGTGCGATGATGTTTTATATGACTGAGGCCTGATCCCACTGATTAAATTCCTGATTGGCAGGTAGATTTGTCATCATCTTACATAGTACCAAATTTTACGCACATCATATCCACCATTAACCAAAGGAAAACTGATCACTCCATCATCATATAAATTGATCTCACTGTGACTTGGCAAGGAGTCAGAGCAGTGATGATATTGACCCTGTCAGAAGAGTAGGTCTAATGCCCAGCAGCATTAACCTTTGTTTAACCAAAAGGTAAATCACTTGATGAAAGGCAACATTTTATTACTATCCACCTGCAACAAATAGCTCATTTCTCTACCACTATAACTCAACTGCTGGTATTGAAGAGCAAAACTTGCACTTTCTTTCAGAGGCTCTTGAGTAATTCACATTGAGGTCATGGATCAAAAGTGATTATATAGTCATAATGATCAAGTCCCGCAAGGTGTTATACCCAGCACAGAGGGCTAAATGTAGCGACTGAATCCTGTAGAGAAAGACGGAGATTGTGAACAAATTACCTTTAGTTAAGAATACCGACCAAGTTGCAGGAAGAGCATAGCCAAGCAGAAAAGATGTTCTTGACTTCTGGGGCAGTATTCATCCTTCCAATTGCCCAATTATGATTTTTTCTGAGAGAACCTACATAAAACTGATAGTCACTTTTATTGTCTCAGTTCAGAAACAGCCGAAAATCCTAGAGCTGGTATTTTTCCATAGCATTTGAATTAATGACTGGTAAGATTATGTTGCCAAAGGCCCATCAAGTGCAATCTCACCCCAATCACCATTGTATGCTTCATCCTTGGCAGTCTCTCATGTTTTGAGAGCATCTTTCCTTTAATCAAACACATTAAGCCAGAATTACGTCAGGTCTTTCCTTGCATATTTCTCTGCTCTGTAAGATCAAGTTCTGCCCATAAACATGTGTCCCTGCATTGTCTCATGACAGATGGTTTTCTGCAGCATTCTGCATAACCAGCCTTGGTTGTACCTGCTCAGCTTCTACCACAACACAGTCCCAAAGTTATGATTTTCTTTCTTTCAATAGAGTTTATTTTTCTTTATTAAAAGCAAATGTCATGGGGCTTTTGAAATCTGTAGGCCTACATGATAGGCCACAGGAAAGAGTACTGCTTTCCAAATTTAATATTCTTTAAAGTGTTTGTTAACAGAACATTGACGTCTGCTTAATGCTTTCTTTACAAGAATCTATCAGATCTCCCCTTACGTATTTCTTGCCAATTTACAAAACAGAACATGAAGTAACAACTCAGCTTAAAGTTCCAGAGCTAGAATCTTGCATAAACCTTTTATTATTATTATTATTATTATTTTGGAAAGTACATCTGCTCTTTCAAATACTTTTAATCACGGTGATCTCATGCACTGAGCTGCTGTTTAGACAAAAGCCACCCATTTACTGCAGAGCTACAAAGCAGAGAAGAAAAACAATGAACTAAAGGATAGATAGTTAATACATAGCTGTCCTCTTTGTGCCAACGCTGCCAGCAAAGCTCCAGTGCAAATCAGATGCCTTATTGGAGAGAATTTTTGGCAGCCTAAAAAGAAACAGCAGCAACTCAAATGTGTTTCTGAACCTCACTTACAAAACCAGTCTTATGTACCGTAAACTGTCAATTGCTATTTTTAACCCTTAGGCTCCCATCTTTTGTTTTCATTTTGTCAAGCAAAGGAATGTGAGAGAGATGTCTATTAGACTCCTTCAGTCAGCCTGAGGGTTAATTACTCAGTTTGGTAGACATTTGAAAATATTATGTTACCTCTAACGGCAAAATTGATAGAAGCTTGTTTCAGGCTCACTTTATGTCATTATGGCAGATTAAATTAACTAATCATAAATTACAATGGCTAAAGTACATCTGCTACTCACTAAACCTACAGAAGGAAGAGAAGGGGGTTTTTTTCTGAATAAGAAGTAAACACCACACAGCAAATTAAAGACTTTTTCAAACCAATAAACATACATTCAAGCAACAAAAGTTGGAAGTATCCCAAAGATGACAGCAACAGATTCTGAAGACCATGGCAGCAGTCTAACACTGAACCTGTAGCTGCTGCGGAAAGGTACCAACACTACAATGCTACAGGGGCATATCCACGGATCAAAGAGTAAAGATGGTCCATTAAAGAATAAAGAAGGTCAATTAAAAAATAATAAGCATGCTCACATTATTGTTAGATGTCTTTGAATACCAATATGACACGAGGTGCATGTTTGCAGCCTCTTCTTCCTGTGTCACTTTCCATTTTCTGTTCAAAGGGACTGATTGTACCATTTCTATGAGCTTCCAAGAAAAGGATGGACATACACATCACTGATCTAGAAGATAATATAGATTTTACAGTGATCCTCGTTACCCCCCCGCATTGCAGGATGCAGATGTGACAGCTGATACCATGTCAGTATGATTGAATTCCTAAACAGGGCACGGACAACTGAAGTTAGAGATGCATGGGAGAAATGGAGAGAAAACACATGCATTCAAGACTCTTCTGTGCAGTATAAAGTATTGAGACCCTATCTGTAAACTCATGGTATACCAGCTCAATCAATCACATTAAATGAGGATTTTCTTTTTTTCAGACCAAAATAAGGAAGAAAAGCAGTATTATATTGTGTGATGTGGATTCACATACGCAGTTGTTAGTTAAAAAGCAGAATGTTGTTTCGGGATGACCAGATAGCTTGCTCCTGTCTAGGAAACAAACTTTGCTGAACACCTACAAAGAGAGTTCAAGTAAGACCATCAGCTTCCCAGTGACCATGTTTATAGGGAGGGTAAACAAAGGACTGACAAATCTATTGTGTTCCTTCAGGTGTGACAGAGCCTCATGAAGCTTTGAGGGCATCCGAATAGCCCAAACTTAAAGTGTGAACTCTCAACAAACCATAAAGTCTTCTGGAAAGCTGCATCGCTCTCTGATCACCTGTTCCCAGGTTCCTACTCCATCAGTCCCTTGAGGCAGATGATGCTCTTAGTATCATCTGAGTCCTTTTCCCTCATGTTTCCCTCCCATTTCATGTTCTCTCAACAATATTCCCCAAAGCACCTTCTATGCATGATGTGTACAGCTACAAAAAAGTCAGAAGGAATGAAATACAGCTACCCAAGGCTTTAGAGGAAAGCAGCAAGGAAGGGAATTGTGTCCCTCACCGACATGCAGAAGGCAATGATGAGGTTTAGTCCTGCATTGAAAAAATTCTAAAAACTTCCTCTGAAAATAAAAGAAAGCTTAGATCACCATCAGTCACTGGATAACCTATTTTAAGCCCATCAGAGCCAGCGCGCTGTTCTCATGTTGCTAATTAAAAATGATAGATTCATCAATTAATCTCTCTTCCTGTCCCCTAGTCTCGGTATGAGATTTTTCAAAGGGACAAACGGTAGTTAGGTACCCACAAGTATCATTTCAGCCCTGAAAACTTGTGCCTTTGTCAACATGAACTCGACCTTGTCTCTTTACACTATGAAATGACAAAAAGAAAACCAAATGAAGCTTTGCCACCCTTAAAAACACAACAGATTTATAGTTTGGGAATAATCTTATCGTCTGTACAATGAATATTGCTACATAAATCCTTCCTGGGCTCCAATCTGAACTTGCTCATTGATAGATGAATAAGCCTCTGTTAAATTTGGCAGAGAGAGATATCCTAAGCTTAGGCTCTTGATTGAAACTCAATTGCAATACTTACTACGGAACAGTCAGAGACACTCCACTATTTAGGAAAGAAGCAACGAAGGCAATCTATTTTTATTCACATTGAAATGGAGACAAAGATAAAGGTCCTGCTGTTAGCTTAGCAAAGTGCCAGTCACATAAAGCAAGCCAACAAAATGGGTTATCTTTTCCCTTCAATATATGTATCGCCGGGCAGTGAAATAGAATTGGGGTGTACAAGGTTAACAAGCCAGCATCATGTTATGAAGCAAGCGATAAAATTGTCTTATAGTTCTTAACTCTGACCTGTTCCAGTGAAAAGCTGCCAAGCAGAATTATGTCATCCTGAACATCTCTCTCAAACTGTTCAATATATGAAGGAATCTCTTCATCTTCAAGCTCCCTGTGAAGGTCACGTGCCTTACTGGAGCTGACAGGCATCACGGAGTCTGGAAAATCTTCACTGGTGACACAGGCTGCTCGAAACAAAAGTGGCAGATTATCTCTTAGCAAATGGAAGTTCATTCACTGGTTAGTACCTTCTCAGTTAACATGTTTGACCCACCAACCTTTTAAGATGACAATTCATGCCATAAAATGGACAGTGATAAATAACAGCAGTAGAAAACCAGCGGGTTCCAAGTGTCGTTACCAGGAAAACTCTCCTCAAGAGCAACATCTGCATACAGGTACAAATTTAGCACATGCAGCTTATTCCTTAAATAATTTTAAAAAGGGGTGCTCTGCATTTCCGTGGTCACTTTGCTCCCATGCAAAACTTAAAGGAATTGGGATTTGGAACGACTTTGGCTTTTGCTCCTGAGGAAGAGGAGGAATAACTGCAGTTGAAATGGAGTTTTAGGCGGAGCCACGCCAAGCATTTCATCTTCCTCCCACTCACCCCAGAGGATCAGATTCCTCCCCTAGGTGTGTGCGTGCAGCTCCTGCCTAATTAATTGGGTCCGGTTCTGCTCTCACCCACATCGTTCCCCTGATTTCACTGTGGTGACGTAAGCAGAACCAAAGACTATATGCTGCACATAAATAAAAATAAATCCCATTCATAAAGTTGACCTTAAAGAGAAGTTATGTCCTTTTTTCAGTTTGGTTCATCATACTACTAAAAAAAAAAAAAAAAAAAAAAATTCTTCTCATTGAGATCTGCTACATTACTAATACTAGCGTGGGTTATAAATAATAGACAACTATTTTTTCTCATTTCTCCATGTTAGGACCACTAAGAAATGATAGATATCAGGCTGTCCACATCTGACTATCTTTCTTGCCTCATATTTCTGTGCGTAAGTGTTTATAGTTCTCTGTGCCTTTCTTTGCAAGAAACTGCCATATCTACTTATTTGCTTTTCTCTTTGTCCATCCTAAGACATGAAAGCAGTTAAAAGATTTTTTTTCTTTTCCTCACTCCCCTTTGAAGTCTCTCATTCTCTAATGAAGACCAGAAAAGGAAAGATAAAACTAAGGCTATTAACATTTTCAGTTTTGCTCGCTACTCATTGTTTAATGACTTTAATTGTTGAGCCTCCCGAGTACTTAAATCACCTCGGTGCCACCAACACACAGGAAGTAGGGTGGGTTTTTTATTTAATTACAACAGGATACAATTCAAAATCATGTTGGGGGAAGTGTACAGTAGATATAAACAACCCAAACCATTACCTTAGGGTACACAATCTCTTCATGTAGCATCTTACAAGCCTAATGAAAAGTGATTTGACCTACAACTATTAACTGCAAAAACAAAACAATATTTACATTTAAATTTACTGTAACATTAAGGGTTTGGCTAGGAGAGAGAAAATCCAGGAAGCGCTGGAAAAGGAAACGTTGCCAACAGCAGAAGATGCAGCATCGCTTGCTCCCCTCGACGCTGTGTTGTACACAACAGGCCATATGCTCAGCTGGTATAAATCAGCTGCTTTACTGCTTTCACAGGAGCAGTGCAAGTTTACATCCTGGGAAGACTGTACATTCCTATCTCAGGATCCTCTGGGTGTAGAGAAATAGTCCTTATATATCAAAAAAGAAATAAAAACATTCGGTTTGCAAAAACAACCATGCAGTGATTCATCAAAATACCCTTCTTCTTTTTTGTATTTATTATTTTTGTGAGGAATCGTATCAAGTGAACTCAGTTTTGGTGGAAGGCACTGGGCTCATTAGCACATGGTTTGTGGGAAAAAAGCAAAAGAAGAGAGAGCGCATTTTAAAAAGCCTTTCAGGGAAGTAACTGCCAAAAATACAGAGATAAATTACAATTCAGATTTGAAAAATATTTAATGAAAAGATACATATGCTCATTTAAGCACAGTTGGAAAAACTATTCATTTGCCTGAGCTGGAGACAGGGAGAGAACAGGGTTGTTCAGCTGGTCTCTTCCTTCCTTTGCTGGCTTTGCAAAGAAACCTCTGAACCTCAGTCACCATCAGGTTGCTCCTTGTTTGAACTGACCCACAGGTTAGAGGCTTGAGCTGCCACCCCGGAGCAACGCTTGACCAAAACAAAGCCTCCACCTCCTTGCTACTACTACTACTACAAAGTAGTAACATCTTTAACACCATGGCTCCTTTGTACACACAAGACAAAATGGCTGAAAATTTACAGGGAAATTTATTGACAGATTGATAAAATAATTAAAAACTGGCTGCTTCAAGTTGTTTGCATCTGTGTCAAACTTTTCATTTTGCCTCAGCTGTACTTAACACTGCAAGTCATACTTTCCACGTTGTTTAAATCACTACTACTCCTTAGCACAGGCTGTATTTGCAGATGCTATGCTGTAATTAAAACAATCTCTCTGGTATTAGCTTGGCTGCTTGTAACTTCATTTACTCCTGCATTTGTCCATCAGACAGCAGTGGTTTACATACTGAGTTGAGAATTTAAAGGGTAGGTTCACCAGCAGACTATACCTCAGCATGGATTTGAATGTATAAAGCATTATAAACTCCACATGGAAAATGCATTTTGGCTGCCTGGTTCTAGAAGACACTGTGTATAAATTGTAGCTAAAAAAGTACATCAGCAAAGGCTCACGCATCAGTTTCAAACAATTAAAATGCTGCAAAACATTGCACTTCAATTTTTCAGTTGTTGCCAAAGAATAATATAACAGAAAAATATTTTTTTATGGTATTCACCTAGCATCATTTTAGATGTGCGTGGATCACGATCTTACATTGTTTAAGAGATTTTATCCCTAGGTAAAAAATATACAGTCTGCATCTTCCTCTAAAAAACAACCAACCAATGTTGCCTTTTAAGTTGCCTTATAATATGAACTAACACGTGCCACAGGAGCGACCAATAGTTTACTCAGCAACAAAATGCTTTAAATATACAATTATATAAATTCTGAGCCACGTTTTTTCCTTTCCTTTCCTTTGGGGATCATCTATTAATTAGGACTGTATGACTACGTGATTTTTCAGCTCAGTGGTCAAATGAAGAAAAGAAGCAGTCCTGTAAGAGTGGAACCAAATGAATCCTAGTTTTCTATGGATTTTCTGATGTCTAATAAGGGTCAAACTCCCATATTAGCTTTTCCCTCAGTGGAGACATTAATAATGCTTGTCTGCTCTGCTCAGCTGCCCAATTCCATAAAACTGGTAGGGAAGTCAGACCTGTGAGACTTGCTCTCTGTTTAAAAAAAGGGGTTGGAAGTGAACAACAGGTTCAAAAATTGGGAGGGAGAAACACAGACGGGCAGAAATAAATACAGCCTGGTACACGCGCACAGAGGTGGAGACTGCACAAGCCTCGCTTCCTCAGGAAAATCTTGCTCTTTTCTGGATTTTATTCACTGAAGCCAAGAACAGTAAAAAAATTCAGCTAGGACGGGGTGCAACATTCACCCACAGGACTAGCTCTGATACCCATTATGGCACTTTTAAGAAATAAAAGCACTGAGGCACCACTTGAGACACAAGACAGCGGTGGGCTGCAGCGTATCTCCCACTCGGTGCCTTCATGCCTACACAGGGGGGTTCTGATGTGCACCTGGAGTACGAGACACGCGTGTTAATGCATTTGCTTGCCCTGGAATTGAATCAGCGAGCTGGCAGCTCAGCAACCTCGGCAGCCTCAGCACGAGATCCCTGTCCACAGAGCACACCGCATACATTCAAATGGCTTTGGATGGATGAGAGATTTGAACCTGTCTCACACCCCATATAGCCTAAGAGTAATAACAGCATTTTGCCTGTCATGGTGGTTTGATAAAACTAGTTGGAGAAAAAGATGTTTTCAGTTCAAACATACCTGGTGAGTTTAAATTATAAACATTTGAGATTAGTGAAACCTTATTTCTCTATGTGCATGCTATTTGCTGTTATCCTCTGTAAAGCATCTGTTCTTCTTAACGATATTCATTAATGTTATTTGTAATATAAAATAAAGCTTTAGGGCACGTAGCTGAAGGAGAGAGTAACCACTGATGGATGGGGAAGGCTTCGCCTTCAGTCCCTAGTTCCCTTGCTTAAAAGCGGACAAATACACATGGCACAATTCAGCTCTCTTACCTTCAGCCACGCAAAAAGCAATGGACAAGTCTAAGTCAGTTATCCAAGACCCTTCTAGAGCCAAAGGAAAGACCACCTGCTTCCAGGGCACATTTTGTCCAATCAGCTAAGAGGTGTTTGCGTGAGGTGGGCTGAACTACTGCCCAGAGGTGCTTCTCTCTCCCTCTCCCACCACTTTGGGGGAGCCCCAGAAGCTAACTTTCAGAAAGCTAATAGAAAGAGTACTAGACCCCTCCCTGCGGCAGCCTGTAAAATAACATCAGGACATTTTCCTTAATGATACAGGGTTATTTTGGTGATAAAGCTATTGAATAATATGAAATACTATAAATATTGGTAGAGAGGGACTACATAAGTACCACAGATAGACACCCCACGTCAATCTTTCCTACAGAAATAACGTTGGCTTCACAGCCAAATATGGTTTTATTTTAATCTATGCTTTTGCAGGATAAAAGCAACAATCAACCTGCAGCACTGCTATAATCTTTCTCCAAAATGTGCAGCTCTACATTAACATGCAACAATAGAGAGCTTGCTAATAATTTGTTAAAGGTTTTTGCTTCAACTATCTGCCTGAATTTAGCTGTGATAGTTGTACTTTCTTTTCCTTGCATTTAAAATGAGACAAAATAGGTTTCAAAGATGTTACTGATATGACCAGTGCCAGTTCAAGGGATTTTGCAACCCTAGGCAAATGAAAATATTTGCCTCTTCTAGAACAAAGTTGCTCACAAACTAGTCATAAAACATGTTCCAGCTCCTGGAGCTCCACTGCCGTAGGCAACTGCTTGCTCTGTCTCTCTGACAGAGTAGGTCCTGTGTATAGCTGAAATGTAAGAAGAAACCTAATACAGATACAAAGAACAGAAAATACTTTTGCACAAAAGACCAGGCTGAAAAAAGAGGGGGGGATACCCAAAAAATACAAGGCATCCCTGAGCCAGGGCTTGTTCATATGTCACTTCTCCCGTGATGAACCAGAGAGCAGCAGACATGCACCTTATGTAAAGGTTGTGGTGGTAACGGTCCTGTGAATCAACTGGGTATTAAATAATGCCTGTAAAAATAAGCGAAGCCAAAGTAAGGCTGTTGGCTTGAGGTGAAGAAATCTCTTCTCATACATTTCATTGTTTTTACTGTAGATGGAACATCAATTTGTATTTTCTAACAAAGCCACGGAAAACATTTTCTTACTCACCTGTTAGTGTAAATCCTTACATAGATAACCTCAAACACTGTGTGACGTGACCCGTGCATCTGACAAATGGCCCACCCATTTATGAGCTGAAATAAAGGTTTAGTTTTCTAGCTTTGAGCACATAAGCAATGATATTTCCAGTCTTTTTTCATAAGGGTGGAATTCAACATGCAACAAAGCAGTCTAGAGAAAGCACGCCACTTAAGTTACACTTAAAACCACATAAACACGACTCAAAACAAAAACATTTGGGGAAAAAGATCTTACAGGCTCACATTAAAATCAATGTCCCGTTTGCTTCTGAGTTCAAGGGGATGGATTACCCGCTCTCTTCCCCACATCCAGACTCAAAAGTTTTATTTTTCGTTATGAAAATGATTTTTTTTTATTTACCTTGGAAGTCCAGCATCTTGCTTTCTTCATCTAGAAGCTTCATCAGTTTACCATACAGGATTTGCTCATCAAATTTCACAGGATCTTAAAAAAACAATAGTGAAACATCTATTGTTTCTTCCAGTACTCCTTCAGGAAACAATTTTAAACTATAAAGATATAAAACTACAAAAGTTAAGAAACCATTTGACACTGTGTCGTGGTTTTCACAGTGCTAGTTTCATAGCAGAGGTGACTGTCATTTTCTTCTGACTTATGAAAGACAGTTTAAAATAAAAATATGTAATTATATACTTTTAAATGGTGAGAAATATTATATTGTAAGAAATATTATATCTTGATCTGGACTGAAACTGGTTTACTAATTCTGCTAATAGACTCATTGAAATAATTATTTACATTCAAATTACCAGATGAATTCTATTTGACTCAATAAAAATCAAAGTACCTAATTTCTTTTCAAATGTGATTTTGGATCTTTATTAGAAATTTTACCTTGCTGTCCATAATACTAACACGTTATCTAGTATGAGTAGTCATTACAACACACTATGAAGTTTGATTTTGTGGCTGGTCAGTCATTCAAATTCCCAGTAACATCTGCAGATTTTAAAAAGGAGCAAGGGACACACGCACATGTACCTTTTTCCATGAGACCTAAAAAATCACTTCAAGTGTCTATATTCAAGGGAGAAATCACCAGCTGAGACTGTCTTCTCTCCGAATCTCCCAGACCCTGGCTTCTTTAAGTTGTCAGTGAAGATAGGCAGGTAGAAGGCCAAAGAAACGCGTACAAGGTAGGTGAACTGAAGTACAGCTACAAGCGACCCTGGGTGGCTCTTTTTAAGTGCCCAACAGAATATCAAAGAATAAATTTTCTTTACCATGAAATTTCAGAGCCAAGTTTTTCAGTTATGCTGAGCATTCAAAGAGGGAGGCTTCTGCAAACCTCTACTGCAAGTACAGAATCTTTACATTTCTTTTAGTGTGTAACATTGAAACGTTCCCTTGGCGAGGGAGGGTGAAAAAAATCCATAGTGGAGTGTTGTTTGTTCTCAGGGCATTATCAACTCAGACAAATTTCCAGAACAAATTTAATTTATCAAATATAGAAAAGATAATTGCCAATATCTTCATTTTCACAGAATAACCCATTAAAGAATCCCATATGATGAACACATTAAATGATATTTAACTTTGTATAATAGAGTTAGTGGCTGAAGATTTGCTTTTCACCAGCTATTCTCTTTGGGCATTGGGCCTGACTCGCTTAAGTCATAAGAAGAGTGTAACTTTAAAGTGTGCCCTGATTTCTTCATCTTGTTCTGCTTTTGTCTCTTGTTAGTGACAAGCTGCTAGCTGGGAGGAAGAGGTAAACTAATACCGTTTCCAGTCGGGGGATGACCATGCAGGACCAGACTTCAGTTCTGACTGTCCTTTTAATTCTGTCCACTACATACTAACGTAATTCCACTTACTGAACACTTCTGCAAGGAAAAGGAAACTAGACAATTAGCCTGGTTTGTGAGTATAACTGAATCACACCGGTTGAGGTGGGAAGGGACCTCCAGAGGCCATCTGCTCCAGGCCCCCTGCTCAAGCAGGGCCACCTCCTAGAGCCAAGTTACCCAGGACCACGTCCAGACAGTTTTGAATATCTCCAAGGTGGAAGACTTGCTCTTGACAGAGGTGTTGGTAAATATAGCGTTATAACTGCTTTGCAGATGTCAACACAACCAACCTGAGGCCAGTACCATTGCTAACAGACCTTTAATAAACAAGTGTTACCTCAACCTTTGAGTGACATTTTTGCTGGGAAGAAAAAGGAGGGATGACAAAGGACAGCTGTTCACACATGGATCTCAGGTCTAGCCTGATATGCAAATGCCTAAAACTACCTCCCCACTCCCACCTCTGGAAAGGGATGGACTTTCTCAGCGCTTTCATCTGTTCCAAATAAAAAAAAAAAGAACATTTAAGGTTAAGTGTTTATCACTCAGCCTCTTCAACACAGGCAGGAGAACGTTTTCTCCCTATGAAAACTGTACTTCCACGTATTCCTTATGTCACCACTCTATCCGTACATGTTTTTAGGCACACACGTACAGTTACAGAAACCTAATCCGCTTTTCATTCTCTGGTTATGAAGCAGATCATGACTCATGAAGCCTACTCATAAGATGAACCAAGGCAATACCAAGAGGGGAAAAAAAAAAAACAAAACACCCAAACCAAAATCTTTCATTTAAAAACTCTGAGCCAGAAGTTGACTTCCAAGGTATTACATTGCTGTCCTATACAATGAATGGGGAAATTATAGGGGTTAGATGTAATTCACCCTTGATAAACCTTGATTTTTTTTCACCAGTATGCAGAAATTCAAGTTACTGATGAGCGTTAGAGTCAGTTTTTCTCAGTCACACAAGTTTTTACCTCAAAAGCTTAAACCTCCATATCTACTCAAAGTGAAAATTTCTCATGAATTTCAGAAGTGACCTACTTCGAGACCCCTTACAGTAGACAAATCTTTTTAGATTTGACTACAACTGCCTGTCTAGAGAGTCTCTACAGTACAAATAAGCACAAGGTTTAATAAAGCAAAGGGCTAGGAAGGTAACACGGGAGAATTGGGTCTTGCGTGCTATCAGGTTGTTGGTGCTTAACAACAGGAGCTGGGCCAAAGCATTCAGTGCATAGCTAAGCACTTCATTACCATGATGATGTTCTTACTTAAGTCCATGCAAATTCAGGCAGGCCCGTTCCCACCCTTTTTTATCTAAAAGCCATGACAGCAAAGGAGAATTTCCTCCACTAGACAATACCTCCTAGTTAATCTCTCTCATACCTATGCATAACTTCTTTTCTCCCAGCTCTGCAGTCACGCCCTCCCACTCCTCGCTATCGCCCACAGAGAGAAAAGCTAAACATCCCTGCTAAACTGGCACAAAGAAAACCAAAAAAAGCCTCCTCATGTGCTGGGAACTTTTACGGGCTCTAGGATTTCCTTCTGTAAGGTAAACACACATTCTGCTCAGTAATAAAATTGCTCTCCAAGAAGGACTTCGGGAGCAGGGTTGCAAAAAAGCTACAGGTTAGTACTCAGTTCTGGACTAACTTCGTTAATTAAAGAGAACATGGTGTAGACAATGTTCTCGGAGCACGCTTCATTTTGCTATGGTAGCGGAGTGAATACAGCACAGCCTCACTTTTACCCATCCATTAACTCACTGTCCTTGATCAAAGACTATGTATACCGCCTATCGTGTTCAGAGCGGTTAAGGCTTATAATTTAAATTGTAAACCTCAATATTTAAATAGAACTGCATATGTGATCTTTGTCACCTCATTTTCATGAATGGAAAAGAATATTCTGACACCAAAATTACATACTTAATTCTGCCTCACCTTCTTCACTGACCTCCATCCCACACTGCCTTGGGTTTATTTCCTCATCCATCAACGGGTCAAAGTAATTTCTGCTGTATTCATTTCCTGTGGAAAGCACATGAAGTAAGGGTCAGCGATTATTAGAAGCACATGAACCAAAATGTTAATTTTGAAATCGACACCAGCAAGCAAAGGGGCATTTTTTGCTACTTTATAAGCTTAATTTTTTTAACAAGTCCTCTAAGCCTACTAGTACTGCAATTATCATCTTGTGAAAGGTCAGAAAAGGTAACTCTGGAAACAAGTGCACTTTATGTTACTTTTGCTCAGGAACTAATGAGAAAAATTTGCAAATTTAGATGATGGAAAGATAAGAAAAATTAAAAAATCCAGCATCCCCAACATAAGCCAAATTATTCTTGAAACACATTGTACAAGTGAATTACCAATGCTGCAGAGGAATTTGTGTTTCACAGCTGACCCCTCCAATTTCAACGGTTTTAAATTTCACCACTGAGGTTTCAACGTCTGGTGCATCTTTAATACTGTATTCAACCAGAGAAGTGTTTAATTACAGAGGAGATACTAGAATACTGCCTCATTAATTTGAACAGCAATTATATTCAGTTGGGCTAGGTAACTAATCCAAGATTTTGATGGGATAAACCCACTCATTTTAACACTTTCCATTTGAACAGCTAGTTTTATCTGCTCTTCAGAAACTAATCAAGTTTTAAAAAAAAAAAAAAAAAAGTAATTTGTTAGACTTATCAAGAAATAATGCAGCATCTAGCTGCCTAAAGGAACTCCTAGTAAAAGCCAGAAGAATTTCTTTACGCAAGGGAGAGCTTTTTCCTCAAAATATGTCCTTCCTTCAGCAAAAGTGCTACACTCAATTAAAACCATCCTCACATTCATTGGGTTTGCAAACACAGTAAATTATTACTAAACAGAGACAAAGAAAATAATTAAGTCCATAGCAAATTTTAAAATTGCTTGAATAGACGTAGGTCTGTATCCTGGAAAATACATAAGAGCTAAATGTACGAGGGGGTTAATTCATCCAAGATACACTATAGTAGTCTACAGTGTATTTGTTTTAGGATCAAAAATAATCCAAGCAGTAGCTCCTTTTCAGAGACTAAATGAAACTTTGATATGAAACTAGGTTTAATTTATATTTCTGGACTGGCACATTTTGACTGTCAGTCTCTGTTCCTTCAATGTAGTAAGTACAAGAACTGAAAATTTGCTTTACCTTGAGGTCTCAATAAAGAAAAAATAAATGAGTTTCATTTTTGTTACTTTATCTGTCAACAACTACTAGGCTGGTATGAATCTTGGCAGTATGTAATCAAAGTCTTATGTACTGCAATAACAGAGCCATTCTACCTTATTCACTGTAATTGTTTTCTCTAGCACAAAGCACTGTGATGTTATATGAACACCCCTTCACATGTTGGTAAAATAATTCACCCATGTGCTAAAAAAGAAAATGATGATGCATTTCTTTATTCAGTTACTTCATAGCTGTAAATGTAAATTACTGGAAAGTATGTTGTAAACATACAAGCAATACTCGGCTAGTGCACAGGCTTTTTACACAGTCTTAATAGCACAACAGCTTTTACTGAATTTTAATGCCCCATGTTCTTTAACCTGTGGGTCTGGTGTGAAACTCTGAGGGGTAGACTTTTGGGCAACTCTTCTGGACAGAATAATTGGCATTTAGGAGGAAGTGTCACGTTATTTTTGAGTCTGTGAGGCATGGAAACTATTATTCAAGAAAGAGATACGTTGACAAATACCATTAAACAGCTTGCTCTTTGGTCCTCTTTAAAAAAAAAGAACAGCCTCAACCCTTCTTTGAGGAGTATGAGATATTTCATCCAAGGCTTTGGCTCTGTCAGAACTACACACAGCTGGAGACAAAGTTATGCAGAAATAAAAAGAAGGAACAGGTTTGATTTTTCCATAGCAATGTACACACTTTAAATCCTACATTGGTAGAATGAGCGGTAAATGCCAGAATCACCTTCTTACGGTGATTTTATAGATAACAAGCCATTTTAAACTGCAGGACTCCACAGAAGACTTTCAAGTGAGGCTTTCTGAAGAGTCAAAATCACTGCAAACCTTAGATCACTGCTCTTGAGGGGTTTTCGTAAGTTTTTTGGTCTTTTTCCCCCCTCAGCTCAACATACACCTTGACAACTGGTGTGACCAGGAGGTCTGGGCTCTGCACAGGTCCAAAGATTTGTTGGGGGCAGGGGGAGTTGCTTTGGTTTTAAAATATAAAATTATCAATTTTAGTCAACATAACATACTGCCCAAGGCATTTTCCTAATAACGTTTTTGTGAGCGTGTGAACAGATTACTAATCACTTCACATTTGCTTTTGGAAATATTTGAAAGTGTATAACATGTAAATTAACAGTCCACTAAGGAATTCACATCGCTCTGCTTCATGGTATAAACACAGTAAACGTTAATACAGAGCTTGCTTGCAGGTATTTTGAACAGCAGTGTATAGCTTGGTGCTTTCAGACAGCAAGTTACTTTGAATACCTGGTCCTACAAAGACTTGGCCAACTCTAGAAACTTAGGTCTTTGCTTTGATCCAGAGGTTTGCTCAAACCCATTAACTCAATTTGAAACCCTATTCACCCCTCAAAATTGTGTTGTTTCATGTGGAAGACACAACGGATAATTCAGGAAATTGGAATTGAAATGGAAAACCACAGATTATCTATAAATTCAAATAAAAATGGAAAGAAGGGTGTTGGCACAACAGTGACCAGGTGGGAATTTATACAGTTTAATTAAAGCAAGAGGAGTTGCTAATAAAATTAGCATAATCCTTGGATGCAGCCCATGGGACTGCACACGTATTACTAGGACTGGAAGAAACTCTAAGATGGCTTTTAAGCTAAGATGTCTGTAGTCAATTATACAGTCTATGTCCTGAGAATACCACAGAAATGGCATGACTAAGCTTCATTTCTACAACGTCTTCTACTCCACAAAGAGATCAAGTAGCCTGTATCGATACCACTTCAAGGGTACAGCACGGAATTTAGATGACAGAAAATTATTCCATTCATATTGTACTATTGATCTAGGTTTTTAGTTTAATGAAAGAATAGACAAAACTGTTGTATTTGTTAAGTGCCTCCTGACCAGTGTAAAAATGAAAGAATTTTTAATAGCCAGGTGACTGATTACTAAAAGCTTGAACAAGCATTTACTGGTGCTTGTTTTCAGAGTGATGTTGGGTCTCAGGAATAAATGCAAAAATTTTGGCATGAGCCAGTTTTCATTAGAAGACAGAATCCAGACTATTGTCAGAGCAAACTTGCCTTATTAAGTAACAGGTCTTCCTTTTCAGGCAGCAGCATGGTCAACGTGTGTCTCCACAAATGACTTGGTAGAACATTACTGGGCATTACTAAGGTAACTCATAAAAGTCTTTCGCATAAGATAGAATAAGACAGAGGCATCTTGGAAAGATGAAATTCCAGTCTGAGACAGCATTTTGACCCAAAGTGTTTCTGAAACATAGTGATGCAGCCAGGAATGGAAAAGAGTAGTCCTCCTTTCCACACAGTTGTCTTAAAGCATCGATTTCAGCAGCAATTCCTGTTAGTGAACATCATGGTAAATACTCACTGTCTCCATTCAACAGAATTTAACTTATTTCCCTAGGTATACTTTTCATTTTACTTTGCAGATATGGCCCTTTGGGCAGCCCAAACGTAAGGTTTCTGTGCTAGCTTATTTCCCAGTTTCTTTATGAGAAGCGTATGCGACCGCATGAGCCAAAGCAGCATCCTGGGGTCAGATCTGAACCCCCTCCAAGAGAGGTGCCCACCTTAACTTGTCCAGCAAGAACTAAGACTTGGGATCAGGAGGAAGAGGAGAGTAGGGTCCCACCTCCTGCATTCCAACTGCTTCACTTATTCACCCTTCCTCAAGACATGGTGGGTCTTGTGACTAGCACTCCTACTCACCTGTTTTCATGATTCTGTACCTACATTGACAAAGCTTGATATCTGCAAGTTGCTTCTTTGTAGATACAGGCCTTTGCTTCTAATCTGCACTTTGGGGAAAAAAAAAAATCTATAAAGAATTATTAAAAAAATCTTTCAAAACAAGTAAAGCATAAGAGAGGAGAAAGAAGCCTTAAAAAAAAAAAAAATATGTCACAGAATGCAAAAGTGAAGAAAAGTAAAAATCATCAACCAGAACTGCATAAGCAGTGAGAGATCCTGGACAGTGAAGAGCTGACTAGATTTCCAGTGAATTTATAGGTTCTTAGCTGATTTAAACAATGATTTAAAACTGGAAAATAATTTAGGAAAGTTTGAAACTTTCACAAGAAAACATTTTGAGTTTTTATTCCAAAGTTTTGTGTTGCTAGATTTACTCACATCTAAATGTTATGAAGATATAAAACTTTAAAGAACACAGTGAATTGATATATAATCCACAAAACAATGTTAACTCTCCATTCTCATTTTGGCAAGAAAAAAAATAAAGAATTGTTATGAGTTAACCAGAAATTATACTTTTAGTTTGGATTTTTTAGTTGTCACTACTGAACCATGATATCTGTTATGTTTACCTCAGCTCATAGCCATTACAAGTGGCTTTAATTAAATTTATATAAGCTGATCTAGGTTACATATAGAAGCTAAATGCCCTAATTAAGACATATTATTACTATTTTAAATTTACATCTAACATTATCATCTATATTATAAATATAGTTAAATACTATCTATATTATTTTAGATGTAAATCTAAAATAAGATTCATGGAAAGCACGAAGTTATTCCAGATTATCACCGAATACGGGGGGGGGGGGGGGGGGGGGGGGGAATAGTGTGTTTTATATAGAGCTTCAAATTTTCACGAGCACCAGGCAGAATTCAATGAAAAATTATGTGTTAATGGCATCCTCAAACTGAAGAGCATTAAGCAAGTCACTGGACAGTAGATTATACCTTGAAAAACACAGCTTGTTAAATACTACCATCACTGCGCAACTTCTCAATTTTCAAAAAGTTTTGAAGGTATTGTATGTCATTTTCCTTATCCTCAGCAGACACCATAGGTAATGAGTAAACCACATAACTACGTCTTATGTTTATATTGCAAACCTCGAATAAACTCACTTGTCAGCTCTGACAGGACGCTGGCAAAGGGGCCGTTCACGAGCCTGAGCAGCGCAGACCGTGCTGCGCCTTCCCTGACACTTGAAAAACACGGCACCCGCTTTTCTTTTCCTCCCCACTCCACTCCTGGAAGACTTACCACATTTGCTGCTGCTTAAGCAAAGGTACAGCATGGGAAATTTTTTTTTTTTTTTTTTTTTTTCCTGCAGGCAACAGAGGGCACTGTGCCAAGGGACGCCAGTATGAGACCTGCTGCTTTTCCTGAGGAAACAGTGTTGGTTGAAGGCGTGAGAAAAAGATTTACTGATGATGACAGAGCTCATTTAAGAACGCTATTAGATAATGTGACACACGTCAATGGGGAAAATGGATACTGAGTGCTCCCAGGCTGGCAGGCTTGGCTGGTCCCACACTATTCCAGCAAGGAGACTTGCAGAATTTCAAGGGTCCGACAGCACTATAAATGAAGTAAACAATTTCCAAGTGTAATAAGTTAGCCTTTATAATATATACTTCTGGAAGAGTATTTCCCAATTATAAAACGCATCCATTCTTCACAATTCTTCTCCTCCTACCTTTCACAAATTCAATTTTAGCACATTACTTAGATGAGTGGTACAGTATCCCTGTTGTTGAAATTGCATGCAATGGATCACGTTTTGCACACTACATTACACCTTGTGCAGTTCTGCTGATTTCAATTGGATTACACATTGTGTAATTCAACGCAAAATTACTTCCAATGACAACCCTTTTATTCCTATGCATACATGGTGATCCATCATGCCCTGCATACCGGGTTTGGCATTTCCATTTCAAGTCCCTGTTGGAATCAGAAAGCATGGAACCACAAACACAGAACTTGAATTATTAGATATAAACTTTGCCATTGTTTAAGAAAAAAAGGGTATGGTTTTGATTCATATTTCTGGTCCAACCCTTTACGCAAATCATTTTGTCCAACACAAATAGCCAGTGTCACAAGCTCCCATTTCCTTCACGTGCAGCACAAACGTGAGTTTCCAGCAGATGCCTGTTTTTTCATCTGCTTTTACTGTCTCTCCAGTGGGTACCTACCATCTCTTTGGAATGAAATTAGACCTTGTTCAAAAAGCTTCAGACTCCAGTTCTCTGTAAGCAGACTGAATTCCATGCACTTGCTGATATTTTTATCAAGTTGATATCCCACACAGCTCCTTCACAAAGCCCTTTTTTTGTCTGTGTATTCCTGGGTCAAGGTCCTGGCCCAGTTACACTCTCGAGCAAGAAAGGGCTTATATTGCCCTGCTACAGCTGAACTACCTTCGGCAGTAACTGTTCTTAGCAAAGGCTTCTCTCTACTTTGGCTTTTGATAAGGAGCAGAACTGCTCTATTTTACAGTGGGATTTTCCCCATAGGACACACAGAGCACTGTGTTAGATACATCCAACCTAGCTCTGCAGCTGGGAGATGGTGCAGCAGAGCACCACGTAGAGACATTAGTTTGCTCCCAGAAGCAGTATAGCCATGTTAATGCCATGCTGTACCTGGGCTAATTAGAAGAATAGTTTCTGGTCTTCAATTGAAAGAGCTTTCTTTCCCTCTTTTTTTTTTTTCCCTCCCCCCCCCCCCCCCCCCCCCAAATGTTGTTAATCTCTGTGGGCAAATTTATTGGAGCATGATATGAGATGTTAACGGCGCCTGTTGCAGATAAAATGGTAGAATTAATTAGAGCTTTTGGTTTTAGAAGATAATCTAGTTTTGAAAAAAGATTTGTGTATTGGGGACGATGGGGGGGGAACAAATGTTTCTTGTCATCTGGAGACAATTTTAACTTGATTCATCAACATTTAGGGTCAGACTGCCTCCAGCCTTTGTACAAGTGTGCAGGATACAGGAGAACACAATTAGCCTTTGTTTCATCTTCCATGCAAATACCACAGAGCATCACAGTCTCCAAAAGTGTCTATGTATCGAATGCTAAAATAGATTAACATTTGCTTTACAGGCCTATGATAAAATGCTAAGTACAGTAGTCTGTGTTAAGGGATTGCTTGTGACACATCATCCATCTGAGTTTGAGCAACTGCCCTTGTATTCTGCCATCAGCCAAAGATGGCATATTCCCGGAGGTTTGGTGCTTCCATCACGACAGTTTGCTGGAAGCCCTTTGCTGGGCAGAGACTTTACCAAGCCAGCCTGAACATTATGGGCACTCTAGAAAGTGTTTTGGGTTTAAACCCCTCTGGAGAAAAGAGAAAAAACAATATTGGCTCACCTTGAGATCAGGCACCTGGCAGTTGAGAAACAGGTGGACATAGGTTCCTGTCACTCCAGGTTTGGGTGATGTAACCCCAAATACTTTTCCCAGGGAAATTTGCCTATTAAACCTCCCATTGGGATGGCCAACATGAAAACTTCTGGCAAATTCAATATTTGCTGAGGGGAAGAAAGGCAGAAGATTTAGAAGGTCGGATTTAGTCATGGGGAAACTCTGAGTACTTTCAGAAACAAATAAATTGCACAGTTTGGCAAAGACAAGGCCGCTGCTAGACAACCTTAATTTCACAAGCAATATGTGAAAGAAATGAAGGTGATAGGAGCAATCAGCAAAGAGTCAGCATAGAATCAAGGAGAGAAAACAGGGTGGAAGCCATTGCAACCAATTAGCTGGCTGAAAATCAGGAGATTAACCTGAGTAAATAGTCAGCCAGTTCCCCTCAGTCACTATAACATTTAACAGCAGTACCAGGCCTTCACCATATAAGAGCAATGATGGAAAGCATACAGCAGAAAGAGTTACTCAATGGCCTATTCCTGAACAACAGTCTGCTGATGATGATAGCAAAGTTTGGAATTTTGTCCGTCATGGGAAATACAACAGTGTAAGACACAGAATGGCCTAACAAACAGAGCAATGTACTAGGGATCAGAGGTTTTATTTCTATTTCCATCACAGGCCTGCAGGGTGACTACAGATAAGGCCTCATACTCTGCCTCAGTTTCCCCACAAGCAAAGGAGCCTTGCACTTGGAATCACAAGAATAGTCCCCACCAGTCTGGTTTGAAAAATGAAAAAGTCTCTGAAAAAAAGATACTGGAAAGACTCAATCAGTTTCTTGAAAGCAAGAATCAGGTCACAAACTCTCCCTTTCAGGAAACGTGCTGTTATCTGAGGAAAGGGAACCAAAAAGTCAGTATAGCACAAACATACCCATGAATTAAGCTGTTTGGAGGCAGATGCAGGCAAGTTTCGATATCATGGACCTCTGCACTGGCTATTTAACCTCCAAGTGATGTGTGTTCTGCAGAGCACCCTCCTGTGCAGACATAGCCAAATTCTAGGAACAGGTTTTAAGGCTGTCTTGAACACACAGCTGACTATGCACTCCTTCCCGGTATCCTTAGCATGAAGGTGTGTGAGAAGGCATCTCAAAAGTAGGTGGAGGTTTTTTTAGAGAACACTTCCCTCCAGCAATTGCTGACAGAGGAACAGGCTGTGACACTGTTGCAAGATGGAGGAAACGATAGCAACCGCTGTAGCTATTATTTGCTGCCATTAACGACACGGGTGATGGGTGGGAAGATAATGGAAAGGCAATGCCATCTCCATGACCTGCCTTCAAATGCATAGCCTGAAAATCCAACCTGATGTTT